>NW_022170738.1:13283780-13337059 GCF_008802855.1 Photinus pyralis
AAAAATCCCTAGACTTGACTATGACATAGAGAAAAAGTCCTGGTTTGTATGCATATATGTTAATAAAATTTAGGGAAAAGAAAAAGAATCTATGCAACTAGGTCTATCATACCAATGACCTAACGCCAATTTTGTCGATAAAACTTCTGAGCTTTGAAACGAGCGAAGAAAGACATCTAAAAATTTCGCGATCAATAAAACACTAACCTCTTTAATGGTTTAAAACTTTCATACCCTGGGCAGTAAAAAATATAAAAGAATGTGTAAGGAAAAAAAGAAACAGAAAGAATATGAAGAAGAAACCAGGCAATAAAAACAGAGGACTTTTCGAAGGTGATAACCAGAGAAAAAGGGAAAACACATTTAGTTGGGGAGAAACATAGGACTGGAAGCAGCACTTATATGAAGGTATTACAAGGAAAGCAAGAGAGTGGGAATGGGGAAGAGGAAAGAGAGGAGGTGGAGGGCGAAATATAAACAGAAGAGGTGGAGCAGCAGTTGATTTATGGAAAGGAGAAGGACTCCCGATTTACATAAATGGTGACAAGGACTGTATGGAAAGTATAGGGGTATCACGATCATGGTACTGAATGCAACATTGGAATGAGAAATGGAAGAGAAGAGGATATTCGAGGAAACACAAATGGGCTTTAGAAAAGGGAGGAGAAGAGTACGTATTACACAGGCTGGTGAAAAAGCAAAGATACCACACCTACGCATGTGCGTTCTACCCAAAAACTTTCAAGCTCTATATTTTATGTCTAGCCGAAAATTAGAGTACAGGCCGACATCATCGAGATTTTGTTTGATTCGGATTCCTGGTGCTTTCAAAACTTGTGTTTCCGTCAAAAAGTGGGGAGGGGGGGGGCATTTTTTACCCCAATGCAATACCTCTCTTACTGACGTGCGGGTGGTAAAAAAGGACAAAATGATGATAGTGTTTTTCTAAGGGTAGCGTTTGATAGACTACAAAGAAAAAAAGTATGGGCAATGACGGAGGATGGAAAAATAGACGAAAAGACAAGGTCAAAGTGGAGGAATCGTGAGGGGAACAAGGAAGTTACGCGGACTACACTTTAGGAACAGAGGAAAAACAGATGAAGGAAAAAATAGGAAAGAAAGGGAATGAAATTAAATGCGGAACATTCGAAGATCATGAGATTTAGGAAGGAATGGCGATAATACACGTGCGGGGAATATGAGGGAGGAATTTTAATAGTTTTTTATACAACTACAGAAGAAAGTGAAGTTTTTCAATTGTATGAAAGTTGAAAATCACTTTCTTCTCAAGTTTCACACATAATTTTTTCTGAAACTACAGTCAAAATTGATTGTATACAATAATAACATTTGATACATAGCGATCTAGATATGAGTATGTTTCAATTTTAAATGTCATTATTAAGATTAACGCGGCAATTGTTTTTTTACTTTCCTCACTAGAGAGGAAAATCACATTTTCTTCGCCCTTTTTAGAGACGAAAGTATTGTTTCTAATAAAGTAATTTCAGAAAAAAATGTAGTCAGATTAAGAAAAAACATTTTTGACATGATAAGAGGGGTGCTGATGTACGGAACGGAGCATGAGGATAGCCGGAATGGGATGAATTAGACGGAATACAAAAAAGCTACTATAAATGGGTACTGGGACTAAACGAAAGGACACCAAATTACATATTAAGGAAATAAAAATAGAGACTATAAGGATCGGGACGCTTGGCAATAAGATTTCAGGAAAGGAGAGAAAGGGAAAGAATTGGTGAAAGAAGCGTTAGCGACGAGGATGAAAAAATAAGAGATTTGGTGAGAAGAAAGGACATTTTTTTACGAAAGAAAGGGATAGGGAGAGGCAAAGGTCGAAAGAAGGGGAGAAATAGGGGAAACGATGGAAGGAGAACTTGCAAAAAGGGACTAAGGGTACAAGTTCAGACGATGAGATTTGGGAAGAGTACTAAATTAAGGAAAAAGGGGGTGGTGGCGATGAGATAAGTGTGGGGAAAAGGGGGGTTCAATAATAAGTGTAGAACCAAAAAGTACCTCTCTGATGCAATGGTAAGAGGGGTGCTCGTGTACGGAACGGAGATATGGGAGTGGAAGGAATAGGAGGAAATGAAAAAAGTGCAAAGAAGATAGAAAGAAACAAAATGGAAAAGATAAGGATGAGGTCTAGGCGCAGAGGCGATAGAGGAAGCGGATGCTTGACAAACTATGATGAACGCAAAAGGGACGTGAGAAGAACAAAGAAACTATTACGAATAAAATGAATACCTAATACGTAAGTGCTGAGGTCTAAAAGAAGAGAGAAGTAGGAGAAAAGATAGAAAATGAGATAGCAAAAAGAGATCTGAATGCACAAATACAACAAAAGAGGGTGGACATAGAGAGCGCACCCGAAAGTAGTACCTAGTTATAAAGAGCTAATACTGGAGTGCCATTGTGAGAAGGAAGACAAAATATTGACACAATAGCGAGATTCAAATGCGGAATAGGAGAGAAAGGGAAAGAGGAATGGAGACAAAAGAAGAAAGAAAATGCAGAATATGCGGAGAGGAGAAAAAGACATAGAACACCTATGGAACTATGGAACTGTACGGAAGTGGGAATGACCGGGATAATTACTAGGAGGGAGGTACTGGATAAGGATGAAGGAGGTGACAAGTGGTTGAGGGGAATCCTAAAGAAAAAATCGCATCAAATAACGATTCATTGAAGAATAATATGTGACATCTCCTTTGCGTAGATAAATTTGAAGACCTCTTCAATTAACTCAACTTGAGAACGGCTGAAGATGTTGGAGTCGAAAAATGTTTCAATGAAATGTTAAAAATGTGGAAAATGTGGAATCTTCAAGAAGAAAACAAATCACATACACGATCCATATTTGACTTCGGTAACTGTTTAACCAAATATGGCGGAACGAGGTGCTAACGTTATTTCTTCAAGTGTGAAAACGGAGTATCAATATGTATACAATACATGGCCATGTGGTAATTATTTTCTGCCTCAATTAAATACGCGAACCACAGATCTAATAGGAGAATGAAATAACATCCCTATTTCTCTCACCACCCCATTTTGTAAAGGGTTCACTTTCGACAAACTATTATAGTTTGCATATTATTTCCGTATACGCTAAAGACGTGAAGGTAAAAAAAGCTGAATTTCATATTTTCTAAAGGTTCCTAAATCATCATGATCAAAATTCGCAAAAGCAGAAAAACGTCCGAAAAATTTCATTAATTTTGCCAACTGGGTCTAAATATGAACGCTCATGTCGCATGATTTAGTATAAATAAAAAGGTATAGGTAACAAATATATTTTTAAAAAAACCCCCAGCAGACAAACAGAGCGATTGCTAAAAGCTCACTTCATTCATCTGGAAGAAAATCACTCCATGAGTATAAACAGTATATGATTATACCTCTTCCTGAATAAAACACCTTTCCTGAAATTTAAGTTGAAATATTCCCATACTACCTAGGTATGTTTGATCCAGGGTTTGATCTGTTACATCCACATCTTAATTCCGGCTTGAACGGAACTGATGCTGTTCTGAGTAGCGTTGATCTCCCAAAAATTGAATTGAATGCAGGTTCATTAACTCCGGTAACGTCACAAGAATTCCATCCCTAAGGAAATTTGTTTCTCAAAGTCGAATCGAAAAGATCGAATATCTCGTCGGGGAGGAAATTTTTTTGTACATATATCTTTGGGGCGGTCGAATAGTCCTTGGAAGGATTACTATACAAGGGTAAGCCTTCGAGGTGAAAAGAATATTGGGGATGCGTATAACCTAAGGGACAAATTTTGCGAGGGTGGATATTTCGATATTAAATTTACCTGTGGTCGAATTTTTAGTTTTAGGAGGAAATCGTTTTACGATTTATGCGACAGAACTTTTTGTGGGAAAAAAGGAAAACTATTACGCTGACAAGAATAGGTACACCAATTTTATGCACAACTTCCCCCTAAGGATTGTAATATTTTAAAGGAAGTGGACAGCGAAAGACGCCTTGCATTTAATGCAATTCCTTAAATCGCTCGGTTGGAGCATGTCCCATTGAGGAAATTTCACGGATTTACAGTTTGTAAGTTAATTAAAGAGCACTGACTTTCAATTTGCATATTATTTAAGAAAATGTCGTGCTTCAGAGCGTTTATTATAAAGATTAATCCTTAATTTGAGAATTTACCGAAGGGGAAAGGACCAACAGCAGTGAACGTATGCGGTAATTAAAAACACCCGCCGCTAGTGATATATAAAATTAGATCTGGACCGGGCACATAAAAAACAAGCGGTTCCAGATAAAGAAGTGCCTTCAGATTCCATTGATGGGTTCGATGCAAATTTGCTTTGTTTACAATTGCAAATGGAGTGGTGAATTTACATTACTGGTCCACCTTTTAATACCATCACTGTCTTGTAATTCCAGACGTCAGTTGCAGATCGTAGATTAGGAATAAATGTTTTATGTGTTAAACAGTATATAAATGTTGTTTACGCAAAGCGCGCACATGAAAAATGTATGATCATTTATTTCATTACAATAGATACGTTTGCAAGAACATCGAATGTCCATATACGAACGCCTTTTTTTCGCAATTTACGCCGGACGCACTGGCCTTTGCATTTCAACCAGTAAATCACGAAGAATACCTTACCTTGTATACCATATTCGTGTAATTAAGAATCCGATGAATCGTCGCGTTAGAGAAGACAATTCGACTTTAATTGCCAAGCTCGTAAAGGGGGAAACTCCTCGAAGCATTCCTCCGACGTTCGTCAGCAGGTGTTTTTGTTTTGGTATCCGTCGGCTTAGATGCAGCTTTTTTGTACCGTAAAAACAGGCAGCCTCGACTATTCGCATGGCATTCCAGCGTTTAGTGTATCAGAGAGGGCAATAAGCTTAGAATTTTTAGCATTGACATTTTGATACGCCAGCTGCGTGATTGACAGTTTTTGTCGGATAAGCGCAATTATCCAAACTCAAAAAGCATATCCCTCGTACCTCAAATAATAAATAAAGATTTATCTTGATGCTCGATTAATTGTTGCTAAATCGAGTTTCTTCTTTGTACCGAGACGACGGACATTAACGATGTAATTTCGTACGAGAAATTAATATATGCCGAATTGAATTACATCTATCTCATCTTGGCGTCTACTACCACGTACCACTTTAAAAACGTATAATCTTGATTTCACTTTTGAATTCTTCAGTGTCCAGTCCATCTTTCGGATCGAAAAAAGTTCACAACAAAACCTCTTGTCATGTAAATGCACGGATATTCTTTTTCGGCGCATACAAATTCTGGCAGGCGAAGATAAGATGATGATGGTGGCAGCTCGATAAAATGAATTCAGAATTTCGATTCGTTGCTCTCAAAACTCGATCTTAATAAAAGCTCAGACATGAAAGGAATCCAATTCACATCTGTATATTATTTTATGGATTACTGTATACATTTACTTCCCAATCCTCAAATATTTTTTATTCGAATAGGTACCACAAGCGAGAGAAACAGTATGAAGACCACCTTTGGTATTCTTTTCTTTGATAACAGTTTCCCTTTCTTCCACTTATTCATCTCTTTTTGTATCATCGCCGTATTATTTTTATTTGTCTATTCTGAGTGTACTATGCTTTCATTTGTTTACGACGTGGAAGGTATTGTTTTATAATTTATAAGAATGAAACATCATTTGTCCCAAATAACATGTAAAGAAAATCCAAATCAGCATCTTAATTGGAAGGAAAAAGCAGCCCTTTAGAGATATGCCGGAATATATTGACGAGGTAACACACGACTCATTTCAATGTCACTTTGGTATCATTTCGGAAATTTAATATTAACAATGTAAATACGTTTGAATGTTACTACAATAGTTTGTAAATCACCCCTTAACGTACGAATTTGAGATAGAAAAGATATGATTTATGTAGAAAGTTTGTTACGGTACACAATAACTCGTGTTCCATACTGAAAAATAGAGTTCCAATAACTTTGTTTGATATCAGAAAATCACACAGAATGGTCGTAAATCATAAGGAACTTAATTTAGGGGTTAGAAGGAAAGCGACTTTTAATAATTATTCATGGTCATTTGCACCCTCAAATGGAAGGATAACTTAATTCATGAAAATGATTGTTAGGACAATAGTGGCTCTCTGTCTATGTTCACTTAACAACTTTCAAGTAATGTTAAATCATACTAAAGAACGGCCAGTGTAATGGGTTTATACGTGGAAAATGTGTAGCACATAAGACTGTAGACCATATCAGTGGGCCTTTAGGTAAACACACTTACATTATGACATATTTTCAATAAGCAATTTGTAAAACTTGGCACCGTTCAGTGAAAACACTATTTAACGAATTCCACCAAAATCAATTTAAATTTACAAAAACCTTTTCTATTTCTATGTTGAGGTTTGAGGTCCTTAACGAACTAAGTTTTTTCTGTAAAATGAAAATCGGCCTTGCAATTTGAAGCTCCTGGCCCCTGGGAAACTTTTAAGGACAACGAGTCGTTGGAGTTGCTTTAGCGTTTATTATTATTGACCAGGAACTTTCGTCATTTTGTGCAACTTTTTACACGCACAAAATTTATTGAATACAGTCAAAATAGCACTGATAATCCTACTGATTTTTACAAATCGGTGAGCTTTCGCTTCTTCGCAGTACATACTTAAAGTAAAAAATGTTGCTTGGCGAATATGATGTGTTTATACTCGTAGTTAGCTTCGCCTTGAATTTGTTCATGTAACTATACTCCACGAGATAATGGGATTATTTTTCGTTCGAAGCAAAGCTGGGCAGAATACTTTCAAAAAGTATTTGAATACTAAACAGTAAATACTTTACACAAATCAAAGGTATTTTAATACTAAAAACTTTTAGGTCTAGCACCTATTCAAATACTTAAAAAAATAAGTATTCAAATACTTTAGAATGTATTCAAATACTTTCAAAAGTATTCTAATACTTTGAAAAGTATTTCATTATCTTACTTTGAAAAGTATTCAAATACTTGTCACTCAAATACATTAAAAATTTAAAATAGTATACTAGATAAAAGGCTTAATACTACTTAAAAAATCAAGTTATACTTTGTATGGGGTTAGCTTTTTTATATTTCTATTGTTATATACAAATTTAAGGGGAGTAAAAGCGTAATATTATTATTATATTATTATATAGGAGGTACCTACCAGGACCTTTCTTATACCAGTTATATCCTTAAGAATACGTGTACCAGTTTTTAAAGCGTCGTGCACATGATACGTACGCCTTTCTGAAATTAATCCTAGCGATTTTGGAACAGATCCATTTTTGACCATCCGTTTGTCCGTGTGCATGATAGTTTGTTTAGAAACGTGCCATCGCTTTGAAAATTGGTACAAATGGTCTTAAGGATATAAGAAAGGTCCCTATTGTTTTTAAGTTACGTAGACTATCGAATCAAAAAGTTTCACTCCAGGATCGTTCGGTATTCAGTTGTATCGGATTTTTATATTTGATTTTGTGACAATGGAAACTTTCCCTAAACATTTCTAAATTGTTCTCAAATATTTGAATAACTTAAAAGAACTGCCTTTTTTGAGGCCGGAAAAAAAAATTGTCTGAGATCGAGATCGATCGAGCGTCCATAATTTCAAACAGTTTGAAGATTGGGCTACTAGATCAAAAGTTACAGCCCTTTGAATTTTTTTTCGAAATTCGTTTTTTGTCCATAACTTTTTATTGAGAGGTCTAATCGAAAACGTACGAATTGTTTTGGATTCTACGCACCAAAATTAATAAGAAAAAGTGTTTTCCCGAGAAATTTTGGTGTAGTTGATTTTTGGTAAAAAAGGAAGGTTATACACTGCCTTTTTTGAGGCCCGCAAAAAAAATTGTCTCAGATCGACCCGGAAAAAAAATTTTCTTGTTGAATGTGGCCAGTAGAATCCATAATTTCGAACAGTTCCAAGATTGGGCTACTAGTTCAAAAGTTACAGCCCTTTGAATTTTCTTTCAAAATTGGTTTCTAGTCTATAACTTTTGATTGAGAAGTCTGATCGAAAAAGTACGAATTGTTTTGGATTCTACGCACCAAAATTAATAAGAAAAAGTGTTTCCCGAGAAATTTTGGTGCAGTCGATTTTTGGTAAAAAAGGAAGGTTGTACACTGCCTTTTTTTGAGGCCCTCAAAAAAAATTGTTTCAGATCGACCCGGAAAAAAATTTTTCTTATAGAATGTGAGCTGTAGAATCCATAATTTCAAACAGTTCCAAGATTGGGCTACTAGTTCAAAAGTTACAGCCCTTTGAATTTTCTTTCGAAATTGGTTTCTAGCCTATAACTTTTGATTGAGAAGTCTGATCGAAAAAGTACGAATTGATTTGGATTCTACGCACCCAAATTAATAAGAAACAGTGTTTTCCCGAGAAATTTTGGTGTAGTCGATTTTTGGTAAAAAAGGAAGGTTATACACTGCCTTTTTTTGAGGCTCGAAAAAAAATTGTCTCAGATCGACCCGGAAAAAAATTTTCTTATAGAATGTGGCCTGTAGAATCCATAATTTCAAACAGTCCCAAGATTGGGCTACTAGTTCAAAAGTTACAGCCCTTTGAATTTTCTTTCGAAATTGGTTTCTAGTCTATAACTTTTGATTGAGAAGTCTGATCGAAAAAGTACGAATTGTTTTGGATTTTACGCACCAAAATTAATAAGAAAAAGTGTTTTCCCGAGAAATTTTGGAGTAGTTGATTTTTGGTAAAAAAAAAAAGGTTAAAAGCTGCTGTCGAGTCGCCTTTGGAAGTTCAAGTTAAATACGAATTCTCATGCAAACAAAAATTCCAAAGGTGACTCGACAGCAACTCATATTTGATCGCATTGTATTCAAATACTATGCGAAGTATTCGAATACTTCTCAAAGTATTCAAATACCTTACGAAGTATTCGAATACTTTACGAAGTATCCAAATACTTTGCGAAGTATTCGAATACTTTACGAAGTATCCAAATACTTTGCGAAGTATTCGAATACTAAGTATTTGTGAAAATGTTTGTGATGCGACACATTTACAGGATACCAGATTTGTATGATGTTTTTTTTAAATTGCGTTACCCGAAACTTAGATCTCGTGTTTGAATTATAATACTGTCTCCTTATACTTTTATCGTCAATTTCTCATCTAAATTTCTAGCTTTCTAGAAACTAGAACTTGAACTAGAAAAGATCGCCAAAAAAGTACAATTTCTAGTCGACTTTTTCAAAACCACTTCCAGGCCTGTTTTTATTGGATGCTTCGTCAAGTTTACATGCGCGTTTGTTTAATAATTACGTTTGTAGTAGCAGCAGTTTTTATTTTTTATCGAAATCGGGGGTCGTGAGCAATTTTAGCTTTAAGAAAGGGGGCGCCATGAAAATAAGTTTGGGAACCGCACAACATCCCGCATCATGATGACATACCTAGTTCTTTTTCCTCACCGGCAATCAGATTGGAGGAATGCATCGTTGATAGAGAACCTAACCGATATTTTGATTTTTTGGGATCTGCATTCTTCATCTTTTTACGGAAACCTGTACGATTGGTAGATATCTTAACTAATAATTTAATTTGGAGAATCTTGAGCACTGTCCGACATCCACCGCTCAGATATCCAGAGATGTTGTGTCACTGTCTCCATGATAAAAAAAGTCACTTTCACTCTCCATATCCACTTGGAACTGGAATATCAAGATTTTCCGTACTGATGCATATGATTTTAAATTATTAATTAAAATCAAGGCAGGTAGACAAGTATCATAATATGGAAATGAACCATTTCGTTTTTAATCTCGCCCACTGCATAAGTAAACAATGAATAAGGCGTGAAAATGCAGCTTAATAACGAGTATCCTTAACATTATGCAAAGTACTGCTACTGTGGTAGCTTTCCCATTATTTTAAAAGTCCCCTCGGGGTAAGTTATTTAGTCACAGTCTTCAATTTCTGTTACAGGTACGTGCTCTTTGACGAAAAAAATGCCTTTGAGACTGAAGCCAAATATACATACTATGTACTACAGAAGAGGATGTCGCTACAAACCGTTCGAAATAAATTTCATTTCTTGCACAAATAAAAAGTCATATTTTCACGTGTAATTGGATGTCGCTGCATTCTCACTACGTTTTTTCCTAATTAACGTTTTTAGTAACTTTCCCTGCCCGTAATAATTGCATTCACCGATTCCGGCAACTGAGACAGAAGCAGACAAAATCTGTTGGCAGGTGCACGCAAATTGAAAGCGTTAAAGAAATCTCTGACAGCCATCTCTTATCATTCATAAGTGTCGTGCCGTGAATAGATTAAAGACTGAGAATATATCTGCGGCTAATTTAAGAACGGAAGTTAAGAGACCTACTAAAACAGATAGAGAAACCAATTTCCGAAGTGTCTAGCAAGATGAGGGTGGGCTGTCTAAAATTAGCATCTGATGCTGTCGAGGAAGTTTTGAAGCATTTGCAATATTAATTCGAAACAGTAACCTCTCGATTTAGGAAAAGATGGAGTGGTTCTGAAAATATTTGTCAATTGCAGATGGAGGACATGGTATGTGAGGTCTTCCGGAACATATCCATAATGGCACCTTGCACTACCTAACATTTCTATTGTAAAGACTAACGAGGGTTTAATTAGTCAACTGACGCCAACTCCATCCGTGGAAGCAATTACATCTAATAGTAGTAGCTTCTCAGATATCCCACATACAAACAATTTTGTAATTGAAATTACTTTTCACGATTTATTATTATGACACGGAATGTTTTGTTGCAAATGTACCTGATTACACACATAGTGGTTAGTAAATTAATGAAAACCTAATTTACGCAAGGTCGGCCTGGTAGGTAATAATTTTATGCACGACCTTCTCAAGGCCCAATCCACAATTAGAAAAAAAAAGGTGTACTAATATATCATGGTACCGTAATTTATTATAATGTAAGCAGGTAACTTTTATTTTCGTATAACAAAAAGTCTCGTTCGACAACCGCAACAATTTCCGTTACATCAAAATAAAGACGGAATCAAAGCAGCGTAATGGTGCGGTGTTTCAGTTTCTTTGGGTGATGTTTTTGACACAAACAACAGGATAAAGCAATACGGTGCCAATCTCGCTCGCCCAATAAGCATTTCTAAATTGTGTATGAATGAGACACACAAATGGTTTCGGTAAGAGTTCCGGAAATTCCAGCTTCCAATCCAACTATGATAGTTCATGAGACAAAAACAGAAATTGTGCCCCCATTTCTATAATGGTAGTATCTGATAACGTCAGGTTTTTTGATCTATTAACGGTCAGACACTTGTAAATAATAAATACGTAGACCAAGGGCACACTAATGAAAGGACAGCAGATCGAGTATGTCGAAGACTAACAGCATATAAACTAACAGAGACAACACACTATGGTGGAAGGTCCACATAGCAAAAACATGCCCCAAGCTCGTACCCCACAACAAAGTCGGAGGTCAAAATCAAAGCATTACACCTATCTGAAAGCAGCATTACCAATGCAGATGGGAAAACATCAAAGAAGAAAATCCATCAAGTGGTACCAAGCGAGGAAACAACGGCAGACGAATTAACAATCATCCTCAGAATATTAGCAATGAAACTAGAGGCAGCACAAACCGACTCCCGACTCCCTTGGGCCAACTTAATGACCATGTCTGGCAACAGCGCTAATTTTCTTTTTCCCCATCACTGCAATGAAGGGCTTCCTAAATAAAATTGTTCTTTAGATCAAAATGTTGCGTGTCTCTGTTATAAAATGATCACTAAACCTGAGCAAGCTTCATGTTTGTCGATCGAAAACTGATTTGTAACAGTTTTATTGAAGTACGAATTTTTCTAAAATGTTAGGCTCTTGGGAGTGAGAAAAATAAATTAGGTACACAAACAACAGATAAATTGAAAAAAAACATTCAAACCAATCGAAAAACGACTTGTCACAAATCCATCACAAAATATTTTTTCTTATTGTTTAAGCCATTAGTGAAAAAATTTTCCAATGAATCTGAGAAGTCGTTTTTTTAACAACTTAGACTTACCTACCTATATATAGTCAAATAAAGGAGGCGGGGAGTTTCATCTTGAAAGTTTTTATGGTCAAAGTTTCCGTTTATCTTAAACGTTTAACTTAACGTCTTTCCTAGATAAATGTTGGGCTTCCATTGCTTCAGTAGTTTTCTTTGCAATTGCAAGCTTAAAAATTACTGCTGAAGTGGAGGATTTCATTAGCTTTGCGTAATACATGAATATGAACGAGAATTTATATCCAAGCTCCCAAGATGCGCAATATACCTAAGCACCTGATGTGTATATAGTGTATAGGTACAACAAAAACGTTGTGCCTAATTTTTAAGCCCAAACAATCAGTGTGTCACCTGTATACTCGTATGCGTGCTATTAAGCAAGTCATTTTGTATCTCGACAATTTGCACTTGATTGCGTGTTTTCGTATAAGAATTCCTCGCCGACAAAAAAAGTAAAGGTGATTTTAATTTAAAAACCGAAAGTCATCAAGTCGTATAGATATCTTTTTTTTCTTACGAAGAACAAAGGGACCATAATATAAAAACAAATGGCGCAATTAGATTGTGATTGATTTGATATTAATAATAAATATGAGATAAAACGCGTTGCAACATTTTTTGACGAAAGAAAATTTTTGCACAAACCTGACCTTTTCGAATAATGTTAATAACTTATTTTAAATGTTTTTAAACGTAAACTTTAAATACATAATTGTCAATCTTCCTCCACGATTTAATAGACCACCATTTGATCTCTTGAATATAATGAAGACTAACGACCGTGAATTATGGAAATAATCAATTAGTCAAATGAAAGCAACCTATTTTACAAGCAGCCTCGGGATATTATTATTAATTTTTGATTAACTCGCATATTGCAAAATTAACTGCATCACAATGATATTTCATCACCGAAAAATGGCTATACCGAGAAACGCTTCCTAGTCTATTATTAAAGAATTTTAGAAGAAAAGATGCCACCACGCCATTTTTATTGGCATTATTAAAAATAATTAGCGAAGGTTTTTGGACTTGATGTACAGAAGTTTTGTGGTTCAACGAACGACCCCGTGACTATCGCTTTTGAATTTGCACTAACTTTGCACAATGATGGCCGATTGCAACCATAAAGTCGCAGATATCTCGTCGATAAAAACATCACTTTCCTTGTGTCGAAATCCTACCCAGATCCCTTACAAGGATCCCGCTGCGCGATTTACTTGTCTGCAACGTACAGGGTTGTACAGCACACTACACCATTTTTACAAGATCGACATTCAGTAGTTACGGTTTTTATTGCGTTTGCAACAACAAAGTCGTTGACGGCTCGCCTGTTACAAAAAAGTTTCCTGTAAACTTTAACCACATCTTTATTCGGAGAATACGGCGCAGTTCCCCGAAAAAATTCGGTGCTTCTTATCGTAAGTAGTGTGCGATTAATTATTTTTTTTAGTTCACCGTCAATTAGTGAATTCGCATGCAATGGATTCTTCGGAAAGGGGAATGGACCTCTAGTTTTTCGGAATGCCCAAATCTTCTGTAATTTACAGATTATGATTCATTAATTTTTTTTCTACTGGCATTTTTGGTCACAAAACAAACAACAAATGCAATAATTTACGTTTTTTAGAGGCGGTATTTTGTTTACATGGGGATTCCCCATTTGTCATTTGTTCAACCCCCCAATTACAAATAATACCATTGTAAATTAACTACAAATTATTGAGTTTTCCCTAAAGTACGTTTACTAAATAATGCTGTTTCTTTTCGACCATCCATTACCAAAGAAAAAAGGATAAAGTTTTCAAACATTCCCTAGATGCAATTAGGACGAGTGTAATAAATTTTAAAAAAATCATTTTTTTTCCTTAAGACGCGCATTTAAATATTCCCGAATCCGCCCCTGGCCGCAACGAAAGAATTCAGGATTGTGAATTTGTCTCAAGTAAAGAGCGAAGGATCCCAATCAGATGAAATTTACTCAGTTTACATAAATAAAGTTTGTTTTACCGTTTACGCAACGAAATTGGGGTATAGGTAACAACTTTGAGCATTTTGAGTGCGAGAGCAGCACTAAAACTTCAAATTTGTATCGTTTACATGCAGCAATCAAAATAAAATGGGGTTGCATGAGCTAAGTAGATATAAAAAGACAACAGTACAAAATCTACTGCCAAGTAGCTTGTTAATAAAATGACCAAGAAGAATTGATTCCTTGGTGTAAGCCTTGAGGCAATGCAATTGGAACGTGCATGACACAAGTGTGTGTATAGTGGTAGGGAATATTTTAAAAAGGAAGTTTTGAAAGATAGGTTATAATTTAATGACTGTTTTATAAATCTGGATTACCGAAATTTCATGTGAAATATTAGGACAAAAATCTCAAATTGTTTATTCCATAACTCCGACCATTTTTTTTATGTAGATACAGTGTGTCCTATTAATAAAGATCACTGGCCATGTGTATGGAACCGCTAATTGCATAGCTTGAGGAAAAAGATTTTGTTAACAAAAGAGACCAAGAGAAATCTCTGGAAATTATTTTCAAGTTTCTAGGTTTGCCACTAGAGGGCGTATGGTTAAGTAGAAACGTTATTTTTTTCCTAGAATATACCCAACAAACATGCATCGCAATTTTGTGTGAATTTTGCATGACTTATTGCCTATACTGCATTCATTATAAGAAGGTAGTAGATGGCGCTGTGTTTGAAGATAAACACACACAAGAAAAATATAAAACGGCACCAAATTATTGTAAAGTAGAAATATTCAGCACTGCGAACAGAAATAAACCTATGACAATATCAGCTAATGACATTTCGGCAGTTTAGTTGACAACATAAACTACCACCTTACAAAATTCACCAGTCGTTTTATGTTTCATTGTAATACTGACTCATTTTTTAACCAATCACAGTGAAGGTCAAAGCTTCCCTATGCTTTCTACCGCTACCTTCTTAAAATGAATACAGTATAGCTCATAAAATATGAGGGGTGGGGCCTTACTTCGGTTAGCTTTTTTTATATTTTTATTGTTATATACAAATTTAAGGAGAGTAAAAGCGTAATATTATTATTATATTATTATATAGGAGGTACCTACCAGGACAACAATTTGAAGATTGGGCTACTAGAAGTTACAGCCCTTTGAATTTTTTTTCGACATTTGTTTTTTCTACATAACTTTATATTGAGAGGTCTAATCGAAAAAGCACGAATTGTTTTGGATTCTACGCACCTAAATTAATAAGAAAAAGTGTTTTCCCGAGAAATTTTGGTGCAGTCGATTTTTTGTAAAAAAGGAAGGTTATACACTGTCTTTTTTTGGGGCCCGAAAAAAATTGTCTCAGATCGACCCGGAAAAAAAATTTTCTTATAGAATGTGGCCTGTAGAATCAATCATTTCAAACAGTTCCAAGATTGGGCTACTAGTTCAAAAGTTACAGTCCTTTGAATTTTTTTTTCGAAATTGGTTTCTAGTCTATAACTTTTGATTGAGAAGTCTGATCGAAAAAGTACGAATTGTTTTGGATTCTGCGCACCAAAATTAATAAGAAAAAGTGTTTTCCCGAGAAATTTTGGTGCAGTCGATTTTTGGTAAAAAAGGAAGGTTATACACTGTCTTTTTTTGGGGGCCAAAAAAAAAATTGTCTCAGATGGATCCGGAAAAAAAATTTTCTTATAGAATGTGGCCTGTAGAATCCATGTTTTGAAACAGTTCCAAGATTGGGCTACTAGTTCAAAAGTTACAGCCCTTTGAATTTTCTTTCGAAAATGGTTTCTAGTCTATATCTTTTGATTGGGAAGTTAAGTATTCAAATACTATGCGAAGTATTCAAATACTTCTCAAAGTATTCAAATACCTTGCGAAGTATTCGAATACTAAATATATGTGAAAGTATTTGAGTTACAAATACAAATATTGCTTCCATAAAAGTATTTAATTACAAAGTATTTGAATACTTTAAACTTAAAGGATTTGAATTTTGAAAAAGTATTTACAAAATCGAATACTGCCCAGCTCTACTTATATTGAGCGTTAATTGTAATTATTATTTTAATTATCGCTGGTTATGTGTTCTTTTGTTTCAAAGCCAACTTGGATGAAAATAAATATTGCAATTGCGTATTTTCCCCATACCTCTGCTTAGGAAACAGATACCAAAATGCGGTTTTTACTGATATTTTCACTTGTTCATCTTATTTAATTACATCATATAATCATTGAGATTTAGATTCATTTTTTCTTGCTTTATATAAACGTATTTGCAAACGTCAACATAGCTATGCTTACACATCGTGCTTGTGATTTAAATATTCCTATAATGATTACATCCGTTTATTCGTACAAGATTGGGATGCATGTGTTTTTGATGCATGTTTGTTGGGTATATTTTAGGAAAGAAAATCATTTTTCGTACACCATTTAGCGGTAAACCTAGAAACTTGAAAATAACAGGGCCTTTTTTGTTGACAAAATCTTTTCCCCCAAGCTGTGAAACCAACGATTCCATAGATATGGCCTGTGACCTTTGTTAATAGGACACCCAGTACAACATGTTTGGACTCAATCATGTACTGGCCAGTTCCCTCTTCAAACTAACCTTTTTTCCATGAAAAATATTGAATATACACTTTCACTCTCGTTTAACTAATTTGTTCCGACAGCATTATAGTCTACTCTTAGCGGAGAAGGGAAGGTTGCGAAAATAGCTTAAAGGGTATCTTAAATTTTCAGTTGCAAGTCAAAGGTATTTCGGGGGCAAAACTTTTTCAGTTAAAATCTCAAGTTCTAACCCGACGCACTTTCCAGTTTTAACGTACCTTATCTATTGAAAAGTTTTGAGTTATAAAGTTTTAAAGTTTCGACGAGTGTTGGTTAAAAAAACATTGAAGATTGCCAGATCCGCTGGACTTTTTTCAGATCAATACTAGCCTAAATTTTGAAATATATTCAGCCGATTACCCCTCTTGCTAAAATATACTGTTGAACTCCTTAGATAACAACTTGGGAAACCAACTTGTGATAAAAACACACACAAATGCCTAAGGTCTACTTTCATACAGATCCAACGTGTTCAAAAAATTACTCTACCAATGGTAGACCATTTTTAAGAAATTTCGGAGATAATTCTGATCATTTAAAAGAAGTTCTTCACATTGATTTAACAAGTGCTTTATCACATACGACGTATTCAGCGATCAATGATTAAAATTTATGCTCGTCCTTTTTGGTGTCTAAATGTGGAGTGTTACACTGCGTGAAACCTCATCTTGAAATTCATTATTTCTGAATATCGTCAACGAGCAACTAGAAGCTTTTACTTCCCTTTCCTAGTCCTTTACTTTATTATATCTAAAGACAAACAAGTCTGATTTTGTTAAAACACCTCATAAAATGAAAACCACAATGAGATCAAATTCACCAAAACAACCTTAGTTTTTTTGAAATTTTGCTTTTGCTGCTAAACTTTAAAGAACTGAGTTGGGTTGCACACAGTTTTTTATTTCAAATATTCCTCAAGAAGAGGTTCGTTAGAAGTCATTCTATATCAACATCCTGTACCTGCTTACGTTTAGGGGTGAATTTGTAAAAAATTAAATTTCTGGTTCTATTAGAAATGCCATTAAAATAAACTGTTATTGGTTTACGGTGAATTGATAGTTACGGCTATTTTATGTACCATTGAGATTTCGGAAACGGTAAGAGGTATTAATAGAAGTATGGGTTTAATGCAAGGTTAAATTGCACTTTTCAGGTCAATTAGGGTGTGATGTCATTTGTTTAAGGTCATATACCAAATATTTCATTTATTAATAAAGTTGTTCAAAAAACCATTCGGATAAAAATGCACATTCACTTATTTTGTTTCGTAGAAATGCGATTAACATAATATCATCAGCCTTAGATTATTCTTTGCCCTCTCCAACTAAACTTTATGCTGCCTAATCTAAGAGTGTCATGAAACAATTGCGGTTCTGTGTGAAGGAAATATAAATAGTGAATTTCAATTTTTTCCATGCCCATCTATGATTTTCATTATTTTTTCGTGTAAATAAGAAATGTGACTTATACGATACATTGTTGGCAAGAATAAAGTATTTCAATAATAGCAAGACTTACAATAGTTTCAATTAAAAAAATTAAGCCTAATCAAAGTGCTAATAAACCATATATTGAGAATTACTCATTTTTCTTGTACCTTGAAAAATAGGTGAAGTATTGAGCTTCAGAGAAAAATGGCACCTTTCAGTTTTCAATTCATATTTCAATTGTGGAAATGCACAAGATTTTCCCGTAAAACATGGGACTACCCTAACCAAATTAAAGTGTAGGTATCATACTGCAACTTTTCCCTATTTTAACCGCACTTCTATTTTCTAGCATTCCCAGCGGTGACACTATGAATAATCGCAAATAACTATATACTATCTAATGCTAATATATAGATGGCGTCCCTAATATCCTCTGAGGTGAGATGCTTTTTGTGATCATTTGCTGTAAGGAACAATGGTCCTACATGACGTATAGCGTAACTTTTTAGAAAATTTATTGTGTAAAAGAGAGAAGATGTCGTTTACATCGAATGAGCTGGTTATAAATGAATTGTCCAGATGGCCAGGTCTCAAAAATTAAAAAGCGAGTTTTGAAAAATTTTACAGGAGAACATAACACGCCCACTACTATTGTAGTTGAAATGACAATAAATTTGCCAGTTTTAGAAAGAGTATTATTGAACAAAGAAGATTATCTCATTCGACGTTGATTACACACGTGTACGAAATCGTTAAAATCTTAGCACGTTTACAGGATTAGTTAGCATTAAAATGGCAGATGAAATAGTTGTTTGGACAGAATAGATTTTATATATATATACGTAGGTGTTTATAAAAAATTCGCCGGTAACTCGTAAAAATCGGCAACATCACGAAGTGCTTGTTGTGATATCGATATCTCGCAGTATGTTTCAAAGTAACATGTCGAAGATGCTAGATAGAAGAAGATCGAACAGAGAACAGGTACGATAATTCTAATCTCCATCGGCGTAAACATACCGTGGCTACGTAAATAAGCAATTGACGAGTGAGCTAAAGGATCGCACGGCACCGCACGGGATGAACAATATCTGAAGAAGAAGAGGCTCAAGGCCGAAGAAGGACTGCCATTGCCCTTTCCGAAGAAGAGAGTAATTTAATATTATCGTTATAAAACATGATTGCCGGTATTTCGAAAGACATCATTACATTACACTGGCGCCCGACTACCGCGAATATCGCTACTACCAACATAGTATAACGGGTATCTACTTCGTCGATCGGTGTATCGATTACCTACCCTAAAATCCTGCAGGAAAGTTGCCGGATGACCGCGTGCGAATTTTTCTGTGGACATTTCAATAACCACAAATGAGTCATAGTTGACGCAAGATGATAGTATCTATGTACGTAATTACAGAAGAATGTTGTACGTTCTTTTCTTAGTAAAAACTATTAAAATAGGTTGTTGGGGTAGTTATCTGTCAATTACGCGTGATACTAAGTAAATCTCATTGATTATTAGGAAAGACATTGTTTTTGCAATTTTTAACCATTTGACAAGTGTTGTGACATACTTTTATTTGAGTATCTAGAAAGATACAGATACAGGTACATTTGAACAACTGTATCTAGATACAGATACTTACACTAGATGTGACCGAAAAAAAGAAGTCTCGTTACTGCGAATCGGAATCAATGAACTTGGATTTGCCCACATCATGTATTCAAATTCCATTTTATGACGCGGTATACAAAATTTACCTCTCCACGGACTCACTAGCACACTTTATTTTCCACAAAGAAGGGCGTCCAGCTAAAGACTGCTCAGAGATCAACAGCAAAACGCAAGAACAAAACAATCACCTCTCTCCAAAAGAGCCCACCCCAGCAAACGCTGTAATCATCAATAACAACCCCCCCTCTACAAGACTCGAACAAAACAATTTCCAACGATACAAACATAATTTTATCCCAAACTCCCTCCACAAAAACACAAAAAGCTCTACCTGAAGTACAATCCACAACCCCTCATCGACAAACTCTGAAACTTCAGTGGATATAATCCATAATCAAATTTGCCAGACCGGCAGGCCCACTAAAACTAAAAACGCCGCTAAGAATTAGGTAATTTGGCCGGTAAGAAAATTAAATCCGATAGAGACTACTGCTCGGCTACTAAATTTACAATCCCGAGAATAGTACACGAAGAAATCCACAACAGAAAACAACAGAACAGAAAACTAGGTTCACAAAACTCAGTAGTATTTTAGAAATACTTGACAAATGCTTGACATCTGTTGTCAATGATATACAGAGTGGCGGAAAAGTATGGAATCAGCGAGCTACAACCTTAACCATTCGTTATATTGAAAAACGTGTGAGATGACAGTTGTTTGATATTATATTATGCATGTTTTTACGTACAGAGATATTTTTTCGAATGATGTCATTTCAAGTTATGTCATGTTGAGTATATTTTTTAAATTGAACGCCCTGTATTTTTTAGTTTTTTATGATCCTCTAGACGAGGTGCTTGAAAATGGTATATAGTCTAGGCCAGCGGTTCTCAAAGTGTGCTCCGCGGAGCCCTGGGGCTCCGCGAACGGTTTACAGGGGCTCCGCGTAACCATTCACATGTAAACAAAATTTTAAAAATAAGGTAGGTACTAAAAATAAGTAGAAGAAAATAACTACTGAAGACTAAACCTTCACTGCAATATTTTAAAATATATAGAATATTGAAGTTAATAACTAACAATTAAAAGAGCAACGATATTGTTTCTGGTGGCAGTTGCCTGAGAGAGGAATATTAGCGCAAGCGCATCGTCAACTTATGAACCGTCTGAACCTACTAATGTGTACGTAGTTAGCAGTATGAGTTGAATGACGACGTGTTGTAGATGGTGTCACTTATTTTCATTGTGTTGTAGTCTGCACAGCATAAACCCGATATCAAGAAACTATGCGCTACAAAGAAACAATATCATTCATCCCCACTAATAATCGTGGTTTTCTTATATACCTATATACATATACTGTTGTAAAAAGTAAAGATAATACATGTCTTTGAGTAAAATTTTTTTTTCCACTTCAATAAGAATCAAAATCATAGGGCTCCGCGACGTAATCGGAAGTAGGGTTAGGGCTCCGCGTTGAAAAAAGTTTGAGAACCGCTGGTCTAGGCGATAGCGACTGTAAAATTGGCAAAGTGGACATTTTGAGGTGAAAAAGAAAAAATGGTGGAATATGTTCAGTTAGGTGTCAGAAACAACATATTAAAAATCCCACCCCCCAGACCCTGTGCTAAAGGCTCCAGCCACCCCACCATCTCCCAAAAGCCGTGTTTTCGCTCTTTTTGGCTGATATCTCGCGATCTATGAGGTCTATATGAAATATTTTTAGCTGAAAATATTTCGCGGGAAATTTCATACAAGGTACAATACTCAGAAGTTAGCCTAGGTGTATCTCTTAGCCTAGGAAATTCATAAAAGAGGCGAAAATCATCAATTTTCGTGGCTTTTTGCAAATATATCGCGACCTTTAGGGCTAGATGAAATATTTTTAGGTGAAAATGCCCCTCGTGAAATTTCTTACAAGGTAGATACTCAGAAGTTAGCCTAGGTGTACCTCTTAGCCTAGAAAATTCATAAAAGGAGGCGAAAATCATCATTTTCGTGTTTTTTTTTGCGGTTTTTTGCAAATATATCGCGACCTTCAGGGCTAGATGAAATATGTTTAGCTGAAAATGCTCTTCGTGCAATTTCATACGAGATAGGTAACTGAAGAGTTGGCGTAAAGTCACCTTTCACCTTCAACTTTCATGTGTGAGGAAATATTTATTGTAAAAAAACAAAGTATTTCTATGTACCATTTATTCACGTAAAAACAGTATTTTCATATTAAAATATTCACACATTCGTTTATACCTCAACGTAATCATTATCCTCTGCAGATTCCACTTCTTCAGGCTCTTCGACGACCTCTAGTGCTAGTGGGTCGTCTGAAATTACCGACTCGTAGTTCTCCTCGCCTTCCGCTTTACCTGCATGGGTACCCTGAAACGACAACGTCACATTTAGGCACGATGTTCCATGACACTGGACGCAGAATTCGTTCTTCAGACCTACACAAGAAGTATTATGTCAAAAAAAAATTTATAATTAAGTATACGAATATAATATACTCTCGTGTGTCCTAACTTCTAAGTGTCCGGTGGAAGGTGAAGGTTTACCTGATTTTCTGAAACTGCAAGCAGTCATTGCAACCACGTTCACAGCCACATGAAATAAGTTTGAGGAGACTTTCCTGGGCTGGATCCGAAGTCGTTGTGATAGGCATCAGGAAAGTCTCCTCAAACTTATTTCATGTGGCTGTGAACGTGGTTGCAATGACTGCTTGCAGTTTCAGAAAATCAGGTAAACCTTCTCCACCGGACACTTAGGAGTTAGGACACACGAGAGAATATTATATTCATATACTTAATTATTAAATTTTTTTTGATATAATACTTCTTGTTGTAGGGCTGAAGAACGAATTCTGCGTCCAGTGTCATGGAACATCGTGCCTAAATGCGACGTAGTCGTTTCAGGGTACCCATGCAGGTAAAACGGAAGACGAGGAGAACTACGAGTCGGTAATTTCGAACGACCCACTAGCACTAGAGGACGTCGAAGAGCCTGAAGAAGTGGAATCTGCAGAGGATAATGATTACATTGAGGTATAAATGAATGTGTGAATATTTTGATATGAAAATACTGTTTTTACGTGAATAAATGGTACATAGAAATACTTTGTTTTACAATGAATATTTCCTCACACATGAAAGTTGAAGGTGAAAGGTGACTTTACGCCAACTCTTCAGTTACCTATCTCGTATGAAATTGCACGAAGAGCATTTTCAGCTAAATATATATCATCTAGCCCTGAAGGTCGCGATATATTTGCAAAAAACCGCAAAAAAAAACACGAAAATGATGATTTTCGCCTCCTTTTATGAATTTTCTAGGCTAAGAGGTACACCTAGGTTAACTTCTGAGTATCTACCTTGTAAGAAATTTCACGAGGAGCATTTTCAGCTCAAAATATTTCATCTAGCCCTAAAGGTCGCGATATATTTGCAAAAAGCCACGAAAATTGATGATTTTCGCCTCTTTTATGAAATTCCTAGGCTAAGAGGTACACCTAGGCTAACTTCTGAGTATCTACCTTGAATAACATTTCCCGAGAAATATTTTCAGCTAAAAATATTTCATATAGACTTCATAGATCGCGAGATATCAGCCAAAAAGAGCGAAAACATGGTTTTTGGGGGATGGTGGGGTGGCTGGAGCCTTTAGCACAGGGTCTGGGGGGTGGGATTTTTAATATGTTGTTTCTGACACCTAACTGAACATATTCCACTATTTTTTCTTTTCCACCTCAAAATGTCCAGTTAGATGTCTTTATCGCCTAGACTAATAGGGCTTTATCACTCTGAAGTTCTCAGATTTCAAGATATTTGAGTTTTTATATCAATAATTGGCTCATCAAAAATGCCTCAATAACGTCTAAAGTGTCAGTTATCAGTGTGTCAGTTTTAGTAAAATGGTTCATTTAGCCGAGTAAGAGCGAATAACAATTTTAATGATGGTTGGGTATGGAGATCGATCGGATGAGAACCCAACGCGAAGTTTGTGCGCTTTTTAACGCAACGCACGCGTTTTACACAAACTGGCCATGTTGCAAAAATCTATCGTCCCAAGAGTGCAACAAATGAAGATACGCATTTCTCAATGTTTTGATTTAATTACATTAGAACTAAAATATCTTGAAATCTGAGAACTTCAGATTGTTAAAACCGAGGTTAAAACCCTATACCATTTTGAAGCACCTCGTCTAGAGGATCATAAAAAACCAAAAAAATACAGGGTGTTCAATTTAAAAAATTTGCTCATGACATAACTTGAAATGACGTCAATCGAAAAAAAATCCGTGTACTTTTTTCAATATAACGAATGGTTAAAGCTGTAGCTCGCTGATTCCATACTTTTCCGCCACTCTGTATAGATTTTATCGTTTATTGAATCTCATGAAATTTTCTTCTTTACGGGTTGTTGCAGCCGTACATAAAGCTTTGTATATATCCACGTCCATAAATAGGCCTTATGTGGACTCGCCATGTTCATTTGCGCCTCGCTCGCATAACAGACTCATTCATTATAAATTAGCCTTAATCATATCGTTTGTCAAAACAGACATACATAATCTGGGAACGTGTTCAATTTGTTCGGAACTTATGTTTCCCTTACTATGGTCATATTGCTACAATTTTTTATTAATGTTGTTCTTGACTACTGATCTACTGATCTTTGACTGAAATTAATCAGAAAACTGCTTTTAAAAGCTTTTCAGGGTGAATTAGTCTGGGAAGTGATTGTCATAAAAAAGTATACCTAATTGTCAAAAACGAAGTTTGGCGTAAAGTACATTTTGAGGTAACACATCGGCATAATATGCCTGGTGCGTAACCTTGTATACACTTACACTAAAAATTGCAGATGTAAAGCCTGCATTGAAGACCCTTATTATAATTCTGTAACTGAAGCACTGAAACATTTCAACCTACAGGAGGTCGTTATACTTTAAAAATATTAATTAAATACAACAAACTCGGCCGTATTCTGGACAAAAAAATTTTCATTAATTCAGTAATGACTTGAAGCTTAATTACATATTGACAAGATTTTTTATATGTTGCCATTATTTAAATTCGTTACGGTGGTAAAATGCGATTAGGAAGCGTCCTTCTTTTTCAGGTGGCCGTAGTAACAAAAAAAATCGCAAAAACCAACATCGTATTAACTAATGATCGTCGAAATTGCTCGCATCGAGATTTTTGATGTACTTAAACCAAATATGGAATGTAGTTAATACGGTACGGACGGTACATAAAAAAAAGCGTTTAGGTTCGTTTTGGCAAAAATTTTTTCGCGAAAAGAGTTATGCATCCTGGTTTAATAGTTATTGACAAATGAATTATGTTTTAATAAAAGGATGACTCTTAAAATTCCGAAACCACTTTTTTTCTAAATCATGTTCATGTATAAATTAGATTTTGTTTTCCGGTTTGCCGTAATTATCTAAAATTACACAGCAAGAAGCGCTGGAATAATTCCTTAAAATATGAAAAATGCCTCGCCAGTGGGCAAAAAAGTACGAAATTACCGTATTATGAAGTGCCTTTTTCCGTACCCAAGTTATTAGTGTACAAATCTGCAGGAACTGTGATACCTACACACAAAATACACTCATTAAAGCCGTGTTTGTGTATAATTGTTTCTATAATAATAAAGGCATCACGAGATTTATAACCGTGTAGAAGTTAGGTCATTGGTCTTGCTAAGCTTTCGTGGCTACTTCATTCCGAAACTAATTATTTGATGATTTTTCTAAGGATGTGCACGCTAATTTACATAATAACGTGCAAATGTTGTTGATTTAATAAAAATAAAACCGCTGTCCATTTTACAAAAATGTTTGCACGTACGCTGTTAATCCTTAAACGATAAACGAACACCACTAATCCACGGACAATATCATCATTAGGAATCGTAATATAATACCATCACCGAAATTCTCTTTTGACTTTTCTCCTACTGATTTAGCGGCATTCATTTGCATAGCAAGTGTTTAGCGGTTTCTCTACTGAAGAGGACTACAGTTTGAAAAATGTGTAACACGCGCTTATCTGTGAATGTTAATCGTATGTGAATACATTTTGACAAAACTCAAATTGGCCATGGCATTCCTTATGGACACTTTATTAAGATTTGTAAATTAACATAATGTTACACGTTGTACTTATTAATCTTCCTTTTCTTTGCATTAAAACATTACTTTCTTTCGTTTGTGAAAACACAGCGAGCTTGTTCTCAACCAAGTAATCATTTGATACTTTTGCTGTACTATGCTTGTTGAAAAATAGGCTTCCAACGACAAACTGAAGGGCTAAATGTAAATGTTTAACGCACGTTTGCAACAGGTAGGCCTTAAAAAATGTTCGAATTAAATTGAATAGAAAGCAAGTGAAATAAGCTTTTCAATCATCAATTGGGGCACCTGTAAAAAGCATTATGCGGGTCACTCTGTAATTGGGCGTAAGCCTGTTGAGGGCCTAGAATAAGAGGGACAATAAATAAATAAATTGTGATTTCGTTTATTTCTCACTGAATTTTGGGTAGTTCTGCAATTGCACATATAATTGCAGTGCTGTAGATTTGAGGGTTTGTGAAATAAATTATATTCGTAAAACGAGTTAGATAAAGCTTATGATTTTGAATAAATCGGTTATATTATCATTTCTGATGGAAATAAAATAATAAATGTACATATTTTCTGCCTTCAAGCGTAAGCGTCTCGAGCTCAATAAAATGGTTTTTTTTAGATGGAGGTGCAGTCCAACGTTTAGGAAACAGTACAAGAATACATCAAAAAACCAATTATAAATACTATGTTAGGGTTGGGCGTACAACTTGGATACATTTTTTCCAAACAAAATTTTTTCTTTTGCAAAATCACAATGACACAGGTTCTCTAGTTCCAATAATCTACGTAATTTGTATCCATCGTAATCAGTGCAGAAACTGTAGTGCTTGCAGCCATCATATAATTTTTGTAGGTTTCGCAGCTCCTTTAGTTACTTTAGTTCTTGTTCTCTTAATCCCTTTAATTGTTTTACTCCGTTAGTGCAGTTACTCACTTTAACATCTTTTCTATGATTGCCTTTAGATCTTCTATAGAATTGGTATCTCCTCTATAATATTGTCCTTAATTTCATTTGGAATCTCATTTGTAATCTCAAATCTGCTTTAAGGCCGTCACGCACTCCATGGAACAGACAGACAGATAAGCAGACGAGGGAAAATCGAGCACATAAGCGTTGCCTCAACGCCGTTGTGTTACTGCTGGCTGTCAACGGCGGACCACTGCACCTTGTTATTTATTATGGACGTTGTTTCCCAGGCGCCGTTAACAGTCAGCAAGGAAGGAAACGATGCTAGCGGCCGCCGACAGCTCCAGAGAAACCGTACCTTTACGCACACTACAGCGCGGCGCGGATATTTTCCCTAATTTCCATAATTCCCTAATAAATTAAACATTATAGTCCAGGCAATGGGGAGTTTTACCCTGCATTAAATCGGGGAGTTTTAAAATTTGGCATGTTAGTTCAGTTTTACGTCCTAGTCAACATATTAAGTTTTCCACATCGAACTGTCCTGGGAAACGTCGCCATTTTAATAAAATGGCGGCAAAAATCGTTTTTTTTGCATTCTCTCTTACTCCGTTGCTTCCATTCAAAAAGTACCTATTATAAGGAGGAGGACTAAACTCTCTATGGTTTCTGAGCTATATTATATCAAAGTGGGCTACATTTCTTAAAATCACAGGAAATTGCAATTATTATTTACGAATTATCTACTATTTCGCACCTCCAGATGCAGTATGGTGCTTATAGACATACAGTACATGCTTGCCAAACTTATTACCAAATGTGACAATGACAGCAAAGGAGATATGTTGTGTTTTAATTCAATCATATGTCAGTTGAGCATCATTGAGGTGAGGAACAAGGATAGCGTTATCGAAGAATGACGCAAATTAGTAAAAAAGCCTCCATGAGACCCCATACTGCACCTGGAGGTGCGAAACGCAGTATAGTAATCAATTATTCTCGTTTACTCCACAAGTGACTTTTTTATTCATTTGGATGTTCTGGAAGAACCAGGTTTATCAATGTCAATTTCTGGAATTGGTTGAGTGACTCTCCTTTTTCGCAACCTCTTCAGTATCATCCTCATCATCTTCAATAGCGAAAAGTAGTTAAAGGCGATCTGGGTTTCATCTTCGGTTTCATCGTCAATCGAAACTTTAGTGATATTCTCACAGTCTCCGTTAGAGTACATACAAATGATGGAACATTTTAAAACCACCTTTCTACAGCCACATGTTGGACCACATCCCTTTTTGCATCTGCAGGAAATGAATGTGAGTGCTTCCGGTGCAGGATCACTGGAGTCCAGTTTTACTACTCTCCCATTCCCATTGTTCCGGATTGATGTTTAGATCATACCTAAAGCCTAAACTTTATGATAAGTTGACAGTTGCTGTTGTGGGTGGAAGTGTGGCAAGATTAAACGTAATTTTGGTGACCGACCTTGTGAATCGGAGAAAATTAAAGATGTTATTTCCTATCGAGCCCCGTACAATGTGACTAAGAATTGTTCTCCTGCCGTAGCTATGGTGCAAGAAGCTATACTTTTTTGAATACCAGTACAGTGTAGGTATAGTCCGATGCAATGCTTTGGACTTTTGGAGAACATTAAATAACTTGACTTTTCCTTGGCTAAAGATCGTTGAAATAGTATTACAGCCACTGAATGCGTGCAAAAGCAACACGTTATCTACCACTGCTTGTTCACCTTGCACATTTTGTGAAGAAAAAACGACTTCTGTGGTTTATCCTTTGTCCGATTTCAAAAAATAAACATTCGAATGCGCTCTCGGTGGTGCTGTTAGCAGAACCAGAAGGTCGATGTCTTCTCCAACAACAAAAACGGAATTAAAAGATGAGGACATATTGATCGCTCATTGACGATCATTGAGTAAGCATGTTCAGCAGCCTGTTAGACAATGAAATTTGATCCCTCAGGTACTTTTTGAATAAGAGCAACCGAAAAAAATCTGGACCCCAGGACGATACGATGTCGCAAACTTAATATGTTGTTCAGGACGTACAACTGAACTAATATGCCAAATTTCAAACCTTTCCGATTTAATGCAAGGTAGACCCCATTTTAGCTCCCCATTGATTGGATTATTACCCTGACAACACATACAATGCACATTCTCAGAGCACACTACGAATTAATGAAAATGTAAATATAGAATTCCTGCACAAAAACTTTTGTACCAAATTTTATTCGAAATCGGAATCGGATTCGGAAATCCGGCTAAACGACTTAGCCGGAAATGAGAGTACAGACGAACCGACAGGCCGACATCATCTAGATTTTGTTTCATTCGGATACCTGGTGCTTCAAAACATGTATTTCCGTCAAAAAAGTGGAGGGTCATTGTTTATTCCAATGCAAAGGAAGGTCCCTTACTAACATGCGGGTGGTAAAAAAACCCTGACCCATCGCACGAGCTTATAACAAACATTGCACTTGAATTCCAAAGCCGCCTTCCTGTCGGTTGTTAAAATATAAAATACATGTGGAAAATTACATACCACTCTTAACTACGTCACAAAATCTCCCAGATACCTTACACCCGGTATTATATTAATCTCAAATGAAAGCCACTCACACTTGTGGACAGTAATTCCATATTACCTACGTTGCTATCAAAAGCTACAATATGCTCTAAAATTGGATTAACACCCTGTACTCATCTTCAACCTTCCCCTAAAGGATACATTTACCTATATTTGCAAATCAAACATACCAAAAGCTATCTACGTTCTGCTGCCTCAGCTAGGAAAGCCAAACAATGCGGCTTCGTCCTTAATAATAATAATAATATAACTTTATTTATCCTGACGAGGTTCAGCTATAAACTATTTACTCCAACCAGTACCTTGTGCAATTTGAATTACGGCACTTTCCGCGAAAACATTTCCTGTGGCGTAGCATGCGTTTTTCTCCTTTAATAAAATGCATAAAAGCGGGAACGATAAAATTCAAAAAGTATCATGTTACATCATAACCCTGTTAGAATCTTCTTTAGAACCTTCTTTAGAATTAGTTTAAAAAATATATTTTACAATAGAATTACTTTTCTAATCTGGTTTAGACTCTTTAGACTCTGCTTTAGGGCTCCTTTGTGCTTCCTATAGGTAGAATTTAGAATGGAATTCAGAATTTGATTTAATTACTCTTTTAGAATCGTCCATAGAATTAGTTTTAGGATCCTTTTAGAATGCCTTTTAAATCTCCATTATAATCTGCTTTAAAACTTATTTTAGAATCTCTTTTAGAATTTACACAAAAAGTTTTAAATTAATTTCTAAAGTCCGTTAAAATGCACTTTTTAAAGGCAACCCTAACAATTAAAGCAGACTCCGAATTACGTGTAGCTTCTAATGCATAATCCAAAATCTATTTTAAAGCAGATTTAAGGAGGCTTCTGAAAGAGCTTTTAAATTAAATTCTGAAGTTCACTTTAAATAGAACTCTCAAGGAGGCCGTAAAGAGATCATGAAACAGATTGCGAAGTAGGTTCTAACTTAAACTGAAAAGAAGATTTTAAAATTGATTCTAACATAAATTTAAAGCAGCCCAACGGACAATCTAATGCAATCCTAAACTAAAGTAGTTTTTAAAGAGGGTTCTGAAGTCCATTCTAAACATAGTTGTAAAGGACGGCTTAAAGAGATCCTGTACGGTAGACTCGAAACTACATTTTAGAACTCCCCTTAGAATTCCTGTTATATTTCTGGACTTTTTTAAAATTTCTGTGAACATTATACAATTGTTTAAAAAGTAAGTCACATTGCTCACTTGTTAAATTAATGCCGTTTTTGCGTACATTCACTGCAGTATTTGAAACTTCCTTGTGCATTCCTTATATTTTTGATCCAATGTATCTTAGATCAATTGAGGGTTTGAATTATGTGCACCTTATTACATTAATTATTAGCCTTCTTACCTTTGGAACAGCTCGCATGATCTAGTCTCTAAGTAGTTTAGCTAAAACATTCAACAGTTTGTCATGGCTCTCTTCTGTGATAAATTTTCCAAACAGGCCATTGTCTTATATCACAACGTTAGGTCCACAACGGGCTGTTCGAATTAAAGATCTATAAAAATGATTAATTGTGCATAAAAAGTCAACTTGCAAGGCGCAAACTAATTGACAAATAATATTCTTGCGGTTTTTCTACAAAGGCAGTCAAATTTCGCGATGGGTGTATGTCGCAGTCTAGAATGGCTAGACGGGTCCCTCATCGGTCTAGTAGTACCATAAAGAAACAAATAAATTTGAAACTGAGTCTTACATAAAAAATGCAAGTCTCGAAAGCTGATTTATCAGTCAACGTTGTCTCATCTTATTGAATTATTCATCTGGAACAGCTTACTTGTACGTGGTATTTTAATATATGGTAAAGTCCACTAATTATTTTTATTGATTTTGTAACTTACTGCTCCTACAATATTTTTCCCAACGCAACCTGCTAACACCACCATGACGCATGGAGGAATCTTCTTTATAACGATCGTTCTCGGAAATCGTTGCGTGTCGCTGCGAGGAAAAGAGTTGGGAGTCATTGCGGTTTTTGCAATGATATATTTGAGGTTAAAGTTCGACGTCGAAAGCGTAATGCCCTATTGCAAATCTTCCATGTCGAAAGAAAAAAAATTAATAATGAGCTGATGACCACAAAAAACAATCTGCAAATCGTCCCCAAGGCCGCTGATATCTACTGGGAATGCCAACTAATTAGCGTTTTTCAAACATCACCCCATTACCAAGTTTATTGTTCACACGACCTTGACCGTTACCTGTTTCAACGTCCTTCTGAGTTCGTCCTGAAGATATTAAACGGTGACTGGAGTGCGTTTCCCTCCAGTTTTTTAGTGTGTCATTTTTGTTTACGGCCAAGATTTCTATGAATCGCCACTGACTGGAAATGGAATGTGTTTATTTTGCCAATTTGAATCGAGATGCTGCATCTTGATACATACTGTAGATAAGGTAGATCATTAGGCAAGGTCTTTGGTTGATTTTTCCATATATCAAGTGCCATCAAATTGTAGTAACGATTGAGAGGCTTGATTCGAATAGACATTCCCGATTGGTAGATTAATGAGCCATTATGTAAACGAAGATTTTTGCAAAAAATATGGCTAAATTATAAGTATAACACTATGACTGCAAGCGTTTGGGAAAATCATGCGTTCAGGGAAATTGTTGGTTGGTCGACTGCATAGGTATAATCAACTTTGTTAAATTGAAACATTTGCAGAATGCACATTAAATAAATGCCTTTACTCTCTAATTTATACAGTGTAATAAAGACATTTGGTGTTGATATGCAGAAAACATGAAACCAGCATTTATTTGCTTAATTCGTACGTTAGAATTGACACCAATTAGGGAATGATAAATTAATAAGTCTCCATAATGCTACTGGCGATACTGGATAGTTATTTTGAAGTATCTGCATATTCTTCAGCGCATTATCTTGTAGAATATTTCATAGTGACACTTGACGAGGTGTGAGGCCATGGGCTCACTTTTTTTAATGTCGGCATTGATTCAACCCCAAAATTCACATTCCTCCATTTAACCTACTTCGTATCTCTTACGGTTGATCCCAATGGTCACCCTCGAATTTGAAACAAATTAGGAACAAAAATTCTCTCTTACATCGCATTACCAGTGCGTTACTTTTGCGTAACGTTGAAAATTCTTATTTATTTGATTACACTGATTACAGCATCCCCATATACATCAACATAAAGATTCTACAACTTGCAGATTTAAATTTATGAACTGTTCTATAACAATTCTTTTTTGCTTACCAGTTCTCAAGTATACGAAGGGTTTCACTGTTACAGTAGGTATACATTATTGCTACTTTGAATGTTTATGGAACTCTAGCAGCCCCATATACATCAACATACCAAGTTTTATTTATGGATCGCAAAAATTCTTTTTACTGGTCAACTCCCTTCTTCGAAGAGTGGCACTATTGGGGCACATCAAATTTTTAATGATTATGCTTATAGGGAAGCACTTCATGGAATGGTGTGCTATAATACTAATACACATAAATTCTACAGAATTTTACCTACTTTTTAAACAACATTACAGTACAGAAATATAAAAAGAATTCTAAGGGGAGTCCTCAAATTTAGTTTAGAATCTACCGTATAGGATCTCTTTAGGTCGTCCTTTTTAGAACTATATTTAGAATGGACTTCAGAACCTTCTTCAAAAACTACTTTAGTTTAGGAGCCCATTAGATTGTCCGTTAGGCTGCTTTAAATTTACGTTAGAATCGATTTTAAAATTTTCTTTTCAGTTTAAGTTAGAACCTACTTCGCAATCTGTTTTATGATTTCTTTACGGCCTCCTTGACAGTTCTATTTAAAGTGAACTTCAGAATTTAATTTAAAACCCTTTCAGAAGTCTCTACTTTAAAATTTACTTTAACAGACTTTGGATTATGCATTAGAAGCGACTCGTAATTCGGAGTCTGTTTTAATCGTTAGGGTCGCCTTTAAATAGTGCATTTTAAACGGACATTAGAATTTAATTTAAAACTTTTTGTGTAAATTCTAACAAAGATTCTAAACGAGATTCTAAAATAAGTTTTAAAGCAGATTATAATGGAGATCCAAAAGGCATTCTATAAGGATCCTAAAACTAATTCTATGGACGATTCTAAAGGAGGTTTTAAATCAAATTATGAATTCCATTCTAAATTCTATAAGAAGCAGAAAGGTGCCCTAAAGCAGAGTCTAAAGAGTTCTAAACCAGATTAGAAAGGTGATTCTATTGTAAAATATATTTTTAAAACTAATTCTAAAGAAGGTTCTAAAGAAGATTCTAAAAGGGTTGTGATGAAACATGATACTTTTTGAATTTTATGGTTCCAGCTTTTATTCATTTTATTAAAGGAGAAAACCGCATGCTACGCCACAGGAAATGTTTTCGCGGGAAGTGCAGTAATTCAAATTGCACACGGTACTGGTTGGGTAAACAGTTTACAGCTGAACCTCGCCAGGATAAATAAAGTTATATTATTATTATTATTATTATTAAGGACGAGGGCGCATTGCTTGACTTTCCTCAAGCGAGAAAAGGAAGGTTTAGCTGAGGCGGCAGAACGTAGTTAGCTTTTGGGATCTTTGATTTGCAAATATAGTTAAATGTATCCTTTGTAATTAATTACGGTCATTGGCCTAGGGTGTACGGTAATTGTTTCGTATTATACTTACTGGCCGATATATTAGGGTGTTTGCTTTTATATATATATACGTCTATCAGAGAGTGATGAGTCATGCCATGTTATTTAAGTAATTACCTACATTACTTGATATTTTCAATAAGCCTATTTTTCACACGGAGCTCAACCACATCGGCTGGGTAATTAGTACTTCCAATATACCTAGGGCTTAAGTTTCGTTTTATCTTTTTCTCAGGAACTCATTTTTCGTTGCTCTCCTAACGAACTTCACGATGATCGTCGATTTTCTTTTCTTGGGATATTACCTTTTCCTTAAGGTTAACATTTTCTTGTCGCAAAACTTTACAGTTTTTTTCATACTCGTTTAGGAGTTTCGATTGCTCCTCGGTTATTTTGAGTAGCTCTGCGATTTTCTCGTGACATCCTTCTACTGATTTGCCTAAATCACTTTCCAGCTTTTCCATTTGCGTTTTCAACCCATTTCTCCCAGATAACCCGTATTGTTTTTTCGCCGATCAAGTGTCTTCCTGTTTTAGATTTAAATAATCTCCGTCGAAAATGCCATCACAATCATTGCAATGTATTTTCCCTTTTTGTTACGTACGAAACTTTTTCATCCCATTTGTACAATGAACAATGAACATTTAATTCCGCCCATAGAAGATGTTAACGGAAACCGTCCATTTCCGACCATTTAAGCTATTAGGACAAATGAAAACAAAATTTGACAAATTCAGTTTTTCAGTGAAAGGTATCTCAGTTATTTTCAAAGATATTCAAAAATTTCAAATGCGTTTTTTAATCACAAAAATTTACATTTATAACATACACTGTATCTCTCCCCGTTGCTGAGATCCCAATAGTGAGCAACGAATTTGAATCATTAGGCATAAAGGATGTAAGACAGTGAAAACTCTTCTTTCAAGAATTGGCACCTGGTTCTAGGGGGTATCACTGTTGCTGTACATCAAATATATTAATTGTTTCTTTGAATGATTATGAAAAAGCACGTCAAATAAAAGTTATCAAAAATTTACAAATCGCTGAAGATTAAGAACTTAAAACCTTATTCATTAACACGATTAATATTATCAATGATATTATCATTATAAAAAACGGTTTAGCAATCATGTTTCAGCAAGTTAACATTAAAGGTCCACTCAAACCGACGGGAAACGGGATGAATGCGGGATATATTTGTACAGCGAGATATGCAAGTATGCATATCGGTTTGCACGCATATTCCGCTGTAGAAATATATTCCGCATTCGTCCCGCTCCCATTCCGGCACTCCCGCGTCTTTGAGTGGACCTAGAGTGCATAAATTTCAATGAAGAAAGCCATCAACAAGTTGCACAATATCATTGTAAACCAAAAATATGCATGTGGTGAGGTAAAATCTGTGTTAGGTACCCTACTTCCGTTTACATGTTTATGTAACGTAATGAAGTAAAATCCCAGAGAACATGTTCAGGATCTTGAACGGTGTGCGGTAAATTCGCCCCGGAAGATTCGCCCCCGAAAATTCGCCCCCAGAATATTCGCCCCCAAGTAAATTCGCCCCCGGAATATTCGCCCCCAAGTAAATTCGCCCCCGGAGTATTCGCCCCCAACAAATTCGCCCCCGAAATATTCGCCCCCAACAAATTCTCCTCCGAAAAATTCGCTCCCACAAATTCGCTCCCGTAGCATTCGCCTCATAACATTTATTAACCCTCTAATAGGTTGGTTTAAATTAATTAAATAAACATTTGCAAAAATGACGATATTTGGAACTCAATACAGCGAGACTGGTAACTCGAAATTGTTCATATTCGATCGTCTTTCACCTGTAAAAGGCTGATTCAACGGTTCAACGTCAACCGTATGTTTACAATACATTTTACAACAAATTGCGTTTACAAAGGAGTCTAATTACTCAGCCATTTATGGATGTATTGAAATGTTTTTGGCATCAATGTATAAACAAATGATGAGGCTTTCTTTAGACTTACATTTGAAAATTGGTCCAGATTTGATGTAAATTTGTGTTGAAAAACACCAACATTGATGAAGTTTCCTGAAGTATCAAATCATAATTAAAATAATCTAAAAAAATCTAACTCGAAACATCCCATTTCTTTAAAATATAAAAAAAAGTTTACTGATATATTTATTAGTTAAGTAGCAATTAGTCTGCTACGGTAGGTACTCTTTGTACTCGTTCCAAATTCAAGCCTGTCGGATCAGTCTTAAATTTGAGAATTTTGGTAAAACATGTGCAAATGCCATAAAAGTTTTAAAATGTCCAAAGTATGCACTTGAGATCAAAAAATGTTGAACGTTGACCATTTACCAAAAATTTAGACCTTAAAAAGACAATGAATTTAGTATAATACAGTATAATACAGACACGTTTTTATTACTGATGCCAGAAGAGTTCCTTTTATGCTTTCTCAGTTTGATTTTCAGATTCTTGTATTTACGAAAGGTGAAATATTGTATTTGATTTACAATAAAATAAACTCGTCGTCTATTAGGATTGTAATATTTAAAATCTTAGAAAATCGTGCACAAAACTCGTTTTATTAAGTAAATCTAACTACCTAATTAAAAAATAATACAAAAGTTACCAGCACCATGTGAAACCGATCTTCTTCAATACTCAAAACTATTTTTTCACACAGGTTTATACCAAACTCAAAATCCGTGTTCAAGCCAAGTATTGATCCGAAAGTTAAAAAAACAGCGTATAATAAAATCGTTAACCAAAAATCAAAGTTTGTATTCGCACCAAAATATAGCAAGTAGGAACATAAAAATGATCAAAGTCCTCGTGTGAGATCGAAGGGACTTCAGCGCATTTTTGTGTGCAGATCAGTGTTTTATTAGCCAATATTGACTCCACCATCAATAAGATCTTGCCGAAAGCTACCACGTTCACTTCGTCGGTACCATTTTCTCACTTACCGTGCACTCGCAATTCGCGTTTGAAGTTTTGACTCCACCGTCAGTAAAATCCTTTGGGGGTTACCATATTCCCTTTGTCGACACCCACTTCTGATCACCCGCAACAAATCGGATTTGAAGTTTCGACTCCACCATCAGTAAGATCTCGTCGGGGGTTACCACATTCCCTTTGTCGATACACAGTTCCGACGTCCCGTTCATTCGTAATTCACATTTTGGTAGATTTCGCTAAAATTCCGGCATAAAATCGTATTCAACTTTTGGGTACTTCATATAGCTCGACCTTCTATTAGTGACACGAGAAAGAGAGACCGCGATTCGCGCTGTAAGAAACTTTTGGGCGCCCAAAGTCGACTACCCCTCGAAGCGCGCCGCGCAAAAGGTGGTTTATTTCGCCCCTAGGAAAAAAAAACAAAATTCCGCCACGCAGGAGTTGTGCGCGTTGGCAAGATCTTCCCGACGACACCAATTTGAAAACAATCGGAGAAAAACTGTAGAAGAAGATAGATAAAAACTGAAATATCTCCAGGTTAGTATAATACGCTCGGAGATGGCGTCCAGATGTCGTCGACTCCAAATCTTGTAGCCCCATCCCCAACGTTCTTAATTACACGGCTCCGATAGTTACATGTACACTCCTTGTCTTTTTACAAGCGTTTTTCTACGGGCGCGCATTTACTGCCGGCCAGCCAGCCGGCCAGCCAGCCAGCCAGCCAAAGTGAGATTAAAAGCTACTTTTTACAAAAAAAAATTTTGCAAAAATGCGCTAAAAAGTTTCAAAACAAATACACCACCAATGACCAATCGAGCCATCAAACGTTCTGTTAGGAAGAAATTCAGAAGCTAATAACTCAGTAAATCAAAAATGTCATTTAGCTTTACCTTCTTTTGTAATACAAGTGTCATGTCTGAAGTAATAGAAGTCATTAAGTCATTGTGAATACAGGATTTATCTCCTTTGGATGTCAAATCCTTTGCAAATCACCCTTACTTTATTCAACCTTATCTTAATTACCTATTCATATTTTAGTTAACAGGTATTTGAGTGCTATTCTACCCTCTTTATGTAGGTATACAGTTATTTAAAAAAAACAATTAAAATAAAACAAAATTCATTTTATGAACTGCTGGCCCTGTTATCTCCAAGGATTAATAAATCTTATGGGGCGAATCCTACGGGAGCGGAATCGCCGAGGGCGAATCTTCCAGGTACGGATTTGTCGGGGGGGAACTTGCCGGGGGCGAATTTTCCGGGGCGAAACTTTCTGGGGCGATTTTTGCGGAGGCGAATTTACTTAGGGGCGAGTTTTCTTGGGGGCGAATTTTCCGGGGCGAATCTTATGGAGGCGAATAGTTCGGGGGCGAATTTACTTGGGGGCGAATATTCCTGGGGCGAATTTTCAGGGACGAATTTACCGGGGCGAATTTTCGGGGGCGCATCATCCTACAGTCTCTTGAAGAACATTGATAAATCGAGTATAGTTAGTATAATAATCAATCTATTAACCGAAGACATAAAGAAATACAGGGAAACATTTTGTCGTGCATTTCACATCGATAGTACTCTTTAGCAAAAAGCAAACGAGGAGATCGTCAGCTTCAGGAGAAGATCCTGTCATCGTTTTCTCATTTACTGCTTCTTTTATTGGATTGTGGGAGGATAAAACATTTTTATATTCGCGGTTTGAATGTAACGTATGGTTTTTTAACGGTATCAATCCTATAAATTGTAGAACACAATTAACTTTATGGGCTACTACCTATAAATTTTGGGAAGATATTAGCTTTAACGGAAGTGACATAACAACATTTATGTTTATTTTTTCAAAAATTTATCACTTCCCGTCATTCAAACTCGAAATGAAGAATATTAACTTTGTGTTGTGGGCACCAATATTTTAACGAAAACATTGACAGATTGACTTTTATTTCGAAAGTAAAGTGTGAAACAAAGTGTATTTTAATTAATTGGCATTTATCTGTTTATAATTAACGTTACCAGACAAGGTTTTATACACGAACCCGCTCCCTGCGTACGATTCCAAAATTACAATTCTAACTTAGACAAGTCAACGACATTTAGGAAATTCACTAATAAGAACGAGTGCCTTCTAACGGTATACCAAGCTACAAGTACTAATTATGATTACAATTTGCATAAAATAAAGATCGAATTATTTAACGCGTATACACAATTATAGGCCTCCCCAAGCTCGAGGATTTGCCATTTACTGTAACCTTTATTATACGATTCGAGCGTTTTTAACATCGGATTGACGACGAATTTTTATATGTGAAGGAATTAATTTCAGAAACTAATTAAGTTTTTTTTGTAAATATACAGCCACTCAACGCGAACATAACAATTAAGTTTATATTCCTCAAACAACCTGTAATACACATATGTAACTTCTTCATTCGATCGAAATCTCGATCCACCCAATCTATTGAAGTTTTCTGTTTTTACTCAGAGTTGAGCAAATGCGGTGGCAAAAGGATTATTTAAACCCATTCATTATCTAAAACATGAGCTGCTCATTCAGAGATGGTTCCCATGAGTCCCTCAATTTTGCGCAGTTTTGGGAGATCATCAAGGGACGGCTACATCTTTTCTTGAATGGTTTCAGGAGATTACATGGTCCATTGAACTGCCAAGTACCTACAAAAAAGCGATACAGGAAGTTTGGGATTTCTGGCAACAAAGTATTCAGCTATGACTGTAGCCTAGAATCGTATTTGAAATTCACCTTATCACTTTGATGCCACTACTATGAATCTTTTGGAGTTACAGCTTCCAAAGTGTCTATAACTACTATAAAAAGTACGATTTGTTTACACAGTAATTAAACAGTATGACATTAATTAATTGGGAAATTAGCTAATTGATTATCGACACTTAAATATGTAATCCTAGGGGAATCTAATAAATGATCAAATTCGATCATCAATCAAGCTAGTTTACCTTCCAATTATTATGCGCAAGGCTGCAGAACCGGACTTATCTCTCGTTTAAAACGGTTGCAGCAGGCACTTATCGAATTTGATAATAATAAATGCGCTGCACTTATCCTTGTTATCTACCTAACTATGAGCACACGCACATTAATTCGATCTATACTTAGATCGTTTAATTGAAAACTATATATACGCTTGTCTGATTTAAAAACTAGTTTCATTTTAAATTCTAAAACGAACAAGAGCAATCGTGATGCAATTTTAATTTACCTTCAAGTTAATTTAACGATTTCCTTGTTTTCTTACAGTTTTTCAAATTCACCCCATGCACTCACAACAGATACTTCAGGCAATGAGAAACCGTTTCAGTTCTTGCGGTAAAAAGGCTTTGGATAATCGATTCCAGATTCGTTCTGCAATCTAAGTGTTTATAGGTGAGTGATCTTATTACTATAACTGTCTGCTACACCATTTTGCAATTAAATTTGCAAGCCCGACAAAAAGGTTTGTATATTGGAAAATAGTGCCCGAGCCTATACGTTCATATCAGGTACCTTTGCTCTTTCTGTATTTGTTAAAACCATTGTTACCACTAAGATCACGAATCAATATATGAACCGTAAACTGCCCGAGAATGGGACAAAAAACTGTAAGCGATAAATTCGACCCAGAAAATGCCGCCTGGTATTTTCGTCCCGGATGAGGAGCTTTTAGAATATTAATCTCTCCGAAGAAATCACTTTTAGTCCAGACTCTGATGGCACTTGAATATTTCGAAGTACCCTCAATGCAATGGGGTTATTTTATGTTTTTTGGCGAAGTTCGAAGGCTACTGGGCCAATTCATGGTCAACGTTTTGTTATTACAATTTACGTTGCAAAATTGCGACCAAAAAAACATAATATAATATGGTAACGAGAGCGCCTTGAAAAAATACTCAAGTGCCACCAGCGCCCGGACTATTTGCCTTATCTGTGTGTAATTAAATGGTCTGATGTTTGTACTGGGTAAAGCAATCCTTAGAAATTTAATCTCAGAAAAGTGCCGTGATGGAGTAATTCGATACTTTTCTTCGACGCAATTGTTTGTCGTATCAAAAAGTAATATAAGCGTCATGTGCTTCTTTTGGGCCAAACGGAGAAATAAAGAAATGTCAACTTCAGAATAACCCTAGATTCTTAAATGAGATACAGAAAAATGTTTACTACAAAAGTTTTTTTATAATGATTGTTAATCTACGGTTTTTTTAAATGGAATGCCCTGTATATTTTAATCTAAAAGATATGATATTCAATTTTCTTTTCAAAAATATAACACACTGGGGATGATATTCACAAAAGATTGTGATTCAAAAAAATTCAAAAAGTAAAAAAGATCAAAAAAGGTTTAAAAGATTAAAAAAGTTCTGTCCGATTACTTTTTTTACCTGACCCCGTATACGTATTTTGAAAACGGCAAATTATTCAACAATCATTATAAAGACACTTTTGCAATATATATTTCTGAATTGCTTTTAAATAATCAAAAATAGGGTCATTCTGAAATTGATAATTTTTTTTTAATTCTCCCCCGTATTTAAGTTTTAGCCAGATCAACGAAGGCCATAAACTATTAAATACAGAAAATAATTCGTGTAAAAGCGAATTTTGGTGTGAAGGTCCCTTTCTTTAGTTTTCGTAAATAACTCATAAAGGGTGAGCGATAGCAAAAAAAGTTCTTATTCGTATACTTAAGTAATCCACATAAAATTGTCCACACAAACACCCTTTTTCCTGGGATCAACATTCAAAAAGGGAGGAAATATTATATATATTTGGCCTTTCGCATCACGGTACAACTTATTTGTAAAAATCATGTCTTTGAGAAATTCTGTATATTCTATAACACTTATAGCAGAAGGTAACTAAAAAAAAGATAATTTAAAAAACTGGCCGCCCCATCGAATATATCTATTTGCTCTTTTAAGAGTGCGGCTTAAACATTGCAATTATTTGTAAATGAAAGCTCTTAAATGGTTCGTAATTCTAGTACAAAATTTAATTTGAATGTGCGATTTAAAGCGATTAAAGCGATACGAAAAACTCCTAAATAACTTATAAATTGGATATCATTCTTAAATTGATCCGCAATAGTAGGGTAGGAGGAGCCAGGTCCAGCGAGGTACGTTTTTTGATGAAGTCATAAACCCTAACTAACAACTCATATGCAAATGCATACGTGAGTGTCGAATGCGCAAATTAAAAAAATTAAATTAAAAATCGATGTAGTGTTATATACGAGTACGTTATAAAATTATAACGTTTATTTATATACAGATTATCAACGTAGAACCATGAACATGGTTTATGTGCATGAATAAAAATCGTATTTTAAACGTAGGCATTAAGTGCTTATTCAATGACGTAGGGTATAAAACTGATCTACAATGAAATGTATACCATACTACCAATACCGAATTTATCCTTTCAAAGCGCTTTAAAGGCGTTTTTTTTAAACGTAAGTGTGTTTGCTGAGTGCCGACAGTTAGTGAAACAATAAGCTCCTTTTTGAGAATCAAAAATGCGCTAAAAAGGGTAATTGAGAAGTCAAAAGAATGCGTCAGTCGCTGCTCGAGAGCTTACAACTTGACAAGAGGTCAAGACGAGTCAGAAAAGAGAGATCTCAGTCAAAAAAAGGATTTAAAGTTAGGCTTAAAGCACCCCAATATCTTCAGCAAATATACAATACCGCAATAATTTTCCCGGTATTGCAATAGGTACTGATGGTGGAGACAATGACGAGCGTTAAGATACGCAAAATGGCACCTAATTTTGACGAACGGTTACGTTCTGTAAAAGGTAATCTGGTAGGAAATGTGATCACTGATCAGATATTAAAAATAGATTTCGTGCCAAACAGCAATATTTTTTGAAACGCGCCATGGACTCGATGAAATGGCTGTGTTAATCAGACGATGGCAAAACAACATTATAAATTTTTTCGCATTAGAAAATTTGAACAATACAGTCAATACATAAAAATGCCAAAAAGCGATTCGCAAATTCCTCTATGCTTGTACCATATCACCAACGCGTCAATAAATTGTTCGCCAACATTGTGTTAATACCATTTTTTTTACAGGGAACACCCACAACGCGAACGCCTTTGGCGATAATAAAATATCACTACGCCTAATTTTAATTTTTATAACTTCACCAATTGTACGTGGAAAAATTAAAACTCCCAAAGAAGTTTTCAAAAGAATGCCACATAAAAAACTTACATTCGATATTGATGAATTTTTTCTTTTCCACTATAAATCTCAGATTTTTTCGTTCTCTGTAAGGCAAGTAAAGCTTCTTAATTGCGTCGTAAATTTCTCCGGAGAATTAAATGTTTATATTTACTTACATTTCCGTGTGGAGAATACGAGTTTATTTTAGTCAATAGCATTAGGGTAGGGATCCGCTTCCCCTAACTGAATTTCCCTGCTCGTAGACATTCAACGCGACATTTAAAAAGGGGACCTCTAAAGCTCGAGAAGGTACTTTTGTTAATGATTCTTGTAATATGATGTGAAAGTTAACGTCGATGTTAATAAGTTTGCACAAAGCGGATTTGACGAAAAGTCCCCGCCGCGCTTGTCTCGCAAATCATTATTTCTCCCAATTTTTGTGTACATTCCCAAGGAAAAGTAATGTAAATTTCGTCTTCTACTAGCATTAGCATATAAATAACTTTTAAACTAAATTTCGTTTGCCTTAGACGGATTAAGGAAATTAAGGCTTTGCGCATTTTTTTGCGAACAAACATTTTAGCACGTAGCAAATTTGGCTACTAAATCACATTCTCAACTGCTTAGTAAAAGGCTTATTAAGCTCATAAGAAAAACGCGTGAGTGATGCGTTACTTCCTTTTGAAAAAGCGTTCTGCCCAAATGAGTATTAGAGATTAATTAATGTTGGGCATCATTCATATTTACTCTTGGTTAATTATGTACACTGTCAATTGTGATCTATATAAATTGTGTACGCGAGTAATTAACAAAACGGACATAATCATTTGTTTTAGTTTAACGCGTTGCTGTTTTGTGATCGTTTGATGTATCTTCGTCGGGGTCAAATCTTAAATTCAACCAACATCGTCACGGAATACGTTTATTACTTAGAGAAGGTGAATTAACAACTCGCGTTAGTAATTAAGCTCTTTGCATGAGTGATTATGGCTGATATATGTATGGGAAAAATCTATCGGGGTCATCCTTCATGCATGTTAGTACGAGCGGTTAGTAAAGGGTAGTTTTTTCAGAAGTGAAACATGTAATTTGAGGTATTGCATTTATTTCCTTTTTGTATTTTCAGGCAGAAACTAAAATGGCCATGTAATGTTTTCTAAAATCATTATGTAAAGCGTTACCACAACGAAGGGGATGATAAATTCTTCGCGATTTATACTCATTTCGTAGTTTCCGGTGACTAGACAATCTGCAGCTGTGTCTGGGTTAACACGAACTTTGGAGGTGTATAAGGAAGTCTCAACACATACTCCTTACGAAATTATATTCTCACATGGTAAAATGGTGGTCACGATTTAACACTGGACGTTCCAAGATTGAAGGAACTTTGGAAGTAGTTTTAAATGCAATCGAATTCTTTGGGACCACACATCCTTCCAGTATCTCTATCACAATATAATTCTAATTCGCCAGCTTTACACATGCAATGAGGAGAATGATCTGCCAGCTCAGAGAATTCGTAGGAAAAGACCTGACGCTGCCAGTTCTCCGTGGAAAAATTGCGTGGTTAACTTCCATCAATAGGTGGAGCCTTCTTTCAAACTGCTTCAAATTTTACGGGAGTTCTTCAACAAGTGGCACTTTAAGAATATGTAATAAAAAGTAGTGATTGTTATTTAAAAAAGTCCCCCATCCGTGCCACCCCCAGACAGAGCTGGGCAGTATTCAATTTTGTAAATACTTTTTAGTAATCAAATCCTTTAAAGTATTCAAATACTTTGTAATTAAATACTTTTATGGAAGCAGTATTTGTTTTTGTAACTCAAATACTTTCACAAATATTTAGTATTCGAATACTTCGCATAGTATTTGAATACTTAACCTTCCTTTTTACCAAAAACCTTCCTTTTTTTACCAAAAATCGACTACTCCAAAATTTCTCGGGAAAACACTTTTTCTTATTAATTTTGGTGCGTAGAATCCAAAACAATTCGTACTTTTTCGATTAGACTTCTCAATCAAAAGTTGTAGACTAGAAACCATTTTCGAAAGAAAATTCAAAGGGCTGTAACTTTTGAACTAGTAGCCCAATCTTGGAACTGTTTGAAATTATGGATTCTACAGGCCACATTCTATAAAAAAAATTTTTTTCCGGGTCGATCTCGAGACAATTGTTTTTTCGGGCCTCATAAGACCATGTGTACCAATTTTCAAAGCGATCGCACGTTTCTAAACAAACTATCATGCACACGGACAAACGGATGGTCAAAAATGGATCTGTTCCAAAGTCGCTAGGATTAATTTCAGAAAGGCGTACGTATCATGTGCACGACGCTTTAAAAACTGGTACGCGTATTCTTAAGGATATAACTGGTATAAGAAAGGTCCTGGTAGGTACCTCCTATATAATAATATAATAATAATATTACGCTTTTACTCCCCTTAAATTTGTATATAAAAATAGAAACATAAAAAAAGCTAACCCCATACAAAGTATAACTTGATTTTTTAAGTAGTATTAAGACTTTTATCTAGTATACTATTTTAAATTTTTAATGTATTTGAGTGACAAGTATTTGAATACTTTTTACTGTATTCGAATACTTTTCAAAGTAAGATAATGAAATACTTTTCAAAGTATTTCTGCCCAGCTCTGCCCCTAGACCATACAGAAGTATGCCGCTGGCCACAAATTTAAAGTATGTAAATTGGTAACAAAATATTTATTATTTTAGGTACCATAAAAAGCTTCCTTAAAGAAATGTTGTTTTGAAGCTTTGGATTTATTTAAACGATAGGACTTTCTTTTCTTATGAATCACCTTCATTAATGAAATAAACACTACTGCAGGAGTTTCGCCAAAATTTGCAGAAGTGAAATATTGCGTTTTTTATATGCCATCTCTCAAACGCAAATACGACATAGTTTATTTAATATTGTGACTTTACAACTCTGGATAATTAATGACCTCCATACGAAAGATGAAACGAGCCAACATTAAAATTGTCAAAACGCGATTATTAATGAAATTTGCATACCATCCTTCGGCTTGTTAATGACAAAGAATTTAAACGAAATAATGGCAACAGAAGCTGCCTTGCCTGGGACCGTGAAAACGCTGACCGGCTCCCGTACTAAAAAATTCCCAAAATCTTTAGTATTATTTCCACAAACCGTAAATTCCTATAACTGTTTCGCTGTTATTTACGATCAGATGTTTCGATTTTGTTTGTTTTTTCTTCTCGTTTCAAAAACCCGCCAGGCAACATTTTGTAAAAGTAAAATCATTTCGCATGAATCATTCGCGTGTTTTTTTTTTAAATTTATATACCCGTATAATTTCAAGTTTAAGAAGCACCCCGATACTCGTTGCCTGTATGTATTAAGTTGTCATGTTCCTAACTTGATAATGACTATAACAATGTTGAAAAATGCGCAAAGAACAATGCCAGAGAATTAAGTTTAGTGGGAATGTGCTAATTCTGTTACCGTAGCATTTTCTTACACGAACAGGAACATATTATTATTTTGTTGTATTAACATCGCAATAAGTGCATGGTTTAATCCACTACCGTTATAATAAATCCTCTGCGTTACACCCTGTTGTAATGCATCTTTGTAATTTTCAGGTAGATATACGTACGTAAATGTAATCTTCTAGAGAAAATATTTTCACAAAAAACTTACTTTAATCCAAAAACATAAATGAACATTTTTATAACTCAATATTTATTAGGGGGATGGAAACGAAAATTGAAAGTTTAGGGTTGCGGTTTTTATTGCCTAAATTAAATTAAAGTTTCAGTTCCGTGGGTGAATCAGAAGTTTGTTGTAAAAGTGCAATAAATTTAAAATTGTTGCCCTCTAAAACCGTACAAAATCTATTAAAATCATAAGTCAGTTTTTAAAATCGATTTTATTAATGAACGGTAAGGTTCCAGTGTCCCATAGAAGCGTCGGTATTTGGTACTCGTGCCATAAATCAACAAAAACTGTGCTAAACCTCAAACAAAAAGTTGTAGGTACTCAATTGGCGCATTAACGCCCACATTTTCACGATGAAAGTCGTTAGATGTAGCCTAAGCGCCATTATAAGTGTAAAGTCATAAGTTTACAGGACTTTATTGCGCCCAATAAGTATAGTTTTATTGCCAAAGATTCAAGGCGAAAAACGATTACCACACAGGTATTAAAAGTGTGCGTATTCTTTTTTTAATTGTTCAGCGGCGCTACGTGGGGGCATATTTTAGTATCTGCCTTACGCATGTTAATGGCAACGAGTGTACTTTCGATTAGATAACGAAACGCTTGGTAAATGCGTATACAAATAAAAAAGAATTAAAACGTGATGTATGAAGCCTTGCGTTTTTGATTCTAATTATTGTCAATATTCTCTCACAAGCACCCGCATAATCTTTTGTCTGATTAAATTCAATTACCCACTTTAATAATAACCTTCATTCGGCTGTAATAAAAAGAAATAAATATTTAGGAAGTTATATTGGTGCTATTTGACCTACAATGTCTGCAAGGTCTTTAACAGTACCTAATTGCAGTACCGTGGTGTTTGTTTTACAAATAATTACGATGTATCTGGGGAAGACAAATACATTCTTACTCTACTCTTCTAACACGACTGTCTAGTTTAAGTACGTTTTTACAAACAATTTTTCGGCCCTATTGGAACAGATTGTGGTGACGGGAGTCTGATGGCGATCCTATGTGTAAATAACGCAAGGGATTCAAGCCCTCCAGATTAGTGATTCACCCGAGTCCAGGTCCTCCAAATGCCATTTTCGCTGAGAAATAATAAAAAGGAAACCAGGCGAACCTCAGAAAACTACTCATACTGCAACATAAGAAAGCGGGTTGTAACCATCCACAATAAGGTCAGCAAATCTATTTCTATTGTCCCCCGGATATCAAATTTTGTACCACTACCTTTTAATCGTTAGGACCAATATATATTGGGGTTGCAACTTAACGCCACAGCCCCAAGTTTTATCTACCTTTTAACCTCTAGGATCAAATCTACTTTGGAGTTGCAATTTCATGCCATATAACACCAAGTGTACAGATTTCTATTCTATTCACTGCTTCTCACATAATTTTGTACTAATTTGTACATAAGCAACAATGTTGTACCATTACCTTTTAACGGCTACTATCAAATCAATTTTGGAATTTGGTACAACTCCGACTATACAAATTCATACACATTTTCGTACTATAATTTTGTGCTCATGTTCTACTAATTTGTACTGTAAGTAACTAATGTTGTACCAATACTTTTTAACCATTAGGATCAAATCCATTTTAGGATTGCAACTTAACTTTACAACCCCGTGCATATTATGTACATTAATAAAATTCTTGTGCCATGATTTTGTACTACTTTGTGTCGATCGTAAGCATTTAAGTTTCAACTACAAGGATCCAGTCTATATTGAGGTCACAATTTATGTCACAACCCCTATTATATATATACGGGGCCCCTCAGAAAGCATGGATGGATTTTTAAAAAAATGGCCAAAGAAATTGTAATCAACAAATTGTTCACAAACATGGGGAGTTTCAATTACGTAAAAAAATGTAAGTTTTGAAGATGATATCATTCAAATGACGCCCGCCCTTGTGCGGCAATACAGGAATAGGTGGGAGAGCAGTTTTACTGAACCTCCCCTTGTGATTTGTACTTTTATTTATTACATTTATTGTTATTATTAATCCAGGCGCTCCCGGAAAGAGCGATTCACGTTGATCATCATCTACCTCGGAAAGTTCTCGCACCGCTGTCGAATTTCCTCCTTCAATTCATCAAGTGTTCGCGGCTTGTTGATGTATGGACTTTCGATTTTAGATACAGCCACAAGAAAAATTGGCATGAAATAAGGCCGGGGGAACGGAGAGGCCTGGGAATTTTTGACGCAAAACTTCCATTGAGGTCCGAGCTGTGTGGATGTGGCTCCATCTTGGTGAAACCAAGTTCTCCCGAGACTGCCACGTAGTCCAGTAGTGCTCTAAAAATAGTTAAAAATGGATCTTAAGGCACTAAACAACGGAACATTCTGTACATTTAAAAACGTAATAAGGATATGGAAGTGGGGGAAAAGTTTATCAAGAAAATGTAAATATTGCAAATATTGCAAAATCGTTTGTATTTTTTAGTGAAGTTATTTAAAAAGATATTTCGAAATAATAACACATTATTATGGCCACTTTTTTCTCTCTACAAGATGCTAGTTTCAAATTTTAAATCCGACGTTTCGTCTCCGGTTGACCATCATCAACTTTGTTTTTTCTTATGGAAATAATTTTTATTTTTTGGGTCATTTGATAGAGAATTCAAAAGAGAGTTCAAAAATATAAACATCACTTTTTTTTTAAATTATTAAAATATTTTCTTTTTTGCCTAGAAAACTATCTTAGATAGTATACATACGTAGTTTCTTGCGTTTTTACGAATTAATAGCGCTATTTATGATTAAAAGTTAGTGATGTTTACATTTTTGAAATCAGAAAAAAATTCTCCATCAAATGACACAAAAAGTAAAAATTACTTCCATAAGAAAAAACAAAGTTGATGATGAGAGAGACAAAAGTGGCCATAATAATGTATCATTTATTTCGAAATATCTTTTTAAATAACTTCAGTAAAAAATAAAAACGATTTTGCAAAGTTTCGGCTTTTTCCGGATATCTCCAAAAGTAGTCGGAATTTCAAAACTGCATTTTGTTAAGCATCAAAATACGCAACTTTGCCAAATTTAAACTACCTACCTATCTCTTACAGTTCCCGAAATCCCCATGGTGGCCCACGAATTTGAATCAGCCTGTATAACTAGGGGTGGCGGACCATCAGGAGAAAATTAACAATCCGTACATAGCTCAAATTGTAGCACAGTAAAGAGAAAATTATCAGTTTTCTCTAAACATTCATTCAAATGAAGATATTGTTTAGGTAAACTGTGAAGGCGAGTACGTAACTGGATCACAGACATAACTTTTTGGGAGTCGGCCATATATTACTGGGTCTGTAGTGAATTTTTCGCATCTAGTGTCTTTTCTAGTGACTTTTGAGTTGAGGTACAATACTACTAATTTATAGAAGAATCAGTATTTATACCCTTGAAAATATTATAAAAGTGTGAGATTTTCGTACCATAATACTCCCGGTTCTAATGAACATCGAACTATCTAAATATTTCCAAAATTATGAAAGAAATTAATGCAATGAGTCACTGTAATTAGGGATATGTCACGGGGTTCGTTGCTAATTGGTATAATTATAATTATAATTATGGTATAATTTTGAAGAAGATTCGCATGACAATCTTCAATTTTGAGGGTTGCACTTTTTCTGATACATTAAATATTTGTGTTTATTTCATCGAATGTGATTAAAAGGTTCCCTTATAACTTTGAGATTACGTAATTTTTAAAAGAATTTGCTGTTACATATAGCAATTCATTATGGGGGTTCAAGGGTAATAATGTTTTTCTTCAAATGTCAATAATATGAAAAAAAAATTTATTTGATTAGTGTATTTTTTTAAAGACAAAAATTTCACATTATTGAAATAAATGTTACCAAATTGTTAAAAGTTACTCTACGTAAGTGCCGTGTAATTATGAACAGTGTAGTTGGCTAGGTAGAAAGTGATATATGATAAGTGATAAATTTAAATTTCGAACCACAATGTACTCTCTCTGCGAATGAGTTCAACTCTTACTTTACTAATATCACTCTCGAATTACTTGTAAAAATGCCACCCGCAATTATAGATCCCATTACTAACTGCAATGTAACTGCACCTACTTCTGTTGCGTTTCAATTCCAAACTGTTTCCCAAGTGCAAGTCAGGGATGCAATACTTAGCCTGAAAAATGGACATTCCAAAGACATCTTTGGTCTTAATGTCCCATTAATAAAACGTAATATAAGCATATTAATAAATCCACTTACCAGGCTTATTAACATGATCATTATCACAGGCGTGTTTCCAGACTGTTTAAAATTAGCTCTGGTTGTATCGATTTTTAAAAAAGGAAATAGTACCGATGATTTGAATAGCTATAGGCCTATCTCAAAATTACCTGTCTTTAGTAAAATTATTGAAAAGATCCTATATAAGCAAATTGCAAATCTTTTTGAGACTAATAATCTTTTTTATAATAAACAGTATGGTTTTCGTAAGGGGAGAAGTACGTCTGATGCCATCTCCACATTTGTGCACGGTGTTTTGGAAGGCTTTGAAAAGGGTCGCCACTTAGTGGCTGCTTTTGTTGATCTTTCGAAGGCGTTCGACTGCGTTTCGCACGAAATATTGTTGAATAAACTAAAGTTTGTGTACAATTTTGGTGAACGAAGCGTTCAACTAATATCCTCGTATCTAAAAGGAAGACATCAACGCGTAATATTCAATAATGTTCTATCGAACAAATTGCCCCTACGACATTGAGTTCCTCAGGGTTCTATTCTAGGCCCTATTCTTTTCCTAATTTATGTAAATGACCTGCCTTCATCGGTGCCACCAAATATCGACTGCATACTTTATGCGGATGGCGCGACATTAATTGGAACCAGTGAAGATGTCGATGCAGCAGTCCGGGATGTTGAAAACAGTATCAAACTTGTTGCGAATTGGTGTGTCAGTAATAGATTGAATTTGAATGAGCGCAAGACATCTATTTTACCGTTGTCGTTAAAAAATATCGATACATCTTCAAATTGTATTACGGGTGTATCACTGCTTGGATGTTTTATTGACAGCAAGCTTAACTTTAACAAACACTGTGATAATATTACATACAAACTGAATAAGTCAATATTTTTACTTAAACGACTGCGCAGTAGTACGTTAAAAGCAGTTATGCTTTCCGCGTATTACGCATTGATTCACAGTACTCTTGCCTATGCAATACTAGCGTGGGGTCATAGTGCTTCATGGAAGTTCATCTTTCGCCTCCAACGTAAGGCCGTACGCGTGATTAACAATCTACAGTACAGGGATGATTGTCGTCAATCATTCTCGGAACTAAAGATTCTAACTCTTCCAAGTCTTTATATTCTTGAGGCCTTGTGTTTCTGTAAGAAAAATATGGTGGAGAATGTGTTACAATCCCAGGTGCATTCATATAACACTAGACAAAGGGATAACTTAAGGGTGACTTTTTGCCGATTGTTGAAGAGCCAAAATGGTGCATCATACCAATCGCAATCTTTATTTAATATAGTTCCTCCAAAGATTAGATCGCTACCCCTCTCAGATTTTAGAATTACGTTAAAAAAATTGTTTATTCAACACCCTTTGTTCTCATTTGATGAGTTTAACGACTTCTGTTGGAGTGTTTCGTAACTGTATCAGTCATTCTGTGTTATATATGTTTTTCTTTTTTGTTTTTATTTTATTATGTTTGTTGTATTATATGCTAGTGTATGTTCTTTATCTAATGACGAGTGTAAATGTATCAACATGTCTGCACAATATATATATATATATATTATTATTATTATTATTATCTTGATTTCCGCTTCCTCCCTTGCCTTCTTATAGTAATATGATATACACTGTGTCCAAGATAAGGAGACCGGGATCTCCGCAATTAGAGAAAAAGCGAAATTAAAAAGTTATTTTCATAGTTTAAGGAAAACCAGAAAATTCCGATTACTTTCAAAGATATGCCAAAAAATCCGAAATTTGACGATTTTTTTCTGATGTTATTTGAACCGATACAGCGTTGAGAGATTTACAATGTTTGGTTTCTGAGAAATCATAAACGTCTTTAGCCTTTTTCTCACTTTTAGAAATTTTAACATCCGACTGTTAGAAGCAAAATCACTACCAAAGCTTTTTGGGCTCCCTGAAGTTAGCACAACGAAATATTGTTGAAAAAATGAGGGGTAGTACTACTGAACACCACCGAACAACATTTGCAAGGTACCACCCCTATTTTAACCCACGCTGACTGGACTTGGCAACCATTAATTGAAGTGGTTGCATATTTTTGACTAAGACATGATATAGTTTTGATTCTTTAATCTATTGTGTTTAGAAAACCCCCTAGCAAATTCACCATGTAATCCTCCTCTATT
>NW_022170738.1:13337159-13396204 GCF_008802855.1 Photinus pyralis
CTTCCTTTTTTTACCAAAAATCGACTACTCCAAAATTTCTCGGGAAAACACTTTTTCTTATTAATTTTGGTGCGTAGAATCCAAAACAATTCGTACTTTTTCGATTAGACTTCTCAATCAAAAGTTGTAGACTAGAAACCATTTTCGAAAGAAAATTCAAAGGGCTGTAACTTTTGAACTAGTAGCCCAATCTTGGAACTGTTTGAAATTATGGATTCTACAGGCCACATTCTATAAAAAAAATTTTTTTCCGGGTCGATCTCGAGACAATTGTTTTTTCGGGCCTCATAAGACCATGTGTACCAATTTTCAAAGCGATCGCACGTTTCTAAACAAACTATCATGCACACGGACAAACGGATGGTCAAAAATGGATCTGTTCCAAAGTCGCTAGGATTAATTTCAGAAAGGCGTACGTATCATGTGCACGACGCTTTAAAAACTGGTACGCGTATTCTTAAGGATATAACTGGTATAAGAAAGGTCCTGGTAGGTACCTCCTATATAATAATATAATAATAATATTACGCTTTTACTCCCCTTAAATTTGTATATAAAAATAGAAACATAAAAAAAGCTAACCCCATACAAAGTATAACTTGATTTTTTAAGTAGTATTAAGACTTTTATCTAGTATACTATTTTAAATTTTTAATGTATTTGAGTGACAAGTATTTGAATACTTTTTACTGTATTCGAATACTTTTCAGTATTCAAATACTTTTTGAAAGTATTCTGCCCAGCTCTGCCCCTAGACCATACAGAAGTATGCCGCTGGCCACAAATTTAAAGTATGTAAATTGGTAACAAAATATTTATTATTTTAGGTACCATAAAAAGCTTCCTTAAAGAAATGTTGTTTTGAAGCTTTGGATTTATTTAAACGATAGGACTTTCTTTTCTTATGAATCACCTTCATTAATGAAATAAACACTACTGCAGGAGTTTCGCCAAAATTTGCAGAAGTGAAATATTGCGTTTTTTATATGCCATCTCTCAAACGCAAATACGACATAGTTTATTTAATATTGTGACTTTACAACTCTGGATAATTAATGACCTCCATACGAAAGATGAAACGAGCCAACATTAAAATTGTCAAAACGCGATTATTAATGAAATTTGCATACCATCCTTCGGCTTGTTAATGACAAAGAATTTAAACGAAATAATGGCAACAGAAGCTGCCTTGCCTGGGACCGTGAAAACGCTGACCGGCTCCCGTACTAAAAAATTCCCAAAATCTTTAGTATTATTTCCACAAACCGTAAATTCCTATAACTGTTTCGCTGTTATTTACGATCAGATGTTTCGATTTTGTTTGTTTTTTCTTCTCGTTTCAAAAACCCGCCAGGCAACATTTTGTAAAAGTAAAATCATTTCGCATGAATCATTCGCGTGTTTTTTTTTTAAATTTATATACCCGTATAATTTCAAGTTTAAGAAGCACCCCGATACTCGTTGCCTGTATGTATTAAGTTGTCATGTTCCTAACTTGATAATGACTATAACAATGTTGAAAAATGCGCAAAGAACAATGCCAGAGAATTAAGTTTAGTGGGAATGTGCTAATTCTGTTACCGTAGCATTTTCTTACACGAACAGGAACATATTATTATTTTGTTGTATTAACATCGCAATAAGTGCATGGTTTAATCCACTACCGTTATAATAAATCCTCTGCGTTACACCCTGTTGTAATGCATCTTTGTAATTTTCAGGTAGATATACGTACGTAAATGTAATCTTCTAGAGAAAATATTTTCACAAAAAACTTACTTTAATCCAAAAACATAAATGAACATTTTTATAACTCAATATTTATTAGGGGGATGGAAACGAAAATTGAAAGTTTAGGGTTGCGGTTTTTATTGCCTAAATTAAATTAAAGTTTCAGTTCCGTGGGTGAATCAGAAGTTTGTTGTAAAAGTGCAATAAATTTAAAATTGTTGCCCTCTAAAACCGTACAAAATCTATTAAAATCATAAGTCAGTTTTTAAAATCGATTTTATTAATGAACGGTAAGGTTCCAGTGTCCCATAGAAGCGTCGGTATTTGGTACTCGTGCCATAAATCAACAAAAACTGTGCTAAACCTCAAACAAAAAGTTGTAGGTACTCAATTGGCGCATTAACGCCCACATTTTCACGATGAAAGTCGTTAGATGTAGCCTAAGCGCCATTATAAGTGTAAAGTCATAAGTTTACAGGACTTTATTGCGCCCAATAAGTATAGTTTTATTGCCAAAGATTCAAGGCGAAAAACGATTACCACACAGGTATTAAAAGTGTGCGTATTCTTTTTTTAATTGTTCAGCGGCGCTACGTGGGGGCATATTTTAGTATCTGCCTTACGCATGTTAATGGCAACGAGTGTACTTTCGATTAGATAACGAAACGCTTGGTAAATGCGTATACAAATAAAAAAGAATTAAAACGTGATGTATGAAGCCTTGCGTTTTTGATTCTAATTATTGTCAATATTCTCTCACAAGCACCCGCATAATCTTTTGTCTGATTAAATTCAATTACCCACTTTAATAATAACCTTCATTCGGCTGTAATAAAAAGAAATAAATATTTAGGAAGTTATATTGGTGCTATTTGACCTACAATGTCTGCAAGGTCTTTAACAGTACCTAATTGCAGTACCGTGGTGTTTGTTTTACAAATAATTACGATGTATCTGGGGAAGACAAATACATTCTTACTCTACTCTTCTAACACGACTGTCTAGTTTAAGTACGTTTTTACAAACAATTTTTCGGCCCTATTGGAACAGATTGTGGTGACGGGAGTCTGATGGCGATCCTATGTGTAAATAACGCAAGGGATTCAAGCCCTCCAGATTAGTGATTCACCCGAGTCCAGGTCCTCCAAATGCCATTTTCGCTGAGAAATAATAAAAAGGAAACCAGGCGAACCTCAGAAAACTACTCATACTGCAACATAAGAAAGCGGGTTGTAACCATCCACAATAAGGTCAGCAAATCTATTTCTATTGTCCCCCGGATATCAAATTTTGTACCACTACCTTTTAATCGTTAGGACCAATATATATTGGGGTTGCAACTTAACGCCACAGCCCCAAGTTTTATCTACCTTTTAACCTCTAGGATCAAATCTACTTTGGAGTTGCAATTTCATGCCATATAACACCAAGTGTACAGATTTCTATTCTATTCACTGCTTCTCACATAATTTTGTACTAATTTGTACATAAGCAACAATGTTGTACCATTACCTTTTAACGGCTACTATCAAATCAATTTTGGAATTTGGTACAACTCCGACTATACAAATTCATACACATTTTCGTACTATAATTTTGTGCTCATGTTCTACTAATTTGTACTGTAAGTAACTAATGTTGTACCAATACTTTTTAACCATTAGGATCAAATCCATTTTAGGATTGCAACTTAACTTTACAACCCCGTGCATATTATGTACATTAATAAAATTCTTGTGCCATGATTTTGTACTACTTTGTGTCGATCGTAAGCATTTAAGTTTCAACTACAAGGATCCAGTCTATATTGAGGTCACAATTTATGTCACAACCCCTATTATATATATACGGGGCCCCTCAGAAAGCATGGATGGATTTTTAAAAAAATGGCCAAAGAAATTGTAATCAACAAATTGTTCACAAACATGGGGAGTTTCAATTACGTAAAAAAATGTAAGTTTTGAAGATGATATCATTCAAATGACGCCCGCCCTTGTGCGGCAATACAGGAATAGGTGGGAGAGCAGTTTTACTGAACCTCCCCTTGTGATTTGTACTTTTATTTATTACATTTATTGTTATTATTAATCCAGGCGCTCCCGGAAAGAGCGATTCACGTTGATCATCATCTACCTCGGAAAGTTCTCGCACCGCTGTCGAATTTCCTCCTTCAATTCATCAAGTGTTCGCGGCTTGTTGATGTATGGACTTTCGATTTTAGATACAGCCACAAGAAAAATTGGCATGAAATAAGGCCGGGGGAACGGAGAGGCCTGGGAATTTTTGACGCAAAACTTCCATTGAGGTCCGAGCTGTGTGGGATGTGGCTCCATCTTGGTGAAACCAAGTTCTCCCGAGACTGCCACGTAGTCCATCAGTAGTGCTCTAAAAATAGTTAAAAATGGATCTTAAGGCACTAAACAACGGAACATTCTGTACATTTAAAAACGTAATAAGGATATGGAAGTGGGGGAAAAGTTTATCAAGAAAATGTAAATATTGCAAATATTGCAAAATCGTTTGTATTTTTTAGTGAAGTTATTTAAAAAGATATTTCGAAATAATAACACATTATTATGGCCACATTTTTCTCTCTACATGATGCTAGTTTCAAATTTTAAATCCGACGTTTCGTCTCCGGTTGACCATCATCAACTTTGTTTTTTCTTATGGAAATAATTTTTATTTTTTGGGTCATTTGATAGAGAATTCAAAAGAGAGTTCAAAAATATAAACATCACTTTTTTTTTAAATTATTAAAATATTTTCTTTTTTGCCTAGAAAACTATCTTAGATAGTATACATACGTAGTTTCTTGCGTTTTTACGAATTAATAGCGCTATTTATGATTAAAAGTTAGTGATGTTTACATTTTTGAAATCAGAAAAAAATTCTCCATCAAATGACACAAAAAGTAAAAATTACTTCCATAAGAAAAAACAAAGTTGATGATGAGAGAGACAAAAGTGGCCATAATAATGTATCATTTATTTCGAAATATCTTTTTAAATAACTTCAGTAAAAAATAAAAACGATTTTGCAAAGTTTCGGCTTTTTCCGGATATCTCCAAAAGTAGTCGGAATTTCAAAACTGCATTTTGTTAAGCATCAAAATACGCAACTTTGCCAAATTTAAACTACCTACCTATCTCTTACAGTTCCCGAAATCCCCATGGTGGCCCACGAATTTGAATCAGCCTGTATAACTAGGGGTGGCCGACCATCAGGAGAAAATTAACAATCCGTACATAGCTCAAATTGTAGCACAGTAAAGAGAAAATTATCAGTTTTCTCTAAACATTCATTCAAATGAAGATATTGTTTAGGTAAACTGTGAAGGCGAGTACGTAACTGGATCACAGACATAACTTTTTGGGAGTCGGCCATATATTACTGGGTCTGTAGTGAATTTTTCGCATCTAGTGTCTTTTCTAGTGACTTTTGAGTTGAGGTACAATACTACTAATTTATAGAAGAATCAGTATTTATACCCTTGAAAATATAAAAGTGTGAGATTTTCGTACCATAATACTCCCGGTTCTAATGAACATCGAACTATCTAAATATTTCCAAAATTATGAAAGAAATTAATGCAATGAGTCACTGTAATTAGGGATATGTCACGGGGTTCGTTGCTAATTGGTATAATTATAATTATACTTATGGTATAATTTTGAAGAAGATTCGCCCTTACGTGCATGACAATCTTCAATTTTGAGGGTTGCACTTTTTCTGATACATTAAATATTTGTGTTTATTTCATCGAATGTGATTAAAATGTTCCCTTATAACTTTGAGATTACGTAATTTTTAAAAGAATTTGCTGTTACATATAGCAATTCACTATGGTTCAAGGGTAATAATGTTTTTCTTCAAATGTCAATAATATGAAAAAAAAATTTATTTGATTAGTGTATTTTTTTAAAGACAAAAATTTCACATTATTGAAATAAATGTTACCAAATTGTTAAAAGTTACTCTACGTAAGTGCCGTGTAATTATGAACAGTGTAGTTGGCTAGGTACAAAGTGATATTATCTTGATTTCCGCTTCCTCCCTTGCCTTCTTATAGTAATATGATATACACTGTGTCCAAGATAAGGAGACCGGGATCTCCGCAATTAGAGAAAAAGCGAAATTAAAAAGTTATTTTCATAGTTTAAGGAAAACCAGAAAATTCCGATTACTTTCAAAGATATGCCAAAAAATCCGAAATTTGACGACTTTTTTCTGATGTTATTTGAACCGATACAGCGTTGAGAGATTTACAATGTTTGGTTTCTGAGAAATCATAAACGTCTTTAGCCTTTTTCTCACTTTTAGAAATTTTAACATCCGACTGTTAGAAGCAAAATCACTACCAAAGCTTTTTGGGCTCCCTGAAGTTAGCACAACGAAATATTGTTGAAAAAATGAGGGGTAGTACTACTGAACACCACCGAACAACATTTGCAAGGTACCACCCCTATTTTAACCCACGCTGACTGGACTTGGCAAACATTAATTGAAGTGGTTGCATATTTTTGACTAAGACATGATATAGTTTTGATTCTTTAATCTATTGTGTTTAGAAAACCCCCTAGCAAATTCACCATGTAATCCTCCTCTATTTTTCTAAATTGTGACCAAATCTATTAATGAAGTTTGGTCTGGTAATTGTCGGATGTTCCTATTTTCTTAGTCCACGCTTCCATTGACTATTTATTTTCATATATTTTCCTGAATGCTGAGATAATACCAAACTACTTTGGTATATGATGGACCGATGAGGACCGACCGATAATGGCGGGCCATATAAACAATTTTGGAAATTACAATGTAACATATCGGCATCACCTAATAAATTCAAAAGTGGAAGATGAACAGAGTCAGGACATTTTTGAATCCATTTATATTGAGATTTCTTAACTCGTTTTAAACCGTGCCTGTAAAATTGTACGTTAAATACTGAATAGTTGCTGAAAGCGATACGAAAACATTTTAATAGCTTTTACAGTTAGAAAATTCCATAATATAATTTAAGAGTAATTACCAAATAAGACATTAACGGAAATTTTTACACCGAATTAACGCGAAAAAAGGAACCTTTTTTATGGTACAGTTAATTAAATTTAATCTTTTGCCTTTATTATATTATTTTAAAAGGTATATAACCGCGACCTGATTAAAATTCAAACTGTTTCAGTTGAATCCGTGCCTAAAATATCGCTTGTTACATTCAGACATTCGCTTAATTAAATTGACAAACACAATGTAACTTCTTTTTACACGGCAAATTAGCCGTTTTTGTATTCATTTGATAAAAGGATATTTAAATGGTCAATTTGATACGCAAAGGTGGTCGACGTCTACAACGGTGGTCCAGAAGGTGTAGAAGACGAAGTAACGGTCGGATTCGGGCATGCAATTGCAATTAGCCGAGTTGGGAAATTTGGGCATGCCAGTGCAATGTTTGGGTTGGTTTACTTATGTTAGTTGAATGTGATCATTGTTAGTTCGTTTCTGACCAGCCTCACATTCACGTTTATCTGTACCTACAGTTCACTCGGATTGGTTTCCTGCAATACTATGGAACGATATCCTGTTTAATACCAACCCTCCAAACCTTAAAAGTATTCCGTAATAGGAAAGACTAATTAAAGCTTGTTAAAATTATAGAGTAGCCTATTTTTTACGCATTTTTTAAGAATGAAAAAAAATATGCTATTATTTGCGTTTTGTCTGTCCGTCCGTCCAGACCTACTTCTGCCGTTTTGAACTACTTCTAGGGGAATGGTCCTAAATCCTTGCAATTTGATGCGCTGTTTTGAAAGTAAAACGTGCGTCACTTTTACATATACGGCAACCAATTGCTCTCAGATTTTGCATAGTGCATTCACATGCCTTTAGTGGTGACAGATAAAACTTTTGAAAATGGAGGGGGGGGAACACGTTCTACTCTTCATGGTGTTCTAGTGAAAGGTCTCGTCTAGGTAAATAAATTGGTTTGTACAAACTATAACTTTCCCGCGCACCTCTTTTTCGAGATCAGTGGATGACAGGCCGCGTGGGGGAGGGGGGGATTAATTTTATGCCTACATGGGCAGGAACCCACACAAGAGTAAGCACTGCTCCTTTTCCGTTTAGATATTTCAATATTGATCGACATATGGGAGTCATATGGTCTGAAGAATATATGGGGTCATCATAAAGTAAAGAGTATACCTACTTTAAACTCTTATATAACTTTAAGAAATATACCTTCCAAATACAAGAGTACCTCCTTTTTGTATACTTCACATGCTCTAGATCCTAGAGTTTAGAATGTGCAGGATGTTCTCCTTTACAGTTGGGGCATTTTACTGGCTTTTCGCATGGAAGACCTTCATCTATGATTTGTCTATGAAGTGTTCCATCTTGAGTATAATGATAAGGTAGTAAAGAATTTCAGGTACTCCAGTAAAATTGATTAGGTCCCACCTAATAAATTTTACTTGAGTACCTGAAATTCTTTACTACTTCTTCATCTATGACTTTCCCACAGATACACACCTGAATATTTTTACATCTTAGTGTCGTATGTCCATTAAGTTAACATTTGGAGCATCACATTGGGGTGGGGGGGATATATATGGTCAAGCTCTTAATGTGCAAAAAGCCGGATTAATAGTTTTCGGTAGTTGAGTTTCTGTAATCTGGCCTGCAACTTTTGTCGTGATCCGTATCACCGCGACTACGTTTTCGTGAGCTAGTCCGTCGAGAATTTCTTCTTCACCAGAATTCAAAAAGTCGTGACAATAAATAACTCCTTCAGACACGTTCAATGTGTCATATGGTCTTCACTTTCACCTCAAAATCGCACATTTTTTAACTTGAAGCAGGCGTCTTGCGTACTTATTCGATAGTTTTTATTAACAGTAAACATTTGTCCGTTTTTTTACATCTTGTAGTTTGCCACTTAACCCGAATAATGATTTAGAGATCATAAAAGGAGAAACCTCCTTCCTTTCATTCTATAAACAGGAACCGGGGATAGCTCTCCACCTTTTCTCTGCTTATTTCGGGGAGTGAGGGGAAGTCCCCACTCTCTTCACCTACCTCGACGCTCGGAAATCCAATATTTTCTCGCCAGTAATATATTATTTTCCTGACTTTTATGTAAAAAACTATTTGCCGAAATGTCAGGAAATTTATTGCTGAGGCAGGGATTTTGCGAGGAAAACTTATTTTTGGCAGTAACCCTGCCCGTGAGGGGTATCGAGACGGAAGCACGCGGAATTTTGGGCGCCCTGGATAAGTGGACGTCCCTAAAATTTTCCTTCGCACATAATATAGCACGTTGAATTTTTTTTATTTGCTCGTTTTGTTTAATTTTTAGTTGATCTAGATTCTTCGACTATATTATACACACACCACTGGTTTCAGGTAGTATGCGGCTCTCTTCGTCTTCCTCTTTCATCTAAACGTTCAGAAATTTGGTATTTTCTGTATATGAAATAGTCGCTTTCCATAGGATCTGGTGGTGAGTTGAAAGTTACCGCAAATGTAGGAAAGTAAGAACCTGGTTTGTAATTCTCTTTAAATTTACCTCCACAAGTACAAAAGATATTCTGGGGGTGGGTCTTCGGGAGCAGATTTATGGGGACCAATTTACCACCTGCGGAGTAAGTTTAATATGTTCTACTCTACCCAAACTATTTCAATTGAAAATTTGCATAGCTAATAAGTACCTACCAAATTTTTGTCAAAAACCGAAAATGACAAGAAAATAATCTTACAGAATAGATTTTTGGAAAGTAAGAAGAAAAATTGAGTCTTTTTGTACTAAGGGTACATATTTCCACCCCGAGAGAAGGCTGTTCAATTGTTCTGTGCCGTAAAGTGGTTGTAGTACAGTTTGCGGTTTCATTGCAATGGAAATTGCTGCTTTTCGAAAACCTGCCTCGGAGTTCTTCAAGGATAAAATGAGTGGGCGATACCCGTTTCAATTCAATCGCATCTCAATTGGTTTGAAAAGAAATAATAAGAATCTTATAATGACAACTATAGGGATTTTAAGTTGGCTAATTAGTAATTTATTTTGAATTAGGTAGTTTAATTATGTTGTGTTATGTTCCTTCACACTAAACAAAAGGTCTAATCCGGTTGCATCGCGACTGACTAGCATTATTCGTTTTTGATAAATTATGCTCTCGATACTGCGTTACGCTTGCTTCCTTATTACCATGAGCAGTTTATCACACGATCTTCACATGGCGATGTCAGTGTGTCACTCAAAACGTGAGCGCAAATGTGGAAGAACGCATTAACCGTAAACAATTTGTATAGAATTTTTTCGCTCACATTTACATATTCCCATAGCAACTTGTAACCATAACGTTTCTCGATGACAGTTGTAACAACAACTTCCTATTACACTTAAATAATTTGCGATGCCAGCCTCCATATTTGTAGAAGATCGGCCATGTGAACCTGCATCTATGTATGAGCAAGTCGGAGCAGACCATTGTCTATCTACGCTAACATCAAATCAAGTGCTATTCACTATTAGATATATCTTCTTCTTCTTCTTCATTGTGCTCGTTATTGGACGACGGTTGCGCGAGTTACATTTATGGTAATCGTAATGGTAATGGTCCGCAATAACAGTTATGTTTTCTTTGATTTGATAAGGGGAAGCGTAGTAATTGCCTCCGTAATTGTTTTATGTCGTTCGCCTTTTATATCTTAATCATAACGCGAAACATTCAAAACGAGCGCAACAATCGATGTAATTATTTTATTATACATTCATCGTACCGTCGAAAATAATTTCGCCGCAAGACGTCAATCAAAAGCCTAATTTGCTTTTGTATGTAATAATTGCGTTGATTATCCAGCCATATAACTAACATGACGTCTTTTGTCATTTTTTGTGCGATTTTTGTGTTGATCAAGCCGATCACATCCCATTTCTCGAGTATGAATGGGCGCCAACTTTATAATTTTTGTGTGTGCTCACTACTTAGGGTCTGAGGGAATTTGCAATAACTTCATTGTGCACATTTTTTATTTATGTTCTACGTGGTTACCAAGTATTAAACATGCAATATAAATTAAAACCTTTCATAGAAATGTAAAGTAACATGAAAACTACCTAAAACTACAATTAACAGAATTACAATCAACATTTTGTCCTTAATTTGAATTTAAAAAAATAGGAGCATTGCGCCGAGAGCTAGCGTATTTATTATTACTCGTTTATTTTCGTATATGAAAAGCGAAGGTGATATCGAGTACTTATAACTCAAAGTTTCCCAACAATACAATGAATAACGAACAACTGGACAGTACACGAGCCATTTGGCGGAAAAAGAAAATAAGAACTTACCTAATGTAGTCCTCAGCGTCGATGCTTATTATACTTGCTAGATCTTTAAAATGTACGTAGAAAAATTCGTCCCCAGAATACATGCCCCCGAAAAATGCGCCACCGGAATATTCACATAAGGAAGATTCGCCCCCAAGGAAAATTCGCCCTTTCATAAATTCTTCTGCGGTAAATTTCAAGTTTCTATTTCAACGGCAAGTATAATAACTTCTAACGAACGACCTAAAAAATGTAGAATATACAAAAGCAGTTGAAGCGCTTTATTATTCCTATTGAAGTAATGCTTATAGAAAATTCACACTTTCATGTATACCAATCATTAATTGCAAGGGTTGTGGTGCAAACATATTTTTGTTTATTTGATAGATTAAGTTTAAATGATCTACGAGTATAAGCAACCCTACATGCCCTATACAAATACAGTTCCTACACGTTTTAAACTTCCGTAATTGTTTAGAAAATTCCCACTTACATGTATAGAATTACTTGATTGAGGGGGTTGCAACGTTTATAATACACCTAACATTTTTATTTCTTTTGCAGTTACGGTTTATAATCAATCCTGTAAGTTGGTCGCAAAAGGTAAATTTTCTTCTCTTTTAAATGTATGCATTTTTGGGAAAATTCACACTGCACGTAGGTACATCAGTCCTCGATTGCGAGGGTTGTAACTTCTGTATTACACCGAAGATTTTTATTTTATAGATGGATTAGACTTAAATAAATAACCCTTGTCCTCAAAAAGATAAATTTCCGATTGCGGGGGTTGCAACTTTTCAACTACACCTATCCAGCGAGCTCAAACAAATCAAAATTGAGACTTAAAATTTGTACAATCTCTCCTCGTACACTTCTACTACAAAGAAAAATTCCATTTTCATTAATACCTGACACAATTCTTGGACACGAGAAGAAAAATCTGACAAGAAAACTCTCCAGGTCGCACAAAGGATTCGAACAGACACACAATTAATTAATTGACAATTTATTCCGAAAGACATGAAATGAAAAATTAAAACCAAATTTCTTGCGATGAACTTTCCGGTGGCTACGGTTCTCCTTTACAAAAAAAAATAAACTGTATAATTATAAAAATGACAGTTAAGGAAGGTAAGAAAATGGAACATCCAGCAGTAATTTACAAGTCAAAATCTGTAGACGGTGACGGCGGCGATAATCGGCGGAAAACGAAAGAGCGGCGGCAGGAAACGGCGGTATGGGAGTACTTCGGGCGCCACCAGAAGTTTTCGGTCTCTCTAGCTTCTGGACAAGATGCGGTCGGCGATGGTAAGCTGCAGGTAACTCCAATGAAAAACGGCATCCCAGGAATTCTAAAGAGCAAGCGGTAAATAATCAGATTCGGTAGAGGTATCTACGAGAAAACAATTGCAATAAATACGGTGCGGTAAACTTAGTGTAAAAGCTAGAATTAAAAAGTATGATGTTGATTTGAAAAAAAAAGTTCAATGCCGGCGGCGCTCCAATATTTTTTATTAAAAATCCGGCACGTTATTTTTCGTTTCAGTGCGCGTAACATACATATCCAAAATTTGAAAAAATTCGCCGAGCCGTTACCCCGGAAAATTGCCAACGTACGCACTTCCATCAAGAAATGTTGGTAGAGTTTTTGACTCAAGGATCCCTAAAATTTTGATCTATACCCCAAGTCTGGGAGCCATCCTCGAGCGTGGTTTACTAATGTGGTGATTTATTAGCAGAACTGGGCAGTATTCGATTTTGTAAATACTTTTTAGTATTCAAATCCTTTAAAGTATTCAAATACTTTGTAATTAAATACTTTTATGGAAGCAACTCAAATACTTTCACAAATATTTAGTATTCGAATACTTCGCAAGGTATTTGAATACTTTGAGAAGTATTCGAATACTTCGCATAGTATTTGAATACTTAACCTTCCTTTTTTTACCAAAAATCGACTACTCCAAAATTTCTCGGGAAAACACATTTTCTTATTAATTTTGGTGCGCAGAATCCAAAACAATTCGTACTTTTTCGATCAGACTTCTCAATCAAAAGTTATAGACTAGTAACCCAATCTTGGAACTGTTTGAAATTATGGATTCTACAGGCCACATTCTATAAGAAAATTTTTTTCCGGGTCGATCTGAGACAATTTTTTTTTCGGGGCTCAAAAAAAAGCAGTGTATAACCTTCCTTTTTTACCAAAAATCGACTGCACCAAAATTTCTCGGGAAAACACTTTTTCTTATTAATTTTGGTGCGTAGAATCCAAAACATTTCGTACTTTTTCGATCAGACTTCTCAATCAAAAGTTATAGACTAGAAACCAATTTCGAAAGAAAATTCAAAAGGCTGTAACTTTTGAACTAGTAGCCCAATCTTGGAACTGTTTGAAATTATGGATTCTACAGGCCACATTCTATAAGAAAATTTTTTTTCCGGGTTGATCTGAGACAATTTTTTTTGCGGGCCTCAAAAAAAGGCAGTGTACAACAACCTTCCTTTTTTACCGAAAATCGACTACACCAAAATTTCTCGGGAAAACACTTTTTCTTATTAATTTTGGTGCGTAGAATCCAAAACAATTCGTACGTTTTCGATTAGACCTCTCAATAAAAAGTTATGGACAAAAAAAAATTTCGAAAAAAAATTCAAAGGGCTGTAACTTTTGATCTAGTACCCAATCTTCAAACTGTTTGAAATTATGGCCTCTCGATCGATCTCGATCCCAGACCATTTTTTTTCCGGGCTCAAAAAAAGTCAGTACTTTTAAGTTATTCAAATATTTGAGAACAATTTAGAAATGTTTAGGGAAAGTTTCCATTGTCACAAAATCAAATATAAAAATCCGATACATCTGAATACCGAACTCGATAGTCTACGTAACTTAAAAACAATAGAGACGTTTCTTATATCCTTAAAACCATGTGTACCAATTTTCAAAGCGATCGCACGTTTCTAAACAAGTTATCATGCATACGGACAAACGGATGGTCAAAAATGAATCTGTTCCAAAATCGCTAGGATTAATTTCAGAAAGGCGTACGTATCATGTGCACGACGTACGATCGCTTTGAAAACTGGTACACGTATTCTTAAGGATATAACTGGTATAAGAAAGGTCCTGGTAGGTACGTCCTATATAATAATATAATAATAATAATACGCTTTTACTCCCCTTAAATTTGTATATAACAATAGAAATATAAAAAAAAGGTAACCCCATACAGTATAACTTGATTTTTTAAGTAGTATTAAGCCTTTTATCTAGTATACTATTTTAAATTTTTAATGTATTTGAGTGACAAGTATTTGAATACTTTTCACTGTATTCGAATACTTTTCAAAGTAAGATAATGAAATACTTTTCAAAGTATTCGAATACTTTTTATAGTATTCGAATACCTTTGATAGTATTAGAATACTTTTGAAAGTATACGAATACCTTTCAAAGTATTCGAATACATTCTAAAGTATTTGAATACTTATTTTTTTAAGTATTTGAATACTTTTCAATGTATTGTATCTAGTATTCGCTTGTGCTGGACGTAAAAGTATTTAGTATTCAAATACCTTTGATTTGTGTAAAGTATTTACTATTTAGTTTTCAAATACTTTTTGAAGGTATTCTGCCCAGTTCTGTTTATCAGTTCTTTTTGATTCTATTGTTTTCAAATTGGTTCACGTCTTCGTTGCCAATTATTTTGACTTCTTGACTTGTTTGACTTATACAAACTCTTTTTCTGAGACTCGTTTTTATTTAATTATATAATCAGTTAAATTTTATCGTCAAAGAAAACTATCAAATCCAACTTCATGAAGATGTCGGATACTTTACAAGTGAAGAAAAATCGTCACATTAACATATTTTATGTTTTGCGAATGATGGTCAATTTGACATTAATGGTACGAATACCTACATCACAGTTTCGATTCTGGGTTTAGTGCTCATAATTAATGTTGAGTGATGGTTCGATTAAAATTGCAATTAACTGGGATAAAAAGCAGTAGCGCATAAAATTCAGAAACCAATAGCCCTTAATTGCTGGATGAGCTAGTTTCGGGAGTTGGTAACAAATAATAATCCTTTATAATTTACGATTATCATCAATTTAATATGGTGAACCATAATAAATTAATGAAGAGCCAAAGCGCATATTCACGCGAGCACCGAATTTCAGCGTATACGTTTGCATCCACACAAAAAGCTAAATTACGATTTATGGCAACGGTTACGTGACGATTTCACTTTCGAAATATGCATTCAAACTCGTTATAAAATGGCCATAAATAAGGAAGTTAATCATTCCGTTCGACCTCATCTTCAATGAGTTCAAGATCAAACACATAATTTGACTTATCGAATCGTTTAATCAAGATTCGGAAAGATCGTGCGGTGAGATTTAATCGATTTATTAACCTAATTGATTTATTTCGTCGTGAGTAAATTTATTCCAAATTTCAAAATTTCTACCAATTATAACATTGAAATATCAAACCTAATTACTAGTCTGAATAAATTGTTTTCCTTCCGGCAGTCATAGAAGAAGAGTCACCATTAGTTGGGATAACAAATTGTGCATATAATTTTACGCTCATTTTCTGTCATAAACACTTTCCCAAATGAAAATTTAGCATTATTTCTATATCGACCTTTTCTAATATATAATTTTTCATTTTCATCATTAGAACTAATTCCATCCACGATAAAGGGTAAGCTTTTGCCAAACAAAACGTTGAAAACCGCTAATCAGACTGTTGGCAAATTGAAAATGTGGAAATTTAGAGCCAACTTTTTCATTAATATGTCTCTATTGACTAAAACGAATTTGTACAAAATAGAGCTTTGAACATGCCGAATTTCAGTGCTTCTTATCGATCCGTATTCTCGGTTTACGTACTTGCATGTCCAAGGGGTGAAAACATCGGGTGCAAATTTCTATTGAAAGATTTAAAATGACGATGAACAATTTTTATTACGGAAAGTTAATGGTTATCTATACTTTATGGAGCAAATGACTGTTGTTTATTTACATGAGCCATACTCTGTGTAACGTACCTAGACGTAAAAAAAAGTTTACGGTTAGTAAAACTTGATCCGTTCTCTTGAACCTGAAAATAAAAGTTACTAACAAAATCACCTAAAACAGAAATTTTCCGTTATTCGTAAAGCAAAGTTTGGAATCTTATTTGCATAATCCACCTCAACGCGACTTGCCATTATAATAATTATGTAAATGTAATTAAACATTTACTTAAGATTTGCGTTAAATTAAAATTTCGGAATTCTTTCTGGGCGCATTGGTATACCTAGGCGTCAAATTAAAATCACCCACATACGTACATTCTTTTACGACTTCTTTTGATAGGATGGGCCCGTCTTTTTTTGTTAGAAATTTGGAAATAAATTACGTCGCGAATTCGTTTATGTGTGGGTTTTGTTTGCAAATATTCATCCAGTATTTCAATCTATGTTTCTTATTAGCGTATTTGTATAATTTACTGTTATTTCATTTGCGTCTATTGCCATTATTGCCAATTTAAGTATAAATGCATCTTAGTATTCCGTTATGTGGGCGGTTTAACCATAAGAAGAACCTTTGAAATGGAAATTAGTTGATTTATAATGTCCTGAGCGGTCTTACATTTTGTCATGGAAACGTACGTCTTACCGGATTAATTTCTGTCTCTCGATCTAAAGATATCGCTCGTTTCCTGAAAGATAAAAGCTTAAACACATTACCTTACCAGTACGTATAGATGGATGGACCTCTTTATAAATGGCATTAAAATACATACCTCGCTTCCTCTTACACTAAAATGTTTTCTTGTTAAGATCTTAATGCTTTATCAATTAGTTTTGCAAATAATGATACAGCAGCAGCAAGTTGTACCGTACCGTACTAATTCAATATTGAATTAGATGAAAAATTCATTAATAACGGCAAACAAAATTACTTTTAATGGTGTAGAAGGAACGCGACATGGGAAAAAGCCAATTCTACAGATTAATGTTACTTGGTTCATCAAAATTACACTTCACTGTTTTACCATGTGAATAGTGAAATCCACATGTACAATTTTGAAAAATGTAAAAACCATTTTCAATATTCCCGTTAACATGCCTTTAGTGCACTGACCAAGTATAGCTGTATGGACATTTTAACTATTCGTGCGATTTAACAGTAAACAATTTAAATGAATGCTCACATAAATTGTCTTTGGAGCTATACCCTTTTCAGTTATAATCCAAAAAGCATTAATTCTAGTTAAAATTTCAGTGAAAGTTTCGATTTTTGAATTCCTTAATGCAGATAATGTCGTAACCAAGGTTAATCCAGTGGGGTGGAGGCAACCATCGGGCGCGTCCCTGGGTGAGTGATAGGGGGACACCCACACAGACACCTGAATGATCGTAAAGAGTTCCGGTAACGGGGGAGGCTCTACATTTAGAGCTACCGTTACAGGCTGCCTTCCAGTTCAGTCCTGCCGCCCTTTTCCCATCACCATACTGTTACTCCTGTTTTTTGTCTTATCTATTCGTTTCGTTTTTTTTCTTTCAGTGTTTACGCCCAGCATGGACCTTTTCCTTGCTCTTTTGCCCCACACTTCTGAAAACGCGAAAGAGGCTAATATTTCTATTCATATTTACGAATCAACGTGAAAATTTGCGACCATAATGGAGAACTCAACATTTTTGACCACTTCCTAGCACCTAGAAAAGGGTCTGAAAAATGAAAAAATTTCTGGAACAGAGCCGTGGTTTTTCGAATGTCCAGTAATTAACACATGGAGTAAACGCCTATTGAATCCTGCTAAACATCTTTTTAACATGCATAGTCGGGAGGAGGAATCAACGGAAAGGGTTTTCCATGAGTTGTCGAGAAATTCACCACAACTGGAACATTGCCATTTAATTGATTGAAAATGTGTTGGACGACCCTGCATACTATTCCATTATACCATGATTTTATTTTCAAATAAGAAAATCCTATTGTATATGTATTCGAAAGTGCATACTGTGGAGGAATTTGCGAAGATGTTCAATTGTACAGTTCTAACCCTTTTGGTAATTAATTAATCACATTCTCAAACGACCGATATATTGCATTTGCCGGAGTTCATATAAACACATTGAAATGTACAATCGAAGAGTTCTGTGACAAGTGCGAATGCATCTAGGTGGCGACGTTCCCACGGAAATCTCTTGGTAACTAACGTAAATGGCGCTAAAAATTAAATCGTTTCTCCGCCGATTTCAAATTTATATCGTAGCGTAGATGCGGAAAAGTAATTGAATTTTCATAACGTAAAAAGGAATAAAAAAGCGCCCGCCGCCGTTGAAAAATTGGAGGTAAACGCGCGCGTCCATAAATGCAGATAAATGCAAAAGACGGGAGTATGAGAAATAAGGATAACTGTTCCTTGCACATTCACAACAGGTGAGAAATTGTGGGTAGAATAAAGTAAACAATGGTGGGTAATAAATATAGTTGTGGAATATTGACCTGATATATGCAGTCTCCCACTCGATTTGCACCGGTCGTGTGTTAGGCCATGAGGTGCCGGTTACCTACTATAATTTGTAAAACGAGAATACGTACCATTAAATCATTGTATGTGCGAGTTATGAATCACTCGTATCCGGACATAATGCGTTAACTAATGTCAAAAACGCGCATGTGGGTAATTGATCGGCACGTTGATCAGTGCCTTTGCGATTCGGTGTATATCATAATTAGCCCCAGAGCACGATCGGTCCTCGTATCTAGAGCCGGGAGGTGGCAGTTTCCTTAAGATTTCCTCGACATTTTGCAAATTGTTTCAGCACGTTTTACTCCGGAAGTGTCAATAATGTTACTACGTTCGTGCCTACAAGTGTAAGCACACTTTTTTTCCCGATATTATGCTCACTCGTGTTCGTTAGTCGTTACGGCTGATGAATTACCTTAGCTCATATACCTTGGTACGACAAACTAATTACAATAAAGCTAAATGTACTCGGTACAGTTATCTGGTTATCTTGGTCGTTTCGCAAATGCGCGTTTTCAATCACAATTCACAACAGGAAGGCAGCTACTCTTTACATTACACGATAATGGTGATTGAAGTGATCGAATTTTAAGATTCCTATATCACAGAACTAATTTCACACTAAACCAAAGGCCTGAAGGCTAAGCCATGCAGTCTTAGTACCTACTATAAAGGTAACTGCGTCGTAAGACCGTTTGTAAGTAAAATTTCATCAGTTGTATTTGATAATTCTATAGATTTTCCTTGTAAATCGAGGATTTAACATTTTTTGGCGACCGTGACAGGACTGACGCGTGAATTGTGATATCTAAACACTCTGTACAAGTTGGTCATAAACAGCATAAAAACTTTGGCGTCTATCCTAGATAGTGCAGTTTTCGAAGCTCGCAATAAAAATTCCGTAATGTGGATGAGGTGATTGGACCAAGAAAAAGTACAGAAAAATACTTCGTTCATATATTACAAAGTCTCTTAATGTTAAATCAAAAATTTAAAAAATCGATAAGCCGCTTGTGAGCAATAGGCGAAGAGTGCACTTTCAAATTTGTTTTTCTTCAAAAATATTGACATTACGTAGCCCACCACTCTGAGTTAAAGTTTGACTTTTTAGAACAATTGAACAAGCGGCAGTGAAGTATTTTAGTGCCTAGCAGGGGGGACTGACCCGGGGGGGGGGGGGGGGGGGGGGGGGGGGGGGGGGGGTCGCCACCTGGCCTGTAGATCATAATAATTTATAAGTATGTGCTGTATTTAGTTTCTTGCACTATTAATAAATCATTAACACGTTTCTCTAATTGGGGTTGATGTTAGGTTGTTAAAAAATTAAAAAATTCTGTTCTAATTGAAGTGTTTTACAATGAATTTATCATTTTTTGTCGTAGCATGAAAGTGCTAAAATAGGCGACGCACCTCGTGTGGATTGTATATTTTGTTACTTTTAATTATCAGCTGCAATTTTAAAAAAAACTGTATGGTAATTTTCTATAAGAAATACCGGGTGATTCATTACAAGTGATGATCACTTGAATTTCGCGCGTAAGGTTGTAGTATTTTTTGCATTGTTAGATTGACGGTTTGAATTTCGTTAGTAATTTTTTTCTGTCATGACTGTCATTTAAGAAACCAGTGTCGCCGTTAATTGTTGTGTGCCATTTGCGGTTCATTACTTTTTCCATTTTGAACAATTTTTGGAGTTGATGGCTTGATGCACTAAAATATGTAAGAAACGTGACTGTGTCTAGTGTTAGTTTATAATTTGTGGTAAAACAGAAGCAGTATTTGAAGATTATAAATAAGTAAACGATTTACTGAAAGCATGATGATACACCACTGCAATTAAATAAATGATCATCAGTTAGTATACCAACTTCATAATTTATTTGATTTGCGGGAAATTCGAATTGTCCTCACTTCTAATGAATCACCCGGTAGTTATTTACATATGAGTATGGTAAATCAAGGTTTACGTTAACGAGTGAGATGTTTACTGCCGAAGCGTAGCTGAGGCAGGAATTTCGAAACGAGTAACGTAAACTGATTTGACATACAAATAATGTAAAACATTTTATATCATACTGCTCTATTTCTATTAAAATACCATTTTGATTAGAATGTTGTAGGTACACATTAAAATAAAAGCAAAAGTCGATCACTTGATTTGTTTGATCTGACAGTAGTTTGACAAATATCAATGCATACGTTTATATGGATGTCAGTTGCGGTTGCTAGGCAAAATTTCCAGTCTGGTAAAAATTTTCAGGCTGGTAAAATACGATTTACCAGACTCAAATCAGTCTGGGAAAGCGGCGATTACTAGATAGTATGAAATAAACTTTTTTTCCGGGTCGATCTGAGACAATTTTTTCTTCGGGGCTCAAAAAAAGGCAGTGTATTACCTTCCTTTTACCAAAACCAAAAATCGACTACACATAAATTTCTCGGGAAAACACTTTTTCTTATTAATTTTGGTGCGTAGAATCCAAAACAATTCGTACTTTTTCGATCAGACTTCTCAATCAAAAGTTATAGGCTAGAAACCAATTTCGAAAAAAAATTCAAAGGGCTGTAACTTTTGAACTAGTAGCGCAATCTTGGAACTGTTTGAAATTATGGATTCTACAGGCCACATTCTATAAGAAAATTTTTTTCCGGGTCGATCTGAGACAATTTTTTTTCGGGGCTCAAAAAAAGGCAGTGTATAACCTTCCTTTTTTACCAAAAATCGACTACACCAAAATTTCTCGGGAAAACACTTTTTCTTATTAATTTGGGTGCGTAGAATCCAAATCAATTCGTACTTTTTCGATCAGGCTTCTCAATCAAAAGTTATAGACTAGAAACCAATTTCGAAAAAAAATTCAAAAGGCTGTAACTTTTGATCTAGTCGCCCAATCTTGGAACTGTTTGAAATTATGGATTCTACAGGCCACATTCTATAAGAAAATTTTTTTTCCGGGTCGATCTGAGAATTTTTTTTCGGGGCTCAAAAAAAGTCGCTTCGCTCGGCCATCAAACACTGACTCGCCTTAAAAAGTATCACTTTAGCTCCTCATACTATTTTTCGATTTTAATAGCCCTTATGAACTTTTCCTGCCTTACCGAAAATACAAACATGAAATATTTTTTAATTTCTGATCGAATGACACCAAGACCAAGTCTGTAGGTAAATGGTGTAGTTCCGGAGCCTTTGTGACTCAGACAGTCATTAAGAGCGCAAACGTGCATTTTGTATTTTTTGAAAGTGAAACTGCACTAAAAACAATTACTGATACATACTCTCGCCGGTCACAGCACACCTTATGTCGATCTACAATCTGTTTTTCTTCAGATGCGAGCGACTTCCGGAATAGGATCGTGCCAATGTTGAACGAAAAGTCATTTCGTAAAAAAATAATTTAAAAAATGTGCCAAATTCTTGACAGAGCAGCTCCCTAGCTCAAACCAAAAATCGCGCTTTTAGAAGAATACCTTCAAAAAATGGTAAGTGTAGGGAAAAACGTTTTCCACTAAAGTTTATTATTTTGCGATGTGGAATAAGAATATTTAAAAAACATAGGTTTCTATTTATTTCTACACAGAGCCCTTAAAGGAGTTATGTAAAAATGTACATACCATCATTAAATGGTCCAATATGGAAAATATTTTTTATAAATAATTTTTTGATATCCCTACTAGTTTCCGCAATAATCGACTGTAAATATAAATATGGGACACCCTGTACATAAATTTATTGACATTCAAATAAAAGATTACGAAACTGGTACTTACAAAGTTTACCGGAACTCAGAAAATATGTCGGTTACAACAGTTTTATGACGTCACGGCGCTAAAAGCTCATATTTAAAAAAAGTTTTTCACAGTTTTACATCCTTTATGCCTAACGTACACTGCCAAAATGTCAAAAAAATCGTTGATCGCAATAGCCACCTAAGCTAAAAATTCCCCTTCTGAAAAAGAACGAAAAATGAAATTTTTTGCGGCTTTATTATTGATTATTTGGAAAAACAAAGGCACTTTGCTATGCTCATTAAGAACATTTCGGTCTTTCCCAAAACTAATGATATGCAATTATACAGAGAACACTTACTGCGATCTCTTTCACTACTTCCAAAAATAGTGAGTGTGCCTTTCCTCAATAAGTCGTTCCCATGCAATCCATTGATTATGTAGATACCGTTGAGCTTCTTTACTGACGACTGAACTTACCTTTTGGTCTGCCACTGATGCTGGATAAGTTTTTATGCAAATAAATAAATAAAATATAAACTTCAATAACATTTATTTCTACTCCGAAAATCAATTGATAGGAATATAAAAGTAAATAAGAAACGTTAACATCTCTGTTTATTTACGGTAAATCCTGAGAAAAATTGCAATCTGTAACAACTATAAGTACAGTAGGTAGTAAAGAAATTGCTAAATACATTTAAATCATAGTCATAAAAATAAGTACTCGCTAAAAATATTATTAATAATATAAATATTAAAACAGTGTAAAACATTCGATTTATATAAAATATGTATATATAATTTACAATAAGAAAGAGGAAGGTGCTAAAAAAATATATATAAGTTAGTTTGCGAAAAAAATTGAATGATCTAACAGCACACTGTGTCTATCCGCTGGAATGCAAACAACACAACCAGACAAAAAAAGATTATTTTGAAACCTAGATCTAGCACATACATAGGAAACGTAGAAATTTTTTTTATTGAACAGCCAAAACTCTATAAATTTAAAGTTACAAACGAACTCACAGGAACGGGACGTTTCAATTTTTACGATCTGAAATGGTCGACAATGAAGGTTTTTTTTTATAAATTTAATATAGCAACTTGCCTTAATTCAAGGACTCTAAGGAAAGTTAACATCCATCTTCGCAGAAGATCATTTAGAATAAGTGGTTCATCCCAGTCCCGCCCATTGTAAAAAGTCGGGAAGTTCCCGCACGGGCAGGTCTCTTGCCAATGCTTTTACTCGAAGATTTCGGTCTTCAGTCAGTAGAACCACCTCTCGAAATAGTTTCCTCGGTTCCCCTACAAAATCTTTGCGATCAGCCGAGTGTATAGATCCATCCGCATCCGTACCTTCCATTATTTGATCTTTGTTGTTTTTACACAACATCAAACACGTTGCTAGGATCTTATCGTCATTTCGCAATGAGGAATCGGATGGCGAATCTTCCTCGACGGTGAATGTAAACGTCGCCAAAGTTGTACCTTTCGTTGTTACGCATTTTATATTGTTATGACGATTGCCGAGATAATCTAGGGCACGTTTCGCCGATTCGGCGACTTTTAGTACGTGTTGGGAGTCGGTCGTCGGTCGGGTCGACGGCGCCGGACCCTTACCACCTCGCGCGAGCCCTTCTAGCTCATTTAAAACTATTAAAACTGAGCGTGAGTTTTCAACCCCAACGAAAATCAAAGAGAAACTTACCAACTAGAGGAACCATTAACGTGTAGACGTGAGCGTCGACAATTGTTTTGATCTTCGCAATGTAATCGATGAAGCAATTCGTATCAGGAACTAGAATTTTTGGCCGTATTTCTATGTGTACGCTAACAACCGACTGTTGCAAAATTTTCTGAAACAAAAAAATAATGGTAGGTAGGCACACGAAAAAAAAGCGTGTCTATGATTATAAAATAATAAACTAATAAAGAACATTGTGACAGACCACCACCAATATCGCCTTTTTTAGAGCGAGGGTCTATTGAACCGGAAAATTTATTATTTCTCATGTGTTGGTGGTTCTTTATAGTACCCGATATAAAATAAGTACGTCGATGGAAGAAATTAGTCACTTCTTTTCTGTTTAAACTCGAAATAGATTTATCGATCTGTAATCGGCAATTTGTAATAACTAACAACTCCAGCAGAGACCAATTAAAATAATTGAGACTTGTAACTCAGTTATAAATGTTTGTATTACCAGCAGATAACATCGCAACATTTTGTCTGTTCACAATAATTGATTGCTTTGAGCCAAATCAGAAAAAAATGAATGAAACTTCACCAAGTTGATGTTATTCTTAAATTCTGCACATATTCCAGTTGCCTACACGAATGTATGTTCTTTAAGACCTTCCTTTGTTATGCCAAAAAAACCCGTGGCAAATTGCAAATTGTTTTCAGGTTACCTGTCAATCGAAATTGTGGTAGTGTACGTTTACATTGCGACACGTCAAATTTGACGCAATTGCTACCGTTTACATTATTTTATCGACTTTTGCTACATGAGCCAATAAAAAATCCATTAGTTTCATAGCGAACAATTATAGTAAGTCCCAATGCGATATTCTGCACTAAAAGTTGTATAACCCAAAAATGTCATCGGGTTTACAAAGAAAAAGTAAGCAACTTATTTTTAATCTTATTCGGTGTCTTGAACAAGAAACAGATAATGTTGGTTCACTTTTACCAGTCGTAGCAGTAAAAGAAGTGAAAAACAAGGCAATGTAAGACCCCGTTAGCGATGTTGATGGTTTCACAAAAGCAGCAATTCATCTACGATATGATCCAGCACAGTAAGTTATGCCGCTGATGGAAATGGACATGCGGTACTCCGGTTGCCCCCCTTCCATTGCGTTTTCAATCGCATCGAAAATATATTAGAGTTTAATAATTATAAAACAATATTCCCTTCTGCAGAGGCACCTCTAAAAAGCACTATGCCCAGAACAAGAAAGGGATAATAAATAAATAAATAGATATTTTGTTATTTATTTTATGGTTGAACCGCGAGATACCATTTCTGTTAGGTTATGCACTAGGGTTAGCAGTCTTTGCGCGTAGGTATGAAAAATGTATGAAGATGTTGTTGTTGGTCGTTACGCTCTGCTGTTTTAAATGGTACCGTGAAAATCGCTAGTAAATGTAGCTACCGCTAACGTGCCGAAACATTTGGTCCTTCGAGCCGAATACCGCGTTTTACTTGAACTTTCGGCAAACGCAAAGTCGTGTGTTATTTACAATTTATTATCGCAAGTGCAAGTATAACAATCGCAATGGCTTCAAAGAAGATTTTAACAATTCGCAAAGAAGACGCTTCAAAGAGTAAAAAAGTAAGGCGATGGCAATTTCTCAATTATCGTTACCTAAACATATTCACGGCGAATGGATACGTTTGAAGCATCCTTTCGTGTGTTAAACGTTGACATTGTAACGAAGCATCCGTTTTGCGCCCCGAAATTATGACCACACCGTATATTTGGGAAGTCGACCAGCGTTGCTTAAGACCCGGTTTCGCGAAGCTTGGCACTTCGTTACTAATGGATTCCTGAATTTAGTTATCAATTTTTCAACCGTTCCTGTAGGAGTTTTTTTTAGCCGCCGAAAACTGGTGTAACCGGAAAGAGAGAGACAATTAATATTTTGAGATTTCAGCGTCGTTAATTAACTTTTAAGCATTTGAGTGTCGAATAATAAGCCAAAATCAGGATAGAAACGAGTTCAAATCGAGGTTTCACTTTAGCCGCTTGCATGTGTCAATGTGTGTAGATACAGCAACAGTCGGTGTGTCAGGAAAATGCCAATTAGACCTCGTTGTTAATTGGATTAAGGAGTATTGAAGTTTGAACACGCCTAATTGGCTAAACATAATTAAAGGCTGACGTTTTAATGAGTTGGAGTAAAGGTTATCAAAAAACGGCCGTGAGGGGTGTTTCCAGATGCGCTCTAATTTTTCCAGAAGTTTGCAGGTTGTCCCATATTTTTCAGATAACTGCAGGGCGAGTAATTAATTAAAACCGAATTAAACTAATTACTTTCGTACTGAATACAGCGAAAGGGTGGATTTCCCGTATTCCACTTCCCTAGGAGCCGGATTACTTTATGGGGTGAACAGTTAATTTTGTGGGGTGGAATTTTGATTAGCAATTTTCTTGGCTACCGTTCCGCTACCTGCAAGGTGAACTTTTATTTTTCGTTTCGATAATTATAAAGAGGTGGGGTGGGGGTTATTTCTCATTTTTCTGCAATTGGTTTTTGTACCGCTTCCGCCGATTTGTGTTTTGTTGCTTTAATGTTACGTAATTTTGTTTTAGGTTTGCCGAAGTGTCGGTCGCCATCTGCTGGACCTGGCTGATTCCGGGAGCTACCGTTTCTCCGGTCCAATTAATGGGGGATAAAGCTAAACGAACTGAAATCCATATCAACTGTGATTAAAAGCCGAGCACAGTGCACGAGAGAAGTGTAAATACTCCAGAAAACCCTAGTCTGAAAACATCAAAGTGGATAACTACATAGTTTTAAGAAATGAGATGAAAATTAATGGTTAGTGCATTTGTGTGGGCTGCTATGCCAGGGTTTTTGTCCCGAAGAAGGTTTCTCTGACATCGCCTGGTGGTGCGCGTATTCTATTTTATATGTTGTTGTCTTTTGTTACGCACAAAATTATGAATTTTTATTCAATTTCTTTTCCCATTTGTGTACAAAAAGAACCGCCAGTTATAACAACGACTGCTACCCAGATTCGAAATTGCCGCGAAACGCCGGCGTTTTGACCAGATTGCAGTCGCTTCTCGACTTCTACTGCGGGCGTTGTTATTACGAAAAAAACAATTAAAATGATTTTTTTTAAATTTTTCCTTCACGTCGTAATTTTGAGTCTGGAAGTATCCCAATGCATGGTGCCCACTATGTATGGAATATAGTACGAGGGCTGTCAAATAAAAACAAAGGTAAGTATATACAAATATTTATTTACATACGCAGCTACAACCTTACTCTACTTTTCTACGTAATCGCCAAGGCGATTTAAGCATTTCTCATAGCGGGGCACTAGCTTGATAATACCTTCCTCGTATAAGTCCGCCGCCTGCTCGTCCAACCATGTTCTGACCATGTCTTGGAGCTCCTCTCCTGTTCTGAAACGTGTTCCTCCTAGAGCTTGTTTCAATTTAGGAAAGAGATGAAAATCGCTTGGAGCCAAGTCCGGACTGTACGGTGGATGATCAAAAACCTCCCATCGTCGGTCGCCACAGACTTTCTTCCCTGGCCGCCTTCATCATGCACGTCAGTTCGTCCTTCTTTGAACTCCCGGCACCATTTCCGGACCATACTGTCGCTCATGAAGTTGTCACCATACACTTTGCTCATTCTCCGGTGGATTTCCGCAGCGTTATGCCCCTCAGCACAGAGAAATTACAGAGCGGAGTTCGCACTTGGCGGCAGAGTCGATTGTGGATGACATGTTTACCCTTCACTGTCGTGGAGAAAACTGATCGGTCAGCCTAGCTAAAACTGCTAGTGGTGGGGGAAGCCTACTATTCTCAAAAACCAAACTCTCATTCGAATACTCCTTCCTAATTTTACGTACTGATCGATCGGAACTTGAAAAAAAAATAGCCCTCGTATATATCTGGGTGTATAGTACTAACATTAACAGGTTAGTCATCGAAAAGAGAAAAAAAATCTCTAGCAAGCATACAAGCAAAAAGTGCATTGCTATTTAAAAAAATTCAATTGTCTTCTCATTTATTTCCTGAAATAAAATCAACTGAATGTTGCCTTAGTATGGAAAATAACATCTTAAACAACTATTAGATAGAAAAATGTTTTACAAACCTCTCGCCAGGAAAGATTGCCGGTCACAGAACACTTGATCCTGGTCTATACTCTATGTTTTTCTAAAGATGTGAGCGACTTCCGGGATAGTATCATGTCAATATTCAACAAAAAGACTTTTCGTTCAACATTGGCACGATCCTATTCCGGAAGTCGCTCGCATCTTAAGAAAAACATAGATTGCAGATCAACACAAGGTGTGCTGTGACCGGCAATCTTTCCTGGCGAGAGTTATACATTTGTTATTTATTGCGATATATATTATAGTTCATAAATAGTAATTGGCGGAACCACAAAAATGGTCAGAATATCATATTTGGTTGGTCCTTGTGAAATTTATCCACCCCGAACACTTTTAAGGAAGTCGATTTCGTAAAATGAATCGCAATAACAACGGAATTGAATAACGTCCGGATCAACTATGCAAGATGAAATAGTATAATTTAACAGTAGATATTGTAATAACCGTCTACGCTAGTGTGAAATCTAATGGCAAATAATTAGAAGATATAACTGCGTGCAATTATTAAAACACGAAAGCACAATTCCCCTTCAGTCAATTTTCCCCTCGGCTTGCCTGATTCAGATCATAAATAATTCTCACAGAGAGATTTCCGCATGGTAATTTTCACGCTTAGCATTTCCAGCGGACCTACAGTTGTTTAAGGAAATTTGCAATAGCGACTGCGGGGTTTGGGATAATCGATGGATAGTCTCCCAACTACATGTTTGGGGCAACAAATCGTCTAGGGTAGTTAATGAATAACTTAAATTTTAATTAAAATTAAACTGGTGTGAAATGAAACTTGCAATTTTAGGAAAAATGCAAAATGTAATCTTACTTAGATGCGCAACATTTGTAATGGATGAATACCTGCCGACTGCCGATTTCATAGCAAATGCAATTTTTCACGCCGTGAAAGTAATATGAGATGTCAAACGCACTGTTTTAATTCTCAAATTAAGTACAGTACCTCGATTGTTCGGCCTAACGTGGGGGAGATATACCTCGGATAAACGAAAACTCGGATAAAGTTGAATAAACAATAAATCCTAAAAAAAATACAAAATTCGTGTTTATTTGGAGTACGAAATATACTTATATTCTATTCGATGTGACGGTAATTACCAAAGTGAACACTGGAAGCGATCATACGAGCAAGGATAGAAATAAATGAAATGGAAATAAAGAAACTGATAAGACAGGCATCAAATATAGATAGAAAAATCCTAAAAGCGAAGCGAACAATTTAACACAATTACAACAAATGAATTAGGAGAAGAGACTAGCAAGCATACAAAATAAAAGAAAACAACATGAAGTGTAAAAACAGAGACGTAAAAGATACAACGGACACAAAAAAGACCAAGAAGAAATAGGAAATGATTATCAAAGACTATATGAAGAAAGAAACCAACCTCTCGAATACTATTGAAAACAAGGAAGAAAGAAGATGCAAATTCTGAAGAACAAAAGAAAAAAATATCCTCAATACTGGAAAAGATGAAAAATAACAAAACCCCATGGGAAGACAGTGCTAATCTAGAAATCTGTGGCTGTAACGGAAGCTCTTTAAAGGGGACTATTTAATTTAAATTTTATTTGGTTATTTGTGGGCTAAAGTTGTAGATACAGTCCTGTCGAATTGTTTGCATGTAATCGCTTCAGGATTCATTCACACGAGATATCATAAGAATAATAAGTTAGAATAATACGTTACAACTTAATCATACCCGGTCGCTGATAAGAAGCTACGCTGTTCAAAAAACTATCAATTTTGCTCATATGTGGAAGGTAATTAATCAGTTCTAAGAGAGAGGAAATTTTAATACAAGTCGATCGACGTAAAGATAGTGAAAAAAATTAAAAGAGCGAAATTTAATTAATACGCCTTGAGCCGTCGTAGAGCTCAGTGCGGATTCTAAATTTGAATCAAGATTGCATTATTGTATGGAAATTAGTTGAGGTAAAATTTTTTGGAATAATTATAAAAATTGACAGGTTTTCCTTGGGACATGGCGTCCGTTGCACATCATTTTTCAGCCAGAAGGTGTGAATGTAACGGTGAGTAAAGTTCATGATGTCAAAGTAAAAGAAGGAGAAGGTGCATTTCCATTATTCGCTAAGCGTGTCCCTTCAAAAACCCCAACCAGAGAGATGCGCAGCGAAATTTCAGACTATAATCTGCCGATCACCCATTCCAACTTCGGCCTCATGATATTTAAGATCACAAACGGCCAACATTACTTTCACCCCACTCAGTCAATGATTGTAGTTCAACGTTATAAAATCTGGCGCATAGAACAGCCCCAACAGTGTGCGTTTACGAAAAATTTGGGCCCCGTGGGACATGTAATTTCAGACGATAAATAGCGAGTTCAAAGCCATTCTATAGAAAGCACAACTTTTAATGTCCCGCCAAGACAATGCGGTTGCGAGGACGGGTTAAATCGCAATAACTTTCAAAAATAACGGGTAAAGAAATGAAAACCCAACAAAACTCGAATTTTTAGAAACAAAAGAGCCAACAAGAATGTCCCCGTCGTCCTTGAGTTCGACTGACCCACAATCGCAATAATTTAGAACGGTAATTATAAACGGTAATCGCTGTCGTCAATACCAAATGACACATGTTTCGTTGCCGTGTTGCAAAACTAATTAGTCTGGTCGCAATGAAGTGCCGCCGCCGCCGTCGCTACGGCATTGCACCACCTACAATTTGTCGATAACCATGATGCTTTCAGTTTTCAACGATGTAGGTCCCGACGTTTGCACATAGTTCCTTCTCGACGAGTGCAACGCAACGAGTAGGAATTAAAGCACTGATTAATTAGCAAATAAACGTTGAACTTGAATTGCAAGCACCCTGCCGTGTAGGAGTCACGACTTTAGACTATGCAAAACGATGATTACAATCGGGAAAGAAATATCCAGCCAAGATGCACATTTGTCATTCGAGTTAATCACCGAAATTATTTTCCACTGTAAAACTACAAAAAAATGTACTTGCCCCACGATTTTTTGCCACTCGAATTTAATTAACTGCGAATGACAGAAGGGGACTGGAGTTTTATGGGGCGCAATTAATGGGAGAATAATTGATAACGCACGAACAATTTACTCATTCCGAATGAATTGTTTCGCAAGATAATCGCTTTTTCTGTTTGAATAAGTCGTGGAAACGAAGACATGCAATTTCTGTTCTGATTTTGTGTGACGAACTTAATGAAACTGGGCAAGTCTTTATTAAGAAGTAGACATAGAGATTTATGAATATTGCTGTTCCCTATGTCTACTTTTAAATGACAAAATCTCTTCTGTTTTCTTCTTTCCATTCATGTATTTAACTCGTTTTTCGTGATTTATGCCCTATTGCATGTATCAATTTTCGACGTCGCGAATTCTCTCGCGGCTTAATCCAACGGCTCTCTCCGAACGTCCGTTACGTGCGCGCGTTATTTTCGACGTACGCGGAGATTCGGGACGCGTTCCTTCAAAGCTGGCGTTATCAAGTCTAGTTGTGATTGGCGCTATTTTTGAAAATCCTAACGAAGGCGATTATTTTATAATGGAAGTGGTGTTCCTTTCCCTCAAAGCAAATGCTTTTTAGAGGTATTACGAATTAGGAAAACTGCAGAAAAACCTAATTTGTAGTAGCCGGCTGATCTAAAGAAATTCCCATCTGGAATCAACGTAAAAACGAGGCTGTTAGGTTTCGCGACGGTTCAAGAACGTGTAAATTTCTTTACGCTAAATCTCACGCAGTGAGCCCTATTTGTTTAAATTAAAGACGCAGTTCGTCGGTTTCGAAATACAGTGTAGAAGAAGTTAAGCAATCTTAATAAAAGATTAAGTTATTGTCAAGTGGAGTAGTAAAAGATTGTGGAAAGTTTTTTAAACGGTTTTGTCCGTATTCAGAAAATTCGAGTGAGAGTAAACAAAATTATGACCGCCTGCGTGCGGGGTATTATGTCCAAACAAGCTTTGTAAGCTTTTATTTGTTTCAGGGATTTTGTTCTAATTGTTCCATGTGTTTCGGAATAAAGTTGTGTCATTGTCAATCAATTAATTGTGTGTTTATTCGAATCCTTGTGCAACCCAGATAGATTCTTCATGTCAGATTTTTTCTATTGGTGCCCAAGATTTATTACAGGTGTTGATCAAAATTTATGTAATAAATTCGTTGTAATTTTCTCTCAAATAAAAAAAAATTCAGTAAATAGTTGTGTACTAGGAGAGATTATAAAATTCCAAGTTTCAATTTTAATTTGTTTTGGGCTAGTTGGACAGGTCTTTTGTGGGTGGCGTAGTAACCGCATGTCATTACAGATAGAATATGTGTATGTGAAAAAGTAGATAGTGAAGGGTGTTAACGTACAAAAACAAACCTTTAAAACGGTATGCTGCTGATGAGATTGCATTAGAAAATGGACGTGCGGTACTACGGTTTTCCGGTATTATTCAGATATCAACCTCAATATTTGAAATCAACAAAATTGCTGGTTAACGCCGCCTGTAGTGTTTTAAAATTCATGGAGATCCGAAGGGAACGCGTCTTCGATATTTACCAGGGCGAAAACAGGAAAATTGGCGAACAAGTTAGGCCCTTGCGACGTTCAACAACCAGCTGGGTCGATGCACGTTGATGTTATTGGAAAAAATATGACGTTTCTAAAATATGGAAAGTTGTGACCGGTTTTTTATGGCTACAGAATTTGAAATGTTTTGCTTTTGTTGTTTTTGTTAATTTAGTTCGTGTACTTGTGTGGGCTATGCCAGGGTTTTTGTCCAGAAGAAGGTTTCCCTGACATCGCCTAGTTGTCTCCGTAATATATTTTATGTTCCCGCCTTTTCTTACGCACAAAATTATGAGTTTTTATTCAACTTCCTTTCTCATTAGTGTATAAAAAGAACCGCCAGTTTTAACACCGACTGCTACCCAGATTCGAAAGTGCCACAAAACATCCCTCATTTTGACATGAAATCAATGGTGGCTCTTCTGCTGAATATGGGGTAAGTTTTTTTTAATTTTCCCTTACGTCCAAATTGTTAGAAAAAGATCACAATGGAGCACTTGCTGCCTACATTCGTATTCTCTCCCATTGAATGCATGATGCTATGTAAACATACTTAGTGATGGCACCGATTTCGCGCTGGCAAACTATGGAAAATCCTTTTATACCCAGTGAGTTGATTGAGTGATTAAATACAGTTGATCGGTGGGATTGATGAGGTTCCAGCGCCCCACTGGAGCGGTTTCAATAACCTCCCAATTGTTTAGTGGTGAGATTTAAAAAAGTCCTTTATTGCACGCAACGGATATGCTTTTAGATTTCTAAGTTATTAATTGTGTAGTTCAGTAGATAATGCTATCACTATAGTACGCAACATCAAAAACAATTCTTCAAATTGAATACAAAAAATATTAACAATTGACTTACCTGTACAAAACCTGAAAATACATACATATGTTAGTTTCGCCACCACCACCTGTTAAGTTTAATTAACAGATAATGACCAAACAGCAAACATTAGGGAGTGAAACTAGGGCTAGGCCAGCTTAGAGATTATAGTAAAACCGCAAAAATAAGGCAAATACTTGATTAATTTAATGAAAGAAATTTCAAAATTACTTTCCCTGCATATTTGCTAAAAATACCGTTAGCAACCTACGATAGAATGTGCAAATTTTCAAAACTTGAAAAGGTTTTCAGCTGCCCTACAAATCCCCTATCCTTATAGTGCTATTTTCGTACAAAAATCAAAACTTAATACCCTTCCTAAAAGATGGCCAAGTATTTCTTGACCGTGACAACGGTATTTTTTCAATGTATTTGCATACTTGTCGGCGAAATAAAAAATGAAACAACTTAACAGGGCGGAAATTGATACAAAAAGCCAAAATCATATGCGCAAATTTGAAATTTGACGTGCATCTTACTAATTACGAGCAGGAAATTGAACGTAAGAAAGAATTACGTGAATTAATTTACAACACTTTCTCATACAAAGCATGAGAGTAAAATCATCGAACCGGAAAACAATGTCAAGGTCTTACCTGTACTCGTTGCCGATGCAATTCCTGGGTGCGTTGACGTTTTTCAAGTTCAACCTTCCGATTCAAGAGGTACTGGATTTCGGCGGATGTGTTTTCGTGGGAGGAACTGATATCGTCTTCAACCCCCTCGTCTTCGCTGAAACTTTCGACTAACAAGTCATCATCGTCAATCTGTAAAATGGCGAGGTGAATTTCGCTCATGATGAGGGTGACAACTTACGAGCTCGACCGGTGAGGGTGGCGAATCCTTGTTTGCGGATGTGCTAACCACCGAAATGTACTCCCTGACGCCGTTGTATATTTCTAACTTAATTACCGGCTCTTCTAAACCGTAGAGAAAAACGGTACCGAAAAAGTGTACTTTTGATAAGCGAAGCGCAAATTGTGCAATTTCGGGTTCGATATCTTGAGGTGCGTACGTGGGGGAGTGATCGTTATACATTAAGGGGGTGAAACCGCATAAAACGGCGTCTTCAGGCAGTCTGATAAGCTCATAGCCTGAAACAGTTTGAATCAGTAATTAACGAGATAATCGGAACCGTAACTCACCTTCGCGTGGTTCCGAAACGAAAGATGTCGCAATCGATTTGTCGAATTTTTCTAAGATATTCATAATTGAGGCTAATCGAGTCCATACGTCGCCCGCCGGTCTAGGGGTTGACAAAAGTCATTATTCCACGACACTTAAACGGTAGGGGCTGACTTACCCGATTTTATAGTCTTGGGTTGACGGTGGTGGATTCCACACGATACTATGACACAGCATCCAATCGCACCATATCTTCAATGCCGGTAGTAGCATGTGGAAATCTTGGGAGACCGAATTCATTGTTAGTTTCTCTAAGGAGTCGGGGAACAGCTTGCTGTGTTCGTTAAGTAAAGATATGCTACGTTCCAGGATCAGGTTGAACATTTGTAATGATATTATCAGTGCACGTTCCTGTAGTTCTGAGCGATATCCACTGGAAAACTTCAGTTGGGGATCTGCAACAAAGATGGTTTTTACGTTGGGTAACAACAGCCAGATCTTCTAGCTAGACGATGGACAAGATGTGTTCAAAGGATCTCTTGCATATAAATGAAGTCATTTTTATACATTACAAAGTGATATTTCCCTCTCCAAAAATTTTATCAAACATGAAAAAGCGTTGTCGTTATTATATTCAAGAATTGAGATAATATTGTAAGGACCCATATTGTGAGCCACGAATTTGAACCACCCTATACATAGAAAAAGAAAATCTTTAGAATAATTTAATATGTTGGTTGGTCGGTTGAGAGGATCCAAAATTGTTTTCCCAAAATCCGGCCCGTTATTTTTCGTTTCCGTATCCCTAATTAATCAAAAATTTGAACAAAATCGACCGAGCCGTTATCTCGGAAAATTGCCAACGTCCAGTCGCTGAACTATAATAATTATACCAGAAAGCGCACTGGCGGTATCGGCCAAAGAGAAAATATGGTAGATGAAAAGGAGGAGGATTGGGAGAATAGATTCTAACGCCACAACAGCGATTTTAAGGATAATTAGTAGAGATAGGAAGAGGATCACAAATTGAACAACCAAGAGATAATGAGTGCAACAAAGAGAGAAATTATACTGAAATTATCAGAAAAGAGAAGTGAGAGAATTTTGAACGGAAGTATAGAGAGGGATAAGGACGGGCAATTCACACATATGGGAGGAAGAGGGAGGTCGGTAGTTCATTAAACAATAGTAAATGAAAAAATACTGGAAGAAATAGATATTAAGATAGGAACAAGGATAGAATTGGATCACCAACCAATGGAATTGAAACTAAAAGAGAAGAAATGAAAAGACGCAAACACGAAGGGAGATACAGTTATAGACCAGAGACACGGTGGAGCTGTATAGACGGAAATTAAAGGAATATACGAGGAAATACAGAGAAGGAGTGGACTAATATGAGGAAGATTATTAAAAAAGCAATAACGTGGAGACAAATAACTGAAGAGGAGGGGCGAGAAAATAGAAACGAGTGTTGTACAGAAGAGAGAAATAGATATAGAGAAATAATGGAGAAAGAAAGTAAAGGGGAAATAGAGGAGAAAGAGACGAGAGAACAGAAAATGAAAAAGAATACTAAAGAATATGTAAAGAAAAACAGATGGACGAAAAGAAAGAATACGAAGAGCAAATCCGGGAAATAAAAAAAGAAAAGGAAAGGGGAAATAGTATGGTTGTTCGGTATCGTATGTTTTAGTTATTTTCCAACTATTAAACGATTTACAACAACTCATAAATAACTAAATTAACATTATAAGAAAACAACAAAACTAAATGATTGCAAACACTGAACGAACTACTTAATACCGTCGTCGTCGAAATTTGCCTCACTATGGGGAGATCTGCTTGATCCAACTGCTTCCTATAGGGCAGCTCGCAGCAGAATGAATTCCAATGTATGTGTGCTGGCTTATAAAACACTGTTCGACGGTGGGGATTGATTGGCGCGGGGGGAGGGGGGGGGCTGTGATTTTGTTGACATAACACGCCGTGTGATTCTACTGTTGAATGTGGTATGATGCGTATCATCTACCATATGTACCACCACCATACAATTAGAAAAATGGAAACAACATGTTGTTACTATAAGGAAAGCAGGAGAAAGAGGAGGATAAGGAAAAGGTAGGAAGAGAGGAGGTTAAAGGAGATGAGGGAGTCGAGCAGTAATTAAAAACTGAAGAAAGGGAAAGCGGTAGGGCAGATAGGGTTAAGGAAAGGATGAGGAATCTAGTAAACAAGGTATGCAAAGGATCCGAAGAGTGGAAGGAAGAGGTTATTGTGCCGATCTTCAAAAGAGGGAACAAAGATTGTTTGGGAAATTAATGGATAAATAGTATAATGACTACGGCGTGTTGAATCTATGCAATGACACCGAACGAAAGACTAGAATGAGAAATAGAAGAGAAGATGATGTTCAAGGGAATACAAATGGGTTTCAGAAAAGGGAGGGAACGATCGACTACATATATGTATTAGGCAGGTTTGTGAAAATGGAATTGAAAAAAGGAACAAAATATGGAAGATGGGAAAAGTTATAGGATAGAAAGCAACAGCTACAGAAACCCATAATAGTTATTTATGTATCAAGGGCATTAAGGCGATATTTATGCCGAGGGCGACAGAGCCCGAGGGCCTCTGGCCCGAGGGATTGTAAGTCGCCCGAGGGTTAAATATCGAGTAATGCCTGAGGTGCATACAACATTTTATTTTTCATCGTTCCAAATAATGCATTTCCAATATACAAATGTAATAATTATTGTTAGTGCTTCATACGAATCAAGTAGCATCTTATTTATTACATAACTCCGTCAATATATTTGACAGGCAGTTTGAGGGCATAATGGATTGTCATCTCATTATGCCCTCTCATGTCATAGACTGCTTTATATATCTCATATGACAGATATAATTGACATATAGGCAAATGAAAAATAAAAAATTTGAAAACTGGTAAGGATTCATAAAAATCTTTACCAGACAAGTACCTTAAACACTCGTAAACCATATTAAGGAATTTTTAAAAGACTTTCAAATGTTTTTAAAGTATATTAATGTCTTTAAATCATACACGAGTTTAAAAGCACGAAGCGTAAAGAGTGCCTTTAAGCGGTCCAAGTGCTTTAAAGGCTATACATGCGTTTCTTATAGTATTTTTTTTATTGTATCTGCAATATAATTTTAAAATAATTGAAATAAAATAAAATCATATCGACTTTATACCCGAATACATTTCTGATTAAGTGGGAAGCTTATTCTTAATTCCATACGATTGCTTTGTGTGTCTTTGTACATAAAATGACTTCGGTTGGAAAAAATAATACACCGTCAATTCAGTGGGTAGATGCAGAAGCAGAAAAAAAGTTGGAACCTGCAAAATCCAAATTCAGTAAAGACAGACAATTATAAAGAATATAAAAAGATGTTAGCATTAAATTAGGGGAATTTGTCAATAAAAAACACGTTTCAGGCAACATTTTATTATCGGCCCCCACACTAGTTTCCTTCTAACTCTACACAACAATTCCAAGGTTTTCCGTGATTGGAAGCACCCTTGGTGGGCCGCTTCTTTGGCGTCCGGTATGCCGTACATGGCGCCGCAGAAGCTACCCTTACACGAGGCATATTTCAATAGGCTCCGTGGGACAAGTCTTTGCATAGTCTCCACCCACTCCAATTCGTGGGATTCTTGTCAACCCCCAACCACTTCTGAACTTGATCGTAGAGGACAGCATTGGTGGTTGGGGACAGGCCGAGAGATAACGACAGATGTTGTGCGGTGATTTTTCAACGTCTGTCATCGCAATTTTCTGTTTACATACGTTAGAACTAGCGTGTAAACGTATATCATACGTCTTTTTATGCCCTTTTTCAACACAATTTGATAACACAACAAACAAAAGTTTATTATAAACGTCTACCATTAATACATTTGATATTCCACTTTGACATCCGTTTGCCAATCAAACTTTTTCTTAGCAGCTTTTGGAACATTACATAATATATGCTACCAAAAGCGAATAAACAACGAAAAACGTCTGTCAATGTGCTAGCGCCTTATTATTTTTTCTCTCCAATATTAGTTTTACATTGATAGCAGGCGTTTATTAATACACTTTTGTTTGCAGTGTTGTCAAAATTTGAAAAATTATATAAAAATAGAACGGACCGCCCAGACGTATGCGTTTACACGCTGTAATCCAGTTAAATTGTATTTTTACCAGGAAAGTTGTGGGGTAGTTTTGATTTCTTTGATTCTATATGTTTTTTGGGGTGCTGAATCCGAATCTGAGGTTTGCCAACAAAATTTCATGACGCAACATTGAAAAAAATACAAAAGAAGTTGAAAAAGATATTTTTTTTGGCAGTTTTGTGCTTACAACTTGAAAACTATCACCTTTTCGAAAATAATCTTCCTATTCAAAATTAAAGTACATAAAATTTCCTACAGATTCCACTATTTAGTTTTTTTTCCTCGATAAACCGTTCGGGCTCGAGAGCCAGTTGAAAATTGGCATATTTCGGCTGTCTCCACAAAACATAGTTTTTTCGCACTAAAACCCTAAATTAATATTAAGCGTTGTCAATAAGTGAATTCCTTGCATTTACCTACTAATATTTGAATTTTATATGTGAGGGTGGTTTTTTCTCATTTTCATAACGTTCAAGGTGTTTATTGTAGTCCAGAATTGTATGAAAAGTTAATTTCTAAAGAACAACAGTATATCATATTATATTATTTATAATATACAGTGAATTTTTTTAAATGCGAACATAGGAGTTTGCATGCAGTGTAATTTCCCTATGTTCGATTTTAAAAAAAACACATCAATATATGAGATGTGCGCGGTTCACATTCCCAAAACGGGCAATTTGTGTGACTATGAACAGCAACTCATAGTCTTTATGATGAATAGTACTCGGTAAGATTCTTTTAATTAAGCCATGTGAGGCCATAGCAACTTTAGGATAAATTTTTCTTAAACTTACGATAACTTGACTTCACATGGCACGCGCTGACATCACAATTCATTGTGAACCAACCTTCAATTATTTGTAGGTCATGTGCACCTGGTATTCTACTAATTTGATGTATTCAATACATAAATGAAGAAAATAAGAAAATAAATAACGCAAACAATTACAATAAATGTTCCAAGTGCCCTCCTTGACATTCTAAGCAATAACCTAACCGATTTCGTAATTAAATTGAACGGCGGTATTTTTAAAAATGTGACAGCTGTCAATTGTATCTACTACTCATTTGAACTACTCAATAGATTGATGTGTTTTTTTTTAAATCGAACATAGGGAAATTATATTGCATACAAACTCCTATGTTCGCATTTAAAAAAAATTCACTGTATAATACTTATACTGTGCTATCTAAAACTATTCCCACTCTCTTCCGAACCAGATAAAGAAATCACAAAACCCTACCGTAGCATGTTTGGATAATTATTGTTGAATTTGGGAAAGTGGCGCTGTGGTCATTATTAATTTAAAAAATTCAAATGGCAAAAGGGGTATATTGATTTCCTATTCAACGGCATTATCCCTCTTGCTCCGGTGTTCTGAAGAATCATGTACCTCTACTCCTCGGAGTGGCGTTACCCCAGCTTAAATTTGTCTGCTATCAACTGAACCCGATTTATTTCTTTTTTGTTTACTAACCAGCGACAAAAAGCGAGTTCATGATTTTGGACTGTCCGTCCGTCCATCTGTGTAACTTTGTGAGGGTGTGTATGTATGTGTATGGGAGGAGAGCCTCGAGACTGCAAACGTAGGTCAAAGAGTAACGTACTCTTTGCGTAGGTACACGGTGACGTAATGGGCCTTGGCTCATCTGTGAAGGAGTGGGAGAGTTTTATACCAGACGGAACTGTTATAAAATCTTTTGAGGAGACCGATAGACAATGAAAAGTACGGATTTATATTTGCACAGAATAATAATAAAACAATAATAAAAGATGAGTATTTGCGGATACAGCCGAAATACGCCAATTTTCAACTGGCGCTCGAGCCCGAACGATTCATCGAGGAAAAAAACTAAATAGTGGGGTCTGTAGGAAATTTTATGTACTTTCATTTTGAATAGAAAAGTTATTTTCGAAAAGTTGATAGTTTTCAAGTTGTAAGCACAAAACTGCCAAACAAATATCTTTTTCAACTTCTTTTGTATTTTTTTCAATGTTGCGTCAAGAAATTTTGTTGGCAAAGCTCAGATTCGGATTCAGCACCACAAAAAACATATAGAATCAAAGAAATCAAAACTACCCCACAACCACAACTTTCCCGCTAGATGCCCGTTTGAGCACAAATGGCCTGTATTAGCTGGTTCTAACCTATTTAAAGAGAAAATTGTGGTGACAAACGTTTATAAATCATCGTACAAAATCCGTCGTTATCTCTCGGTCTAAAAGAGCTGGGCTGCTGCTGAGTTACAAATGACTTAGCGAAGATGATCTATGATTTCTTCTTGTGCAGAGGCGACAGTTTCGAGAGACGCATCATACCGTAGGAACACCTCAAGTAATGACGGGAAGTTATTCCTTACCAGAAAGGGGAAGGAGTGGTATAGCAACCACTGCGGGGCGAGACAAAGCCTCAGGTTACCAAACACCTATTTGTATTATTTACTTAATTCATTTTGCAACATTGTGCCTTAGCTTTGGATTTGGTAGCTTCCATACTCCGATAAAAAATAAACGCCATGGTTCGTCTCTTGAAGCAACAAGCTGTTTCCAAAATACAACGACCCCAATAAAGTGCCGAGTTGGAGCAAGTAAAACATTACTGTTTTTATGTAGCGATCTATTTCGATCCATCAATGATCGGATTTAGTTTATAATACGACCTTGTAACCCTAATAACACCGACAATTAAAAAAATTTACATTGATTTTAATTCTGTGAAATGAATATCTTATACAGGGTGTTCCTTTTAAGATTCATTCATTCTTTACACTGTGACTGCCAACTTTGTAGACCTAAATCCTTATCATATATCTCCCTGTAATTGAAAGCCAAAGAATTCAAAAAGGTAGAAACGAAAAATTTCATTTTCCTCTTTTTGGAATAAGTAAGGGAATAACTCAAAACAGACTGTTAGTTGATTATCCGGTTACCAAGCAGTATTATATCGTGCAGGTCTTCCCATTATGCAACCGGTAGAAGAATTAGATTATCATCTAAGAGGAAATCGTTACCTTTCAGTACGTAACGAATTTTTTTTTGTGAATTGCAATCGATAGCTATTATTTTCGAAAATAACGGTAACCGATAAAAAGTAAGAATGCTTTTGTGGTTTCCGTCCGGCATAAAATCGGTAACGAAAGTGATCCGTTACGTTTCAAATTGGACAATTTGAGCGTTCATTTTTCTTCCAATCTAAAATATAATCGGTCACATCTTCGCTATAACAATAAAAAAAAGAAAAGAAGCTAAAATATTACTACCATAGGTCAGGTATTTTTAAATCAAGTAGCGGCAATGACAATGACCCCCGTGCAGTAGTGTGGAACGAACAACATTGTTGCGTGAGGAGATGGGCGAAGTGGAATTACTGATCCGTAATGAGAGCAAAATGAAGAAACGTCCTCGTGGAAATAGCAAGATCGGCTAACGTTCGGCCTTGGAACAACCTTGCTGGGGTCAACGACGGGCAACGGGTGGTGAGGGCAGAGGGTGTCCATCTGGGATGCAAAAAAAGCGTGTAGATGTTATCATCAGCTCACCAACAAATCTTTGACTAATATCATCTTGGTACACACCTAATTTATTCCCACGAATTTTAAGTCTGCACGTATATCATTAAAAATGTACGCAATAGTTTTGGTCTATAGCCAGAAGCGACGAAGAGCTCGAGATCTTCTACATCATCTTGTAGCAAAGTCAAGTGCGTGTGTTGCTGATGGCAAATTGCAGGTTGGCTAATGAGGCCCGCAGCAGAGGTCAGTCGGCGCCAGTACAGGAATGCCTGATAATTACACTACAACTCTAACGGAGCGATGGCTTATATATGTACGATCATTTCTTCGCTACAGAAAATTGCTATTTATAGCCGTGATACGCGTTAGATCCAAACTTAAAAATACAACATCAATATCCTTACCATAAAATAAGATGAAATACGAGCGCCTTCGAGCGACTTCCATTAAAAGAATTCGGATGTCGCAACGAAATTGATTTAAACCGTGTTATTACGTCTTGAAGGTCGACTTCTGAAGATCTACATTACGGGGATGCGTAGGAGAAAATAATATTATTAAACACCTATCATAGACCGCAACCTTTACAAGGTCGATCATATGCAAGTTGAAAATCCTGCAAAATTAAATCATCACCAACGCAAAAGACCATTTCCACGCTTCATTGTTTTTATCGAACATCTGCCAAATGCGCACGCCTAATTTACATACTGAACTCAAATTTAGCACATTAAGTTCACCTGCAGGTGTAACAATAATTTAAAATCAAAAAACTTCATCAAGCACGATGGGTACCGTTCGATGTAATTAGTTTCACACTTCCTCTCCCATTCAGTAATTGGCGAATGTTTCGGAAGAGGAGGAGCAGGAGGCGCTCTTTTAATGGATTATGGAAACTTTAACCTAATATCGCATGCTATGTACACCGCGAGGCAAACTGTTTTACACAAATAAATGCGTAATCAACATTCCACACTAATTGAAGATAATCTTCGGAGATAATCGAAAAAAAAGGAAGGCGTAGAAAAGGTGATGAATACAAGATTCCTCTGCTAATAGTTTAATGGATCGCTAATTTGTTGTTATAATGGGAGCTGGGGAATTTTTTCATCTACGTTCCAAGTCAGTCATCGAGTCTTGGTCGAAATGTTGGGTAGGCGAAGTTTCGAACCGTATTGAAGTGAAGCTGCCACCTGAGTTTCATTTCGCAATCGTGACAGCAATGTATTCCTAATCCAGGAAATTCTTCCTAGGCAGTTCATATCAAAGCCCATTTTGTGCTTATATCGTCTCAGCTCAAATTTTTAGAATGGGAGTATGGGACCCGCACTTCTTGGTAGAATCAGATCGCTCCATGAACGTTATACCTGCAAAACGCGTTGGCGCTGAAAAGGCTTGGCTTCGAAACGTCCCATTCCGATCTGTCTTCGGTTACTGTTCAATGTATTCTGAAATTTTGGTAAAAGAATCCTTACAGCAATGGGCACCCAAACTATTTTCGTCCGCCCGATGATCCACATCTCCGGCTAGTTTTGACAGGAAAGCACTACTTAGTGACTTATGAATAAATTCTTGTAACATTTTAGATCACAGATTACCTGGTCTAAAATTAGTTGCTGTTTTGTGTATAATGGATATTCTACAGCGTGGAAATTTGGTCTGGAACACTGAATGTATTGTTGTGCAAACAACGTCAGTACACGTTAATTCGGTCTAAACACCGAAAATAATGACGGGACATCTTGTATACCTATGTTATTTAAGAGTACGCACAGATATGGTTTGTTTTATTTGAATTTGTATTTCCGTATTTGCTCTTCCTGTTAGAAATTTGATTAAATACGTAATTCTTGTTTTAATTTTATCGCTTTTGTAATTTATTCAATTTAGATAAGGTGTTAGAAATAAAGGGCTTAATAGAAACCGCATATTTTCTCCTGTATCTATTCGTTTAAATTGTCTAGCCGAACACAGCTTGTGAAATTTCCTGAAATTTTCTAGCTTTTGATTATTTGTGCTTGTGGGGATCATAAATGACCACCCGTGCTACGTACTCGTGGCCATTTTTGATCCCAACATGTCTACAGCTCGAAAATTTTTTAAAATACGAAGACAACTAGAAAACGAGGCTGCTGGCTGCCGTAGTTGCTAGTTTTCGCGGTGGTTGAAAAGCGTGTACATTTTTTAAGCTAAATTACGGGCAATCAGCCCCATTTGTTTTGTTGAAGAAGCAGTTTTTGTAATCATATTTTTATGAGGAATCTGTGCAGAGGAAGCAAGTATCGTCCCATAATAATGTGGTGGCATAAATGGTTATTCGTCACCCAATTTTCCTTTTCTGGGATTCTATGTCCGGTAAACAAATCCGTGAAAATGTGACTACACAAAGTCCGTATTTGTTGGACTCGCAAAATGAAGCATACGAATCAATGATTAAAGATGTCCGATTTCGTTAATAGGAAGCCATTTGGTAGGCGTTCACTAATCAGTAAAAAATGACGGGGGGGGGGGCATTCGGTACTGGGCTGCGTAAGTAAGCATTAACCGTAGAATTCCGAGTAAAAATTAAATTTTCAGTTAGCGATATATTACGTTAGCAAGGAAGCATCATTCAGTTCATGAGTTTGAGCTTTTTCTCGTAAAAGGGCGCAAGATATAAACAATTAGGTGATCTCGATAAAATTTCACTTCAAGAAAGGAATCGCAGTTTCGGGAAAACGCGAATAAATTAGAGACTCGTCCGGAAAGGAAATACTACGTTTATCCGAGGCGAGTTATAAACATTTTTACGTCGTGTGTGTCCCATGTGCATGGGCAATAATTACGTTGGTAGAGTTCAAGGTGACAGCTTAATAACAAAAAAACAATTATAATCTCAGTTGGACGTTTGTTACTGAAGGATAAATACGCGCAGTAATCTATGAACAAGATAAGAGCTTTTTGCCAAAACCAAAAGTTTGACATCGCTGTAATTTTTTTTCCTTTCGAAAAATTCCCTAAAAAGCTATTTAAAAATTTTTTGAAAGTCTGAGATTTCTACCCAGTGCTCAGCAGAAAAAGATTCAACGCGTATGCGGGTAAACGCTTGGGTTGCCAGCAGGAAAGGGCACCATCGTGAATCTGTTCTAAGATTAACAAGGTATATCGCGTTACATGTATTTCAGAATATGCGTGGGAATATCTTACTAGATTAGAATTCCATGTTCCCGAAGGACGACGATCGGGCGGAAGCCACCACGACCATCTCGGTGGCTGCGGAAAGAAGCGACGCTGTCTTCATCCACAACGGAGTTTAAGCAGTGCGATCTCCTTTCGCCTGTCCTGTTATCGGCGCTGGCCCTTGCCGACGACGTCATCCTGTTTGAAGATCGAGATGTGGACATGACCGCAACGAAATTGATGATAAGTATCGAGTTTGGCGTCAATTGGGCACAGCGCACCTGATGTGGACATGACCGCAACGTTGGACGCGCCCCTGACCCAAGGGTTGAAGGTTAACCCGAAAAAGTGCACGTCCATCAGCGCTGTGGCGTCCAGAGGGAGTCCGTGCTCCGATCCTAACCCATCTTCAACATCGACAGGCAGCCAATCCCTGTCGGTATTTTTAACACTTCTTTTTTTACGCAATCTGGAGAGAGCGCCGCTTCGCCCATAGCAAAAGTAAGCGATCCTACGCATCTATCTCATCCCCAGGATGGCGCAGAGTCCCGCTTCAATTGTCGGAAGCAGACCGTATGATCCGAAAGATCACGAAGAGGATCCACCTGAATCTCCACACGGGGAATCAGTGCCAGGGATGGAGGTTTGGGTTTGCCCGAACTACGACGCTTGATTCCTACCACTCCCTGTAAGTGATTCTCAACTTTGCGCCAATTTACTGTCATCTTGACTTTTTCCCTCTTGGGCATTAGACTTTGCTATGAAGACCGAAAAGCTCAAGGGAATGAAATCGTCCGGAAAGTCGTACACCACGCCATGCCAAGAGGATGGGTGGTAGAGATCGAGCCGCGTGTGTCCAGATCGTCAGCTGTTTAGCCTGGACCTAACGGTTCACCTTCCCAGCGAGTTAGTCATCTGCGACAAGGTGGCCGGGCACGCGGCTCAAAAATGCATCAAATTCACTTATATCGGGAAACGTTTTGACTTTTTCCTAACGAAATTGATGATAAGTATCGAGTTTGGCGTCAATTGGGCACAGCGCACGTGATCGGAGCGATTCCAGTATAACTCAATAGTATAAATCTGATCTCTTCCTAGCTAAGATGCGCTACGAACGAGCGGGTATAGTGAACTTCACAAAAAAATACCCTGATAATATTTTTAGGTTTGTAAGAAATAAGTTTGTGCTACTTATTAGCAAGAAAGACCTCTATTAGACCAAATCGAAGAACTGCAGAGCAGTAAGAGCACAAATATTTGTATGGTATGTAAAAACAACATAAAATATATGTTGCATTAAAATTTTTATACATGGTCATTGTATGCTCCTTTTATTCGTCCATCCGTCCGTATATTTCTTGTCCAAAATGAAGAGCTAGAAATCTATGTTGATATCAAGGAAAAGGTCGGATTCACCATATCAACCACGATGAAGACATCTTTTTTTGCATCAGATTTCTGTTCTGAACAATAAGTGTAAAGTGAAACCAATCACTTCTTAAATTGCCACAAGGCATTAATTTAAAGATCAAAACGCAAAGTTTTGATGGTTTTTTTTTTATAATTTTGACCCACCTGGAACGAAATTATTGTTGAGAATATTTGTACTTCTCTGGAAGCAGGATGCGAAACATGCTTCTGCTTCCTTGTATTATTTCAGACCACTACATTGTAACAAATTAGTTCGCTTCCAGTTTTGATGAGCGGAAAAAGTGCAAAAAAAGAATTGGCTCTTTTAAGATCGAAGCAAGGAATTACGACGCTAATGTCAGCACGGGATGCTGTAAATGAAATACACGCTCGGACATTAGCATAAACCGGTCGGATGTGTATGTGTGTATATATATTATTCAAGATCTAAAATTATACTACCGAAGAACAAAAACTTGTTCATGTTTAGCTGTTGGCTGTAAATAGATACAGTCGAGAGAACGCGCTCGTTGCACTCGCCAGGAAAAATTCTACATACATACATATGCAGCAAAACCTCCGAGTAACTATTTTAACCTCAATGGCTACCTGTTTACTATCAATTTTAGAACTCGTTCCGTAACGACGATTAGAGATATTATCGCTGGAATCACGCACGTAAACCATTCATTTTTCATATTCGCACGTTATCAAGAATCAACTGCGAACGACGATCTACCGTTGCTTCTGTTTTAAACACCCTGTATGTAGAAAACCGCCTTCGATCTTAAATTCAAACAATAAGCAGCATTAAGATATTTAAATGTCCAACTGTAACGGGATTAGATTTTCTTCCGGTACGAGCAAACACATGACATAATTAATGATCCTATAGTAAGCACACCGACATAGTTCTTTGGGGAGATGTTAAAGTAATCATATCACTTCCTTACCTAATGTGCTAGTTACTCTGACTCTCTCAGTGACTGTACACGGTGGTCCAGAGAGACTTTCTTATGGAAACACCCTTCATTTCAAGAGATAAAAAATTGACCTAGGTGTCTGAAGCTCAATTTTAAGGAGGACCTTAATCTCTATAGATTATAAAACGCCTGAGGTTGCAAAATCTACCAACTTAAATGAGCAAACCTCCAAAATCGTATGGGAGTCAAAAATAGATCAGCTCAAATGAACCCCATCCATTTAAACTGAAGATGCTCTGAAACCACATACTATACCTCATATCGACTCCCTGTCTCAATCCGATTGGGATTGGAAAACACCGTGCATTAAATAATAATTAATTTTCATTGATAAAAATAAATTACAATAGAAAAAATGAACACGACAGAGTTGATGAATTACACAATTGGATTCACGCTTGCTTCTTGAATAAGTCACGTCGCTAATTGAACGTATACGTACGTACGCACAATACAGTATTAATAATAATAACACGGTTCGCGAAACTATGCAGCTTAGTAACAAAAAGGAAACTGGCATGAGTGAATGCAATTACACAAATATGCACATTAATATACAATGATCTACGAGTCCGTATTAATTTTACGACAGGTTAAAATACTGTTAAATTCACTTTTATGTATATGTTAGTGTTGAGCGTAAATTGAAAAGTCAATGGACGAGTGAAGGTGAAGGAAATATGGATAAAGTGCAATTTATAACAAATACGTTTGCAAACAATCGAGCTGTGCGTTATGGCGGTGGTTTCCTGATTCTCGCACTGTAAATAAATATCTTTTATACATGTATTTACTGCGAAGGGAGAACTATGCGCATATATCATTGCAACAAGTCAATCATGCCATTCACGTGCAACCAGGAAGTAACTGAATCAACCGATTATTTAAATTAGCCATCCAAAAGGATCTTCTCAATTTGTCTCACGATCAACCTCTAAAAAATCAACATTAGCAATTCTGGCAGAAAATGACTGGTCCAAATATGCATTTTTCTCTTAGATTCGGTGTGAATTAGCAACAAATTGTTTGCGATTTGCCTCAAAATCCAATTGGGATGATACCAGCTAATCCCAATTAATTTGTCACAGCTCTGGCAGCTCTTGAATGTTGTTTTGGAGTTTTGGGCCATTTCCAAATAAGGCACCAAGTCGGTAAACAACGTAGAGAGCATGGGAGCTGCTTGGTCTTACAATCTTTCCACGATTACCATTCGTTACTTTTGAGATCGTGCACAACAGAAGGATCGGGTCGCGTTTACAGTAAGAGTCTCTAAAGTGATCACTTTAACGGCAAGGGTAGATAAAGTGAAACAACTGATTGCGAATTCTAATGACATTTGTCATTCTTGTTAAAAATGGGGCGCGAAGCAAGAAGTAAAATAAAATTCAGCACAGAAAACAATATTGTTTCCATGGAAACGACGGGAGAACCTGAACTTGATATTTTTTAAGTCACGAATTAGTGATTAAAGATGTCTGTTGTCGTTAATAAGGCCCCATTTTATAGGAATTAATTAAGTAAGAATAAAAAGGTGTTAGGGTATGAAGTTTTTTTTAATTCATTGCTTTTTAGGCTGCGGAAGCATTTACCGTACCGTACGTTCAGAGTAAAATTTTAATTTGGGTCGGTATCACAGTGTAGTTCAAGTATAATATAATTTTGTATTACATTTTCGTGTTACTAAAGAGTTGCTTTGAGGAGAATTAATCCGGGAAAGTTTTGGAGAAGAATTCTTTAAGTGAATATATCACTTATCACACCACAATAAAGAATTATTGTGCAATCGGACGAAATAGACACTATCGTGGAATACGCACGTCTCAGTATCATCAATTAAAACAACCGTGTATCAACCAACGACAAATTAATTAATCGCGGCAGAATGTTTCTTTTTCCTTACAATGAACTAATAAAAAAAAATTGCTTAACGTCGTTAGTGAACAAAAGGGAATTGAACTTTGTTTGTGTAATTCGTAATCATTTATTGATTTATTATCCCTCTCTTGTTCTGGACTCTCAACAGGCTTGCGCCCAATTACAGAGTGACCCGCATAAAGCTTTTTAGAGGTGCCTCTGCAGAAGGTCTTAAGTTGTTCTATACTACTCCGGTATTTACCTTACGAACTAAGAAAACTGCAGGAAAACCTAATTCGGAGTAACCGGTAGAATGCTCGGAACTGGTCTAAGGAAATTCCCATTTCTGTCACAGATGAAAAATTCTTACCTCAGCTCAGGTTTGAACACCCGACCTCCGGCTTTGTAGTCCAACGCTCTGCCATTGAACTACTTTTAGTGATCACTCTGTAGATCAGTGATTCCCAAATTGGGGGGCGCAAGGCACAGTAAAGAGGAACGCGAGATCCCTAAAGTACGAAAATGAAAAAAAGTCACCCTGTATAATAGATTGTAATTTTTTTTAATAAATACGAAAAATCAGTTTTTATTGTTAATGGAGGAAGGGAAGCGTGAGCAATTTTAGTTTTCAGAAAGGGGGCGCCATGGAAAGAAGTTTGAGAACCATTGCTGTAGATGGACACCCAGTATCTAGAAGCGTTTTAAGTTGGGCGCTTCGTTACGAAAAGTGTCGTACCGAAATTATTTATGATGGTTCTAGGAATTGAAGATAGAAAGTAAATGTATTTAATTAAATTACTCGAGTTGTGTTTCAGCCGCCGCTACCGTAAACAAAACCTGTAACTAATCCGCCATTTGCAACCGTTCCCGTCAAGATATTTTCAATTATTTTTGTTACGTCCGAAAGCTCTTGTCATTTAGAAGACCGAATTAATAGTTTAACTCCGTTAATTTAGATAATTTCGGTTCCCTATGTTAATTTAAAACGAGCATTAAAACTGCACGGTCATGCAGGTTTACGCCGTTATCGAGTTGATGAGCGACCTTTATGCCGACCTGTGAAATTCCAATTAACATTGAACCTTACTGGACTACCGACTTTAGAAATTTCAATCCGACCAATTAAGTAAGTGCAATTAACAGTAGGTAAATAAATGTGTTGCAGTAAACATTATCAGAATAAGTCGTGAGGGGCCTCAAAAGAAGTGCTTTTAATTAATTTAAATGGACTTCCGCAGCTGCACAGGTTTATTGCGTTCATTTAGCATTCACCAGTAGCCGCCCATCGTTCGCCCTTTAGAATTCCCGGGGCTGTCGATTACCGAGGCTTCCGAGACTTTTCCAAACCATTCCTTCCCCGGCCCTGACCTGGGCGGAAAGTTGCAGCATCCCGTGGTGGCGCCCCCGTTGACCGTTCCGCCGTTGTAACCGCTGCCGTAGAGTTTATTGAGTTAATTCTATTTTTTTTCCTTAATAACATTTTATTTTTATTAATTTTCCGTTTAATTTTAAAGCTCACGGGTTGCGTGGTACTGCACTCATGCACCGCATGGGTTGGGTTTGGTAGAATCACCATCTTGGAGAGGATGTTACACAGACGACCAGATGGCACACCACATACTATGTGAATGTCCCGCTTTAGCCCAACCGAGACGATCCATCTTGGGGGTATCCTGGCCGAACATGGCTACGATTAGAGCCGCCTCCCCTTCCATCATCCATAGGTTCATCTCGCCTGTTGGATGGCTTGAGTGATGTTGAAAAATCCATTACATACATCCAGAATCTGCCATCTTTAGCTTGGTTACTTCCCATAATTCCAGGATCAAAGTACCCTTCGACGGAAACCGGATTATATGGTTTCCTAATGGTTTTAAACTCGGTTTTAAATGTTCTAGGATATCCTTGTGAGGGAACTGTGTTCCTTCACGTTGTGGGTGCAGCGATATTGACGTTTGGTAAGCTGAAGTGTCGATTAAGGGGTGCCAATTTAACCTGTCTAGTAAAACCTAAAATCTGGGTGTTCCATCGAAAAAACTTACTTTAACCGTTAACATCTGCAATTTCTATTGATTTTGTTATAACGCCGATAAGATTATTATGGGAGCACCTAGTTCTTATTTTAAAAAAAGAGCCGAGACTGCAATAAAATGGAGTCCTTCAGTAAATTACAAGCTGTTAAACATTAATTGCATGTCCAAAGTAACAAATTTTGAGCGAGGTTCGAGTAAATGAAGTAATAAATTGCGCAATTAGACCATAAAGCGTGCAATTTAAATCCGGTGCATAGTATAAAATAAAACAAATATCATTAAAATTAGCGTTTAGCTTGTGAAATAGAAAGCAGAAAATGGCATTCTAATACTTCGCCAAATTAGAGGAGCTAAAAACTAGTTTAGTTTGTACAAAGCGGTTAATAAACCTACATTAAGACATACAAATTTGGCGCATTAAGCTAATGGTAACAACTGGTATCACACCCTGTCCGGCAAGGTGGACAACGCGATCTTACTCTTCATTTATTTAATTGTTCGTGAAATTACTGACCTGCCATTAGCCTTGCAATTCCAGCACACACTCGCATAAGATAATGTGCCGTAATTCCATAGCTGCCTCTTCTTTTGTTTATTTTCCTACATTTAACAGAATAATTACGTATAAATAGAAAAATTGTACTGGAATCTTCCAGTCTTTCATATTGGTTTTTGGCTTGCTTTTAAAGGTGACACTGAGAGCGTTATGATCATTGTCCAAACAATTGCGAATTCGACATTGGGAAGCGTTAATGCACAGAAGATGATGATGAAGGCAGCTGATTCGGTAAACAAATGGGTAAATGACATCACTTGAAGGCAAGCAATGAGAGAAAATTGCAGATAAATACATGTTGCGTTAATTGAATTTTGGTACGATGACCTTTATATAACAACACCAAGAGCTACAATGGCTAATTTATACCTTGTTTACAAAACTTCTTCGGGATGAAGTAAAAAAAAATTACGCCAGTCACGTAAAAATTCCATACGTTAATTAACGTGTTTTTTTGTGCGTTAGTTGTAATAGTCGCCAAATTACAGACGCCTTTGGTTTAAACAGTTTTTAATTCTGCTCAATTTTCAACCACCGTATCTGTAATCACTCACTTGCAGATTTGCTAATTTAATCAAGATGTCAAGTGAAAGCGAATTTTCTGGACGAAGAAAAATATGAATTGACAGATTGTACTTTTAAAGTCCGTATTTGGTCTTATTGTCTTCTTAGCCGAACTTTCCTCGAGTGAACCATGAAGAAGACATTTAAATCGGGGCATCTTAATCTGTATCTAGCGCATGTTTGACCGAAGAAATTATACTCTTTCTAGTCAAAGACTCGAACATGTTCCATTAAATTCACGAATCTTGACCTCCAGCGATATGACACCCTCCGTTAAATCCGCTTGCTCTATTTCTGAGTGTAGATGGAGAGCTTCTACTCAAATAGACGTGGAACTAACTGTCTTACATGAGTTGCTCAATTGCCTGTCTCTAAAGAAATGTTTTGGAGAACGCACTGCTTGGAATGTCTATATGGAAACACCCAGGAAAGATAAGGATATATTCAATGATATTTGATGCAAAGACCGTCAGCCGATAGTCTAAGTGTGATGTGTGCCAAATATATCCTTTTAAATCCCGAATATCGCAATACTAGTCGATTCGCAGTCAGAATATCGAGTTACGATCTACCAAATCGTGCTTATGGGGTGATATCAAACTGTTAATTTGACATACATGCATACCACGATACCTCGTGAACAGAATGTCCTTGGAACTAATGTTGATAATACAATAATAAGGCGGGAACACCCTCCTTACACCGACCATGGTGTAGAAAATTAATTCATGGAGCTACACTTTGGAACCTTTCCGTCGGATAATTTTTTCTTCTACTAATAGACGGTGAATGAAATTTTCTCGTGCGGTTACCTCCAATGATTATATAATTGCATTTATCACAATTTATGATTAACGAGTTTTATCAAGATTTAAATGTTATTTATGTTACTGCATAAAAAGCAGAAATTTTCCACAACAAGACACTTTACTTTTACGAATGCCTTTCCACTACGTGTGTTAACTATCAGTTCACCCTCGTTACGTACTCGAAATAGGAAGGTTTTAGTGTTACTGTAGCATACGCGTCAGAAACTCGCACTCCACGTGGACAATATTCCGTTTGTGTCAAACAATCACTACGAAACGTCACGTTTTAGCGATTTGTCCTCGACTGAATACCATTCTCTTAACTAACCACACCACACCACACCTTTTAGTGGCACTGGCACTTGCCAACAGAGAATCTTCGTATTAATAAACTTTTATCGACGCAATTTTGCTTCCGGTGGTTTTCACTCGTTTTTAATTATAAGATTTTTTTTGAGAACCCGTAAGAAATACTGTCCAAAAAAAAACAGTAACTTCCGCTATGGTAAAATCGGAACGAAATTCATTGCGCCAACCGAACGTAGGTTGCCTTTAAAATTTCTGTACCGAATTCCTCTAAAAAACTTTCCAGACTAGTCCCTTCCAATTAGGTGTTAAACTTGATCGAGCCGGTAAAAATTTGGGACTTACGTTCCCATTTTAAATTAGATAGTGAATTAGATTGGCATATCAGCTTCTTGAGCTAATTAAATATAGAGGCCAATAAAATAAATAACATTATTCTTAAAACAGAAGTCGCTATTCAAAGAGGGAATGCAAGTTGTATTATGGGAACTTTCAACAACTCTTTCAAGCTAGAAGACATTTTTTACGTCCGTGAAGTTGGCACCGCCCATTGTTCATATTAATATTATTTGTATGCACATCGTTTGTTTATCGTTTGTTTACGTTTGTTTAACTATTTTCAGCGTTTGTTTACATTTCCGTATGTCTTTTTTAAAAATTCAAAATGGGCGAGCTAACTTCACGGTGGCTCACCCAAAATCATAATGTTGTTAAGTTTGCAAGGCATTTGTTTATCGTCTGTGGGCGCGTAAACTTTACTGTCATTATATTATTTTTCATCACGATATGCATCTTTTTAAAAAATGTTAAATGGAAAATTAACTTTATGGTGGTGCAGCGACAATTCGCTTATGAACTCTACAATTGTAGCAGTAGCATGCATGCGGTGATTAGGTAAACGTAAAAGGCTCTAATAAATTAGTCACTGTTCTTCAAACAATTCTCTAATTTTCATATTAAAATGTACGATGGTACTTAGAACTGCCTACCGTTTTAATACAATGCGATAAAAAATGAGTTGCTGTCGAGTCACCTTTGGAATTTTTGTTTACATGGGAAATTGTACCACAGATTTAAATAGTAATAGTAATAGTTTTTTCCGCTCCCGAACGTTTTTTCCGCTCTCAGAAGTTTTTTTCTGCTCCCGAGCGCTTTTTCCGCTCTTGAGCTTTTTTTTCCGCTCACGAGCACTTTTCCCAAGCGCTCGCGATAAACCACTCGAGCACTTTTAGGAGTGTTCGGAACTCGCAAGCGGTCTCGCGTTGAAATTATGGATTCTACAGGCCACATTCTATAAGAAAATTTTTTTTCCGGGTCGATCTGAGACAAATTTTTTTTCGGGCCTCAAAAAAAGGCAGTGTATAACCTTCCTTTTTTACCAAAAATCGACCGCACCAAAATTTCTCGGGAAAACACTTTTTCTTATTAATTTTGGTGCGTAGAATCCAAAACAATTCGTACTTTTTCGATCAGACTGCTCAATCAAAAGTTATACACTAGAAACCAATTTCGAAAGAAAATTCAAAGGGCTGTTACTTTTGAACTAGTATGCCAATCTTGGAACTGTTTGAAATTATTGATTCTACAGGCCACATTCTATAAGAAAATTTCTTTTCCGGGTCGATCTGAGACAATTTTTTTTTCGGGCCTCAAAAAATGACAGTGAATAACTTTCCTTTTTTTACCAAAAATCGACTGCACCAAAATTTCTCGGGAAAACACTTTTTCTTATTAATTTTGGTGCGTAGAATCCAAAACAATTCGTACTTTTTCGATCAGACTTCTCAATCAAAAGTTATAGACTAGAAACCAATTTCGAAAGAAAATTCAAAGGGCTGTAACTTTTGAACTAGTAGCCCAATCTTGGAACTGTTTGAAATTATGGATTCTACAGGCCACATTCTATAAGAAAATTTTTTTCCCGGGTCGATCTGAGACAATTTTTTTTTCGGGCCTCAAAAAAAGGCAGTGTATAACCTTCCTTTTTTACCAAAAATCGACTACACCAAAATTTCTCGGGAAAACACTTTTTCTTATTAATTTTGGTGCGTAGAATCCAAAACAATTCGTACTTTTTCGATCAGACTTCTCAATCAAAAGTTATAGACTAGAAACCAATTTCGAAAGAAAATTCAAAGGGCTGTAACTTTTGAACTAGTAGCCCGATCTAGGAACTGTTTGAAATTATGGATTCTACAGGCCACATTCTATAAGAAAATTCTGGGCCGATCTGAGCTTTTTTCATACAATTAGAACGCGCGTCGCTCGAGCGGTTTTTTAGAACACTCGATCCATGATGAGTTGCTGTTGAGTCTCCTTTGGAAGTTCAAGTTAAGTACAATCACAGATTTAAATATACTATTTAAATCTGTGGTACAATTTCCTACGTAAACAAAAATTCCACTTCACGGACGTGACATTTTTTATTTACTCTACTAGTGTTAAAATTATTTGTGAAATGTGTTTTAAATTAAAATAAATAAAAGTAGTTTTATAATAGCAATCAAAATACAATGCGATTAAAAATGAGTTGCTGTCGAGTCACCTTTGGAATTTTTGTTTACATGAGAAATGGTACTTAACTTGAACTTCCAAAGGCGACTCGACAGTAGCTCGTTTTTGATCGCCCGTTATATAAATGTGACAACGGAAGTGTCATTCATGACACACACGTCTATGGTTTTGAAAATTGCAGAATAAATTGAAGATGTCATACTTTATGCCCAACTCTCAGATCTGACATGCAAAAAAGGCTCATAGGATACAAATTGATTTGGTGTATAAAAACAAATTCACTTACCTTGTACAACTTTTGGCGCTTTCACTTACCCGTCATCGTCGTCGTTGTCCTAATTGTTGTAACTGCCACGGGGGCGCTCGGGTTCGATTCCCGGTCAGTGCAACATTTTTAAATTTAGCATTTGTACATTTCGCCAGACTAATGCTGATCGTTTACATAGGAAGTCACACAGGCCTGTAGGGGTTTTTTTTATTAAGGGGAAAGGTATTTCCACATTATGTGGAGTCAGTATTTTCGACGCAAAGCCGAAAATTTTAAATATCACACGAATATTAAATCTGACTTTGAACCTAAAATTTCGAACTCAAAACATCTCGACATTTTACCACAGGATTTTAATGTGCCCCTTTCAGGTCTTCATAAAATTTAAATAAATTTTAAAATGTCGACCAAGGACCCGCGAAAGTATTTTCAGACAGTCATGTCAAAGCGCGAGGGGGGGGGGGCACCCTACCAAAGTTATTGAAAGCAACTTACCTTCAGGTACATACTAGAACAATCTTCCCCGAGATTAACGCAAAAAGTTACTCACCTCAAACCAGGCCTAATACAAAAAATTTAAAAAAAAATAGAGCTTTTAAAACATTCAGGTTCCTTAATGGCTAGAGATTGCCAGAACAATCTTAAACAAGTATTTTGTCAATTTCATTTTGTAATCCAGCGAAATAAATAATTACCATATTATTTAATCTGACGACATAATTATGTGGTACGCTTAGACGGCACCTTTCCCACCCCTTTACATTAGTGTGTATAATTTATTGTGTAGTACTGATAAATAATTATTTTCAAGCAGTATACAAAATAGCGAGTGATACCAACCGTTTAAAAAACCATTACAAAATAACAGCGCATGTTATTGAACACTAAAACCGCACGTTATCTAACGAGTAAAGGCCGCGGCAAGTATTCCGAGAGGGAAAAAAATGCTAAACGCAAAATTTATGGCATAAGCACATAATAAATTGCGTTTTCTTTTCGTTTTAACATATTGTAGCAGATCCCACCCAGCAAGCGCAAGTCAGAATCAAAAAGGGCCCTCATAAAAATTAATACATTCGATCATTACTAAGTCGTAATATATTATCCTCGGGGCTTCATCTCGACTAATATGGTATATACGGCGACCATTTTAATGTCGCGAATAGAATTTTCAAAAATCCACTTACCCTTTAACTGCGTACTGTCAATCGCGAACATATTCAGTGCGAGAAGTTGTAAAAAACGATTACAGTTGAGGGGCATGGGAGAATGTTGCAAAAGTGCGCGAAATTCCTTAAGCATCTGAAGTGCGGCCTCTTGAAATGTTTCCATGCTGAAATATATGGGTATAAATTAATAAAAGTGACCTGAATTACATATACGCGTAATTATCTATTGTCTCGGTTTTGACGATAGATACCCAAAAAATTGATCGACGCAAAATATGATAGTGGGTCAACTTCATTTAAATTATAATAACGGTGTCGGCAATCAAAAGTAGCGGTTTCTTCTTCATGGGTATTACACTACTATGATGGGACCAATTATAGATTCTTACTAATGATTAAATTGATTCTCTTGCCGGGAATTTTGAAAAACAATGACCTTAATCGGCAATTACACATACCGACATTATTGCTGAATGGGGTGCCTATTCTATGAAGTTCTTCTAAAAATAGTAATAAGCGTTTAATATTTATGTGTGAATGTTGCAACTTTTCTGGGAATTTCAATATGCAATAAACGTGGTAAGAGATGGAAATGAATAAATGGCGGAATAAGCGATTGAAACCACTTTACACGCATGACATGTTTTACCATTACTATCCTAGAAAGCAATAAGCTTCCTTGAAATATCTGCCTTTATTCGCAACTATATTTTCTCGCGACTTTGTGGTTTGCTAACAGATTGCTGTTTTGATAGATTGATTTACCCATATAAGCGTACTTATATACGACGCGACGTGATATATTACAAATAAAACTAAATTTAACGCGATTTGTTAATAAATCAAGATCGTACTGCATAAAACCACACTCTTTACGACGTTGTTCTGCACACAGTGTTCATTAGGCATCTATGAAGAACGGCTAAGTCTACAATTTAGACTGTAACTGTTGCCATCAACA
>NW_022170738.1:13396304-13589472 GCF_008802855.1 Photinus pyralis
CGAACCTGAGGGGCTCGTGTGGTTTACCGATGGGTCCCTAACGGAAAAGGGAACGGGCATGGGTATACACGGTGACCGGCCGAGAGTAGGCATCAGCCTCTCCCTTGGCCAGCACAGTACTGTGTTTCAGGCAGAGGGGCTAGCCATCACGACCTGTGCGCAAGAAAACCTCCGTAGAGGTTATCGTAACCAGCATATATACATATGTAGTGATAGTCAGGCGGCGTTAAAGGCTCTGTCAGCTGACAGGGTCCGCTCGAGTACGATGCTTGACTGTAGGCGAACCCTAGATAGATTAGGTGAGTCTAATAGGGTAAGCTTGATATGGGTGCCGGGGCACTCTGGAATAGGGGGCAACGAAAGGGCGGACGAGTTGGCTCGCGAAGGCAGTAGTGGGGAGTTGGCTCGCGAAGGCAGTAGTGGGGTCCTTGTCGGGCCTGAGCCCACCCTTGGAATTGCTCCCTCAGTTGTCAGGGTCAGGATTAAGAACTGGGCGACCAGTCAATTCCAGGCTCAATGGCAACAGGCAGCTGGACTCAGACAGTCCAAGACCTTTTTAACAGGGCCTCTTGGCAAATCTGAGTCTTCTAAGCTTCTAAACCTAAACAGAAGTCAGATTAGGAAGATCGTCGGTGTCTTCACGGGACACTGGATGGTCAACTATCACCTGCACAATATTGGGCTTGTGGAAGACCCTGCGTGCAGGTTTTGTGGTGAGGTAGAGGAAACTACCGAGCATGTAGTCTGTTACTGTGACGCTCTGATCAGGGACAGACATAAACTCCTCGGTGACAGTTACTTGGAACCGAGGGAGGTGAGGAAACTAAGGCTAAATAGGGTCTTATCCTTCATTGAAGGGAAAGGGCTCTAAGCTTTGGTTGTTTAGAGAGGGGGTTAGCACAATGGGCCGTTGATGAGCCTAAGTGCTGCCTGTAAAGGCTCCCCTGATAGAATAGAATAGAATTAGAATTCCATGTTCCCGAAGGACGACGATCGGGCGGAAGCCACCACGACCATCTCGGTGGCTGCGGAAAGAAGCGACGCTGTCTTCATCCACAACGGAGTTTAAGCAGTGCGATCTCCTTTCGCCTGTCCTGTTATCGGCGCTGGCCCTTGCCGACGACGTCATCCTGTTTGAAGATCGAGATGTGGACATGACCGCAACGAAATTGATGATAAGTATCGAGTTTGGCGTCAATTGGGCACAGCGCACCTGATGTGGACATGACCGCAACGTTGGACGCGCCCCTGACCCAAGGGTTGAAGGTTAACCCGATCCACAACGGAGTTTAAGCAGTGCGATCTCCTTTCGCCTGTCCTGTTATCGGCGCTGGCCCTTGCCGACGACGTCATCCTGTTTGAAGATCGAGATGTGGACATGACCGCAACGAAATTGATGATAAGTATCGAGTTTGGCGTCAATTGGGCACAGCGCACCTGATGTGGACATGACCGCAACGTTGGACGCGCCCCTGACCCAAGGGTTGAAGGTTAACCCGAAAAAGTGCACGTCCATCAGCGCTGTGGCGTCCAGAGGGAGTCCGTGCTCCGATCCTAACCCATCTTCAACATCGACAGGCAGCCAATCCCTGTCGGTATTTTTAACACTTCTTTTTTTACGCAATCTGGAGAGAGCGCCGCTTCGCCCATAGCAAAAGTAAGCGATCCTACGCATCTATCTCATCCCCAGGATGGCGCAGAGTCCCGCTTCAATTGTCGGAAGCAGACCGTATGATCCGAAAGATCACGAAGAGGATCCACCTGAATCTCCACACGGGGAATCAGTGCCAGGGATGGAGGTTTGGGTTTGCCCGAACTACGACGCTTGATTCCTACCACTCCCTGTAAGTGATTCTCAACTTTGCGCCAATTTACTGTCATCTTGACTTTTTCCCTCTTGGGCATTAGACTTTGCTATGAAGACCGAAAAGCTCAAGGGAATGAAATCGTCCGGAAAGTCGTACACCACGCCATGCCAAGAGGATGGGTGGTAGAGATCGAGCCGCGTGTGTCCAGATCGTCAGCTGTTTAGCCTGGACCTAACGGTTCACCTTCCCAGCGAGTTAGTCATCTGCGACAAGGTGGCCGGGCACGCGGCTCAAAAATGCATCAAATTCACTTATATCGGGAAACGTTTTGACTTTTTCCTAACGAAATTGATGATAAGTATCGAGTTTGGCGTCAATTGGGCACAGCGCACGTGATCGGAGCGATTCCAGTATAACTCAATAGTATAAATCTGATCTCTTCCTAGCTAAGATGCGCTACGAACGAGCGGGTATAGTGAACTTCACAAAAAAATACCCTGATAATATTTTTAGGTTTGTAAGAAATAAGTTTGTGCTACTTATTAGCAAGAAAGACCTCTATTAGACCAAATCGAAGAACTGCAGAGCAGTAAGAGCACAAATATTTGTATGGTATGTAAAAACAACATAAAATATATGTTGCATTAAAATTTTTATACATGGTCATTGTATGCTCCTTTTATTCGTCCATCCGTCCGTATATTTCTTGTCCAAAATGAAGAGCTAGAAATCTATGTTGATATCAAGGAAAAGGTCGGATTCACCATATCAACCACGATGAAGACATCTTTTTTTGCATCAGATTTCTGTTCTGAACAATAAGTGTAAAGTGAAACCAATCACTTCTTAAATTGCCACAAGGCATTAATTTAAAGATCAAAACGCAAAGTTTTGATGGTTTTTTTTTTATAATTTTGACCCACCTGGAACGAAATTATTGTTGAGAATATTTGTACTTCTCTGGAAGCAGGATGCGAAACATGCTTCTGCTTCCTTGTATTATTTCAGACCACTACATTGTAACAAATTAGTTCGCTTCCAGTTTTGATGAGCGGAAAAAGTGCAAAAAAAGAATTGGCTCTTTTAAGATCGAAGCAAGGAATTACGACGCTAATGTCAGCACGGGATGCTGTAAATGAAATACACGCTCGGACATTAGCATAAACCGGTCGGATGTGTATGTGTGTATATATATTATTCAAGATCTAAAATTATACTACCGAAGAACAAAAACTTGTTCATGTTTAGCTGTTGGCTGTAAATAGATACAGTCGAGAGAACGCGCTCGTTGCACTCGCCAGGAAAAATTCTACATACATACATATGCAGCAAAACCTCCGAGTAACTATTTTAACCTCAATGGCTACCTGTTTACTATCAATTTTAGAACTCGTTCCGTAACGACGATTAGAGATATTATCGCTGGAATCACGCACGTAAACCATTCATTTTTCATATTCGCACGTTATCAAGAATCAACTGCGAACGACGATCTACCGTTGCTTCTGTTTTAAACACCCTGTATGTAGAAAACCGCCTTCGATCTTAAATTCAAACAATAAGCAGCATTAAGATATTTAAATGTCCAACTGTAACGGGATTAGATTTTCTTCCGGTACGAGCAAACACATGACATAATTAATGATCCTATAGTAAGCACACCGACATAGTTCTTTGGGGAGATGTTAAAGTAATCATATCACTTCCTTACCTAATGTGCTAGTTACTCTGACTCTCTCAGTGACTGTACACGGTGGTCCAGAGAGACTTTCTTATGGAAACACCCTTCATTTCAAGAGATAAAAAATTGACCTAGGTGTCTGAAGCTCAATTTTAAGGAGGACCTTAATCTCTATAGATTATAAAACGCCTGAGGTTGCAAAATCTACCAACTTAAATGAGCAAACCTCCAAAATCGTATGGGAGTCAAAAATAGATCAGCTCAAATGAACCCCATCCATTTAAACTGAAGATGCTCTGAAACCACATACTATACCTCATATCGACTCCCTGTCTCAATCCGATTGGGATTGGAAAACACCGTGCATTAAATAATAATTAATTTTCATTGATAAAAATAAATTACAATAGAAAAAATGAACACGACAGAGTTGATGAATTACACAATTGGATTCACGCTTGCTTCTTGAATAAGTCACGTCGCTAATTGAACGTATACGTACGTACGCACAATACAGTATTAATAATAATAACACGGTTCGCGAAACTATGCAGCTTAGTAACAAAAAGGAAACTGGCATGAGTGAATGCAATTACACAAATATGCACATTAATATACAATGATCTACGAGTCCGTATTAATTTTACGACAGGTTAAAATACTGTTAAATTCACTTTTATGTATATGTTAGTGTTGAGCGTAAATTGAAAAGTCAATGGACGAGTGAAGGTGAAGGAAATATGGATAAAGTGCAATTTATAACAAATACGTTTGCAAACAATCGAGCTGTGCGTTATGGCGGTGGTTTCCTGATTCTCGCACTGTAAATAAATATCTTTTATACATGTATTTACTGCGAAGGGAGAACTATGCGCATATATCATTGCAACAAGTCAATCATGCCATTCACGTGCAACCAGGAAGTAACTGAATCAACCGATTATTTAAATTAGCCATCCAAAAGGATCTTCTCAATTTGTCTCACGATCAACCTCTAAAAAATCAACATTAGCAATTCTGGCAGAAAATGACTGGTCCAAATATGCATTTTTCTCTTAGATTCGGTGTGAATTAGCAACAAATTGTTTGCGATTTGCCTCAAAATCCAATTGGGATGATACCAGCTAATCCCAATTAATTTGTCACAGCTCTGGCAGCTCTTGAATGTTGTTTTGGAGTTTTGGGCCATTTCCAAATAAGGCACCAAGTCGGTAAACAACGTAGAGAGCATGGGAGCTGCTTGGTCTTACAATCTTTCCACGATTACCATTCGTTACTTTTGAGATCGTGCACAACAGAAGGATCGGGTCGCGTTTACAGTAAGAGTCTCTAAAGTGATCACTTTAACGGCAAGGGTAGATAAAGTGAAACAACTGATTGCGAATTCTAATGACATTTGTCATTCTTGTTAAAAATGGGGCGCGAAGCAAGAAGTAAAATAAAATTCAGCACAGAAAACAATATTGTTTCCATGGAAACGACGGGAGAACCTGAACTTGATATTTTTTAAGTCACGAATTAGTGATTAAAGATGTCTGTTGTCGTTAATAAGGCCCCATTTTATAGGAATTAATTAAGTAAGAATAAAAAGGTGTTAGGGTATGAAGTTTTTTTTAATTCATTGCTTTTTAGGCTGCGGAAGCATTTACCGTACCGTACGTTCAGAGTAAAATTTTAATTTGGGTCGGTATCACAGTGTAGTTCAAGTATAATATAATTTTGTATTACATTTTCGTGTTACTAAAGAGTTGCTTTGAGGAGAATTAATCCGGGAAAGTTTTGGAGAAGAATTCTTTAAGTGAATATATCACTTATCACACCACAATAAAGAATTATTGTGCAATCGGACGAAATAGACACTATCGTGGAATACGCACGTCTCAGTATCATCAATTAAAACAACCGTGTATCAACCAACGACAAATTAATTAATCGCGGCAGAATGTTTCTTTTTCCTTACAATGAACTAATAAAAAAAAATTGCTTAACGTCGTTAGTGAACAAAAGGGAATTGAACTTTGTTTGTGTAATTCGTAATCATTTATTGATTTATTATCCCTCTCTTGTTCTGGACTCTCAACAGGCTTGCGCCCAATTACAGAGTGACCCGCATAAAGCTTTTTAGAGGTGCCTCTGCAGAAGGTCTTAAGTTGTTCTATACTACTCCGGTATTTACCTTACGAACTAAGAAAACTGCAGGAAAACCTAATTCGGAGTAACCGGTAGAATGCTCGGAACTGGTCTAAGGAAATTCCCATTTCTGTCACAGATGAAAAATTCTTACCTCAGCTCAGGTTTGAACACCCGACCTCCGGCTTTGTAGTCCAACGCTCTGCCATTGAACTACTTTTAGTGATCACTCTGTAGATCAGTGATTCCCAAATTGGGGGGCGCAAGGCACAGTAAAGAGGAACGCGAGATCCCTAAAGTACGAAAATGAAAAAAAGTCACCCTGTATAATAGATTGTAATTTTTTTTAATAAATACGAAAAATCAGTTTTTATTGTTAATGGAGGAAGGGAAGCGTGAGCAATTTTAGTTTTCAGAAAGGGGGCGCCATGGAAAGAAGTTTGAGAACCATTGCTGTAGATGGACACCCAGTATCTAGAAGCGTTTTAAGTTGGGCGCTTCGTTACGAAAAGTGTCGTACCGAAATTATTTATGATGGTTCTAGGAATTGAAGATAGAAAGTAAATGTATTTAATTAAATTACTCGAGTTGTGTTTCAGCCGCCGCTACCGTAAACAAAACCTGTAACTAATCCGCCATTTGCAACCGTTCCCGTCAAGATATTTTCAATTATTTTTGTTACGTCCGAAAGCTCTTGTCATTTAGAAGACCGAATTAATAGTTTAACTCCGTTAATTTAGATAATTTCGGTTCCCTATGTTAATTTAAAACGAGCATTAAAACTGCACGGTCATGCAGGTTTACGCCGTTATCGAGTTGATGAGCGACCTTTATGCCGACCTGTGAAATTCCAATTAACATTGAACCTTACTGGACTACCGACTTTAGAAATTTCAATCCGACCAATTAAGTAAGTGCAATTAACAGTAGGTAAATAAATGTGTTGCAGTAAACATTATCAGAATAAGTCGTGAGGGGCCTCAAAAGAAGTGCTTTTAATTAATTTAAATGGACTTCCGCAGCTGCACAGGTTTATTGCGTTCATTTAGCATTCACCAGTAGCCGCCCATCGTTCGCCCTTTAGAATTCCCGGGGCTGTCGATTACCGAGGCTTCCGAGACTTTTCCAAACCATTCCTTCCCCGGCCCTGACCTGGGCGGAAAGTTGCAGCATCCCGTGGTGGCGCCCCCGTTGACCGTTCCGCCGTTGTAACCGCTGCCGTAGAGTTTATTGAGTTAATTCTATTTTTTTTCCTTAATAACATTTTATTTTTATTAATTTTCCGTTTAATTTTAAAGCTCACGGGTTGCGTGGTACTGCACTCATGCACCGCATGGGTTGGGTTTGGTAGAATCACCATCTTGGAGAGGATGTTACACAGACGACCAGATGGCACACCACATACTATGTGAATGTCCCGCTTTAGCCCAACCGAGACGATCCATCTTGGGGGTATCCTGGCCGAACATGGCTACGATTAGAGCCGCCTCCCCTTCCATCATCCATAGGTTCATCTCGCCTGTTGGATGGCTTGAGTGATGTTGAAAAATCCATTACATACATCCAGAATCTGCCATCTTTAGCTTGGTTACTTCCCATAATTCCAGGATCAAAGTACCCTTCGACGGAAACCGGATTATATGGTTTCCTAATGGTTTTAAACTCGGTTTTAAATGTTCTAGGATATCCTTGTGAGGGAACTGTGTTCCTTCACGTTGTGGGTGCAGCGATATTGACGTTTGGTAAGCTGAAGTGTCGATTAAGGGGTGCCAATTTAACCTGTCTAGTAAAACCTAAAATCTGGGTGTTCCATCGAAAAAACTTACTTTAACCGTTAACATCTGCAATTTCTATTGATTTTGTTATAACGCCGATAAGATTATTATGGGAGCACCTAGTTCTTATTTTAAAAAAAGAGCCGAGACTGCAATAAAATGGAGTCCTTCAGTAAATTACAAGCTGTTAAACATTAATTGCATGTCCAAAGTAACAAATTTTGAGCGAGGTTCGAGTAAATGAAGTAATAAATTGCGCAATTAGACCATAAAGCGTGCAATTTAAATCCGGTGCATAGTATAAAATAAAACAAATATCATTAAAATTAGCGTTTAGCTTGTGAAATAGAAAGCAGAAAATGGCATTCTAATACTTCGCCAAATTAGAGGAGCTAAAAACTAGTTTAGTTTGTACAAAGCGGTTAATAAACCTACATTAAGACATACAAATTTGGCGCATTAAGCTAATGGTAACAACTGGTATCACACCCTGTCCGGCAAGGTGGACAACGCGATCTTACTCTTCATTTATTTAATTGTTCGTGAAATTACTGACCTGCCATTAGCCTTGCAATTCCAGCACACACTCGCATAAGATAATGTGCCGTAATTCCATAGCTGCCTCTTCTTTTGTTTATTTTCCTACATTTAACAGAATAATTACGTATAAATAGAAAAATTGTACTGGAATCTTCCAGTCTTTCATATTGGTTTTTGGCTTGCTTTTAAAGGTGACACTGAGAGCGTTATGATCATTGTCCAAACAATTGCGAATTCGACATTGGGAAGCGTTAATGCACAGAAGATGATGATGAAGGCAGCTGATTCGGTAAACAAATGGGTAAATGACATCACTTGAAGGCAAGCAATGAGAGAAAATTGCAGATAAATACATGTTGCGTTAATTGAATTTTGGTACGATGACCTTTATATAACAACACCAAGAGCTACAATGGCTAATTTATACCTTGTTTACAAAACTTCTTCGGGATGAAGTAAAAAAAAATTACGCCAGTCACGTAAAAATTCCATACGTTAATTAACGTGTTTTTTTGTGCGTTAGTTGTAATAGTCGCCAAATTACAGACGCCTTTGGTTTAAACAGTTTTTAATTCTGCTCAATTTTCAACCACCGTATCTGTAATCACTCACTTGCAGATTTGCTAATTTAATCAAGATGTCAAGTGAAAGCGAATTTTCTGGACGAAGAAAAATATGAATTGACAGATTGTACTTTTAAAGTCCGTATTTGGTCTTATTGTCTTCTTAGCCGAACTTTCCTCGAGTGAACCATGAAGAAGACATTTAAATCGGGGCATCTTAATCTGTATCTAGCGCATGTTTGACCGAAGAAATTATACTCTTTCTAGTCAAAGACTCGAACATGTTCCATTAAATTCACGAATCTTGACCTCCAGCGATATGACACCCTCCGTTAAATCCGCTTGCTCTATTTCTGAGTGTAGATGGAGAGCTTCTACTCAAATAGACGTGGAACTAACTGTCTTACATGAGTTGCTCAATTGCCTGTCTCTAAAGAAATGTTTTGGAGAACGCACTGCTTGGAATGTCTATATGGAAACACCCAGGAAAGATAAGGATATATTCAATGATATTTGATGCAAAGACCGTCAGCCGATAGTCTAAGTGTGATGTGTGCCAAATATATCCTTTTAAATCCCGAATATCGCAATACTAGTCGATTCGCAGTCAGAATATCGAGTTACGATCTACCAAATCGTGCTTATGGGGTGATATCAAACTGTTAATTTGACATACATGCATACCACGATACCTCGTGAACAGAATGTCCTTGGAACTAATGTTGATAATACAATAATAAGGCGGGAACACCCTCCTTACACCGACCATGGTGTAGAAAATTAATTCATGGAGCTACACTTTGGAACCTTTCCGTCGGATAATTTTTTCTTCTACTAATAGACGGTGAATGAAATTTTCTCGTGCGGTTACCTCCAATGATTATATAATTGCATTTATCACAATTTATGATTAACGAGTTTTATCAAGATTTAAATGTTATTTATGTTACTGCATAAAAAGCAGAAATTTTCCACAACAAGACACTTTACTTTTACGAATGCCTTTCCACTACGTGTGTTAACTATCAGTTCACCCTCGTTACGTACTCGAAATAGGAAGGTTTTAGTGTTACTGTAGCATACGCGTCAGAAACTCGCACTCCACGTGGACAATATTCCGTTTGTGTCAAACAATCACTACGAAACGTCACGTTTTAGCGATTTGTCCTCGACTGAATACCATTCTCTTAACTAACCACACCACACCACACCTTTTAGTGGCACTGGCACTTGCCAACAGAGAATCTTCGTATTAATAAACTTTTATCGACGCAATTTTGCTTCCGGTGGTTTTCACTCGTTTTTAATTATAAGATTTTTTTTGAGAACCCGTAAGAAATACTGTCCAAAAAAAAACAGTAACTTCCGCTATGGTAAAATCGGAACGAAATTCATTGCGCCAACCGAACGTAGGTTGCCTTTAAAATTTCTGTACCGAATTCCTCTAAAAAACTTTCCAGACTAGTCCCTTCCAATTAGGTGTTAAACTTGATCGAGCCGGTAAAAATTTGGGACTTACGTTCCCATTTTAAATTAGATAGTGAATTAGATTGGCATATCAGCTTCTTGAGCTAATTAAATATAGAGGCCAATAAAATAAATAACATTATTCTTAAAACAGAAGTCGCTATTCAAAGAGGGAATGCAAGTTGTATTATGGGAACTTTCAACAACTCTTTCAAGCTAGAAGACATTTTTTACGTCCGTGAAGTTGGCACCGCCCATTGTTCATATTAATATTATTTGTATGCACATCGTTTGTTTATCGTTTGTTTACGTTTGTTTAACTATTTTCAGCGTTTGTTTACATTTCCGTATGTCTTTTTTAAAAATTCAAAATGGGCGAGCTAACTTCACGGTGGCTCACCCAAAATCATAATGTTGTTAAGTTTGCAAGGCATTTGTTTATCGTCTGTGGGCGCGTAAACTTTACTGTCATTATATTATTTTTCATCACGATATGCATCTTTTTAAAAAATGTTAAATGGAAAATTAACTTTATGGTGGTGCAGCGACAATTCGCTTATGAACTCTACAATTGTAGCAGTAGCATGCATGCGGTGATTAGGTAAACGTAAAAGGCTCTAATAAATTAGTCACTGTTCTTCAAACAATTCTCTAATTTTCATATTAAAATGTACGATGGTACTTAGAACTGCCTACCGTTTTAATACAATGCGATAAAAAATGAGTTGCTGTCGAGTCACCTTTGGAATTTTTGTTTACATGGGAAATTGTACCACAGATTTAAATAGTAATAGTAATAGTAATAGTTTTTTCCGCTCCCGAACGGTTTTTCCGTTCTCAAAAGTTTTTTTCTGCTCCCGAGCGCTTTTTCCGCTCTTGAGCTTTTTTTCCGCTCACGAGCACTTTTCCCAAGCGCTCGAGCACTTTTAGGAGTGTTCGGAACTCGCAAGCGATCTCGCGTTGAAATTATGGATTCTACAGGCCACGTTCTATAAGAACTTTTTTTTCCGGGTCGATCTGAGACAAATTTTTTTTCTGACCTCAAAAAAAAGCAGTGTATAACCTTCCTTTTTTACCAAAAATCGACCACACCAAAATTTCTCGGGAAAACACTTTTTCTTATTAATTTTGGTGCGTAGAATCCAAAACAATTCGTACTTTTTCGATCAGACTTATCAATCAAAAGTTATACACTAGAAACCAATTTCGAAAGAAAATTCAAAGGGCTGTTACTTTTGAACTAGTAGGCCAATCTTGGAACTGTTTGAAATTATGGATTCTACAGGCCACATTCTATAAGAAAATTTCTTTTCCGGGTCGATCTGAGACAATTTTTTTTTCGGGCCTCAAAAAAAGGCAGTGTATAACCTTCCTTTTTTACCAAAAATCGACTACACCAAAATTTCTCGGGAAAACACTTTTTCTTATTAATTTTGGTGCGTAGAATCCAAAACAATTCGTACTTTTTCGATCAGACTTCTCAATCAAAAGTTATAGACTAGAAACCAATTTCGAAAGAAAATTCAAAGGGCTGTAACTTTTGAACTAGTAGCCCAATCTTGGAACTGTTTGAAATTATGGATTCTACAGGCCACATTCTATAAGAAAATTTTTTTCCCGGGTCGATCTGAGCCAATTTTTTTTTCGGGCCTCAAAAAAAGGCAGTGTATAACCTTCCTTTTTTACCAAAAATCGACTACACCAAAATTTCTCGGGAAAACACTTTTTCTTATTAATTTTTGTGCGTAGAATCCAAAACAATTCGTACTTTTTCGATCAGACTTCTCAATCAAAAGTTATAGACTAGAAACCAATTTCGAAAGAAAATTCAAAGGGCTGTAACTTTTGAACTAGTAGCCCGATCTAGGAACTGTTTGAAATTATGGATTCTACAGGCCACATTCTATAAGAAAATTCTGGGCCGATCTGAGCTTTTTTCATACAATTAGAACGCGCGTCGCTCGAGCGGTTTTTTAGAACACTCGATCCATGATGAGTTGCTGTTGAGTCTCCTTTGGAAGTTCAAGTTAAGTACAATCACAGATTTAAATATACTATTTAAATCTGTGGTACAATTTCCTACGTAAACAAAAATTCCACTTCACGGACGTGACATTTTTTATTTACTCTACTAGTGTTAAAATTATTTGTGAAATGTGTTTTAAATTAAAATAAATAAAAGTAGTTTTATAATAGCAATCAAAATACAATGCGATTAAAAATGAGTTGCTGTCGAGTCACCTTTGGAATTTTTGTTTACATGAGAAATGGTACTTAACTTGAACTTCCAAAGGCGACTCGACAGTAGCTCGTTTTTGATCGCCCGTTATATAAATGTGACAACGGAAGTGTCATTCATGACACACACGTCTATGGTTTTGAAAATTGCAGAATAAATTGAAGATGTCATACTTTATGCCCAACTCTCAGATCTGACATGCAAAAAAGGCTCATAGGATACAAATTGATTTGGTGTATAAAAACAAATTCACTTACCTTGTACAACTTTTGGCGCTTTCACTTACCCGTCATCGTCGTCGTTGTCCTAATTGTTGTAACTGCCACGGGGGCGCTCGGGTTCGATTCCCGGTCAGTGCAACATTTTTAAATTTAGCATTTGTACATTTCGCCAGACTAATGCTGATCGTTTACATAGGAAGTCACACAGGCCTGTAGGGGTTTTTTTTATTAAGGGGAAAGGTATTTCCACATTATGTGGAGTCAGTATTTTCGACGCAAAGCCGAAAATTTTAAATATCACACGAATATTAAATCTGACTTTGAACCTAAAATTTCGAACTCAAAACATCTCGACATTTTACCACAGGATTTTAATGTGCCCCTTTCAGGTCTTCATAAAATTTAAATAAATTTTAAAATGTCGACCAAGGACCCGCGAAAGTATTTTCAGACAGTCATGTCAAAGCGCGAGGGGGGGGGGGCACCCTACCAAAGTTATTGAAAGCAACTTACCTTCAGGTACATACTAGAACAATCTTCCCCGAGATTAACGCAAAAAGTTACTCACCTCAAACCAGGCCTAATACAAAAAATTTAAAAAAAAATAGAGCTTTTAAAACATTCAGGTTCCTTAATGGCTAGAGATTGCCAGAACAATCTTAAACAAGTATTTTGTCAATTTCATTTTGTAATCCAGCGAAATAAATAATTACCATATTATTTAATCTGACGACATAATTATGTGGTACGCTTAGACGGCACCTTTCCCACCCCTTTACATTAGTGTGTATAATTTATTGTGTAGTACTGATAAATAATTATTTTCAAGCAGTATACAAAATAGCGAGTGATACCAACCGTTTAAAAAACCATTACAAAATAACAGCGCATGTTATTGAACACTAAAACCGCACGTTATCTAACGAGTAAAGGCCGCGGCAAGTATTCCGAGAGGGAAAAAAATGCTAAACGCAAAATTTATGGCATAAGCACATAATAAATTGCGTTTTCTTTTCGTTTTAACATATTGTAGCAGATCCCACCCAGCAAGCGCAAGTCAGAATCAAAAAGGGCCCTCATAAAAATTAATACATTCGATCATTACTAAGTCGTAATATATTATCCTCGGGGCTTCATCTCGACTAATATGGTATATACGGCGACCATTTTAATGTCGCGAATAGAATTTTCAAAAATCCACTTACCCTTTAACTGCGTACTGTCAATCGCGAACATATTCAGTGCGAGAAGTTGTAAAAAACGATTACAGTTGAGGGGCATGGGAGAATGTTGCAAAAGTGCGCGAAATTCCTTAAGCATCTGAAGTGCGGCCTCTTGAAATGTTTCCATGCTGAAATATATGGGTATAAATTAATAAAAGTGACCTGAATTACATATACGCGTAATTATCTATTGTCTCGGTTTTGACGATAGATACCCAAAAAATTGATCGACGCAAAATATGATAGTGGGTCAACTTCATTTAAATTATAATAACGGTGTCGGCAATCAAAAGTAGCGGTTTCTTCTTCATGGGTATTACACTACTATGATGGGACCAATTATAGATTCTTACTAATGATTAAATTGATTCTCTTGCCGGGAATTTTGAAAAACAATGACCTTAATCGGCAATTACACATACCGACATTATTGCTGAATGGGGTGCCTATTCTATGAAGTTCTTCTAAAAATAGTAATAAGCGTTTAATATTTATGTGTGAATGTTGCAACTTTTCTGGGAATTTCAATATGCAATAAACGTGGTAAGAGATGGAAATGAATAAATGGCGGAATAAGCGATTGAAACCACTTTACACGCATGACATGTTTTACCATTACTATCCTAGAAAGCAATAAGCTTCCTTGAAATATCTGCCTTTATTCGCAACTATATTTTCTCGCGACTTTGTGGTTTGCTAACAGATTGCTGTTTTGATAGATTGATTTACCCATATAAGCGTACTTATATACGACGCGACGTGATATATTACAAATAAAACTAAATTTAACGCGATTTGTTAATAAATCAAGATCGTACTGCATAAAACCACACTCTTTACGACGTTGTTCTGCACACAGTGTTCATTAGGCATCTATGAAGAACGGCTAAGTCTACAATTTAGACTGTAACTGTTGCCATCAACAATGAAACTGGACATTGAGTTGGGACCATACATCGCGAGATAAAACCTCACTTGGCACAGAGATCGACGGTTCTCTCCATATCGGGCAAACGTGCAAAATCGTTACTAGACCAAAATTCAAATAAGAATCAATCGAAGGAATGGAATGGGGAAACCTTGCCCTTTATTTTGCTGCACTTAAATTAAAACAGTACAATCAAAATGTGAGATCGAAAGGACTTCAGCCAGAGCCTACTTCTCTGCTTCGGCGCATTTTGGTGTGGTAGATCAGTATTCTATTAGCCAGTTTTGATTCCACCATCAGCCAGATCTTGTCCGAGGTTACCACATTTACCATTTTGGTGGATTTCGCTAAAAATCCTCCACAAAATAGCTCGAACTTTTAGTGGCGACCGACACGAGAAAGAGGCCGCGATTATAGCTTTAAGAAACTTTAAACCGTCTGGTTAACTTCGCCCTTAGAAAAAGAAACAAAGGATAACTGAAAAATCACCACGCTCGGTGATGGCGCCCAGATGTCGCCAATCCCACACATGTAGTCCCGTCCCTAAAGTTGTTAATTGCACGACCCGGTAGGTACACGTACACTCTTCGACTTTCTATCAGCACTCTTCTACGGGCCCTCATTTGCTACCAACCAGCCAGCCGGCCAAAGTGACATGAAAAGCTACAGTCTTAGTTCACTTATGCTCGTAAAATGGCCATTCTTCCCCCCACTTACCTCTACTCTAATTTTCTGAGATCCCCATGCTTTACGTAGGATGAAACTTTACGAAGTTTAAGTATGACTACGTTTAAAAGACAAGTAAAGTTCCTTTTGTTAGATGATCAACTCTCTATTGTGGCTTAAGGGGCTTCTGTATTGAACATACATTTTTGGTTTAGGAAGTTCTGAGGAGTGATTTGCGTGTGAGTGTTAATGTATTTGTCCATATACCATGTTTAGTTCAAGTTCATATCTCATGATGTAGGGCCACATGGAAGAGCAGTGTATATCGCACTGAATGTGGTCCTTTTTCCAATCTGAATGTACTTTTTCTTTTTCCTTTTGTTCTATATGATGTTCATTGGAAATAAACATTATTATTATTATGTACAGGGTGATTCACCTATTGCGCGGAGTACTATTATGGTCCTTAAGAAAGATTTGTCGAGATTGTGCTTTTGTATGATAACATGGTAGAATATGCTGTATATTTTAAAAATCTTTTAAATTATACAGGCTGCAATCCCAAAGTACGGTGTCAAAAAGCAACATTTTTTTTAAATAAAAGGGGTAAGTATTTAAGTAAACCGCAGGCCTTCTTAGTATAGTTACTATTGAGGGGATTTCAGAACCGACAGGGCATGCGAATAAGAATTATTCCCTCTGTTTCGGTAGAAAGCGACTCAGTAAGTTTCGGGAATGGTTTTTCTCGAGGTTTTTCTAAACCCCTCTGTTCGAAAATGTTGTCTATCCGAAAGAAAGCCTCGTAAAGAGCTTTAAATAGTCTTGATTGAGGTCCCTTGATTTTCTTGTTTAGTTAAAGACCATATTTATGATTGTATTTTAATTGTAAATGATATGCACTGGGCTATGGAACTCAGTCCTAGAATAGCGTTTTTGCATCCTACCCCCCCCCCCCCCTCCTCCCCGTACTTTTTTATGTTTATTATGACTATACAAGACTATTGTATTTTCTCACTCAAATGTGATAATTCTTCATGACTCTCGAGTTGTATGATATGCTGTTCTTTCGGAGTACACCTTCAAAAAAACCTACGTTCTAAATGTCAAGTCTCTTGTCGACTGAATAACATAAAATCCCGCCTTTTCCCGTTCCCGTGGGAATTCCTGAGAATACTTTACTATCTCAGAAACCATTCCCAAATGTTTCATCGTAATCGGATGAACGTTTTAAGCATAAGAGGCAGACATACAGACAAACATTCATTTTTATTTATATAGATAATAGCAGACCCGACGAGCTCGCCTATCCTGACGAACCACGTACATATGGCTACATTAACATTACCTAACATTTCCATATAATGCCAGTAGAGTATTTGAATAACATTCTTTGAATTTTCGTTTCAGGAAATGTTATAAATTCACACTGTGCACATTTTAAAAACTCGAAAGTATTGTGAGATTACACATTCGTAATTAACTTTGCTTTGTACTGATGCCAGCATGAAGAAGGCTACAGAGGGCTATGCGCAGATGGCTCATTTACCACCTGCAGAAGGAGCCAACCGGCTCCGTGGCGCACTAATTACGCACATTTAAATCCTTTGAAGACTTGTGTCTTAAGAGATGTCATTTCAGAATATGTATATTGAAGATTTGTTGCAAAATTGCAATGTGTACACTTTGAAGGATTGCATAGTTTTAAGCGGCACACTGTGCACACTTTAAATATTTGGAAGTATTACGAGTTAACAGATGTCTACTTAAATTTGACTTCTATAGTTCGCTGGATAATCACACCGTACACATTTTAAATCCTTTGAAGACTTATCAAAAGATGGCGTTGCCGAATATGACTTTTTTGCAAAATTGCAATGTGTACACTTTAAATCTTTTGAACTATTTTTAAGCGGCAAGCGTTTATTGGTCATTATTACACACTACGTGAAATCGCAAATAGCCTATACCTATACCTTTTATACGAGTATATATAAAGATTAATCAATTCATTTTCCACTGTACTATAACATTGTATTGAATATCTCTCAACGATATCTTGTAGGGCTCAAAAAGTGGCAAGTTTTTTTTTTAATTTTTTGTACTCTGTTCAAATAACATCAGAAAAAATAAAAACAAATCAGCAAATTTTAGTAAATTTGGTATATCTTCGAAAGTACTCAGAATTTTCTGGTTTTCTTTGAAGCATGATCGGTGTCTAACATTATCTTTACGTACACATGTAACACAAAAAATTGGTATAAGTATTTGAAGAAAAATGCAAACGTGAAAGTTTCTTTTCGTAGCAATGCCTTCTTTAAAACTTTATTGGAGCCCGTAAAAAAATGAATAAAAGGCATCTTTAATTCACAGGTTACCGAAAACCTCGCAGTTTCGCATCAGGAATTCTTGTACCAACAATGTCAAAAAAAGTAAATAATATCGTTCTACGTGGAGAGCTTTTGACAACAATACTGACGCATTGAGATAAATTAACCATTAAGCTGTTGTACAGTTGTACGTATAAAGAATGTAACTCTTCAGCGCGAACCAACTACGCTTCTAGTGGACACTTTAAAAGTCGAAATGTTTTCATAAATCACCAATAACAATCGGCACTCAGAAAAGGAGTGGTCCTCCAAGTCCAACAAAATTCTCACCTCTGCGTAGTATTCGTGCTACCAACGCTGGGTCATAAGTTTCCTTGAATTAGTGAGTTAGGTCATTTCAGTCAGTCGGCCACCCGGCGCGCAAGGTTAACAGACAAATAAACCCAAAAAGCAAATGAAAAAAAAATGGAAATTGAGTCGTCGATAACCGTTGTAAATCACGTAAAACGAATTGTAAATAAAATTAATTCAACAAATGTCACTGAATAACAACAATAAATTTGAATAAATGTTTATGGGTCACTTGTGCAATGCGGACTAATTTCAAAGTTCAATGGCAGAATGCTAACACCCCGATGGAAACACCCCTGTTGAACTCTTAGCATAGTTCAAGTGAGGATTTGGCACAAATAATGTGGTGCGTGATGCTCCTAATCGTTAATTAGACAAAAAGAAAACAATGCGAGATTACGCAAACGGTTAGCTTAATAATAACTAATTACGTACCTAACCAATTAAGCATAATACCTATTGGTACAAAATAAGAGATCTCACATGAAGATACACATATACAGTTAGACCATAGAAGTCTATGTAAAGCTACAATGACAACGATCCAGCATCCGAAGATCATTCATGAGGTAACAATAATGGAGTGTCTTGCATAATCTACTCAGACAATGTCGATCGGATTAACTTAGCAAATACGATAATTCAGTGGCGAACAGGTGTGCGTCAATTGAAAGCAAAAGTAACGTATCATGTGTCTGACTTTAATTAAATAGTCGATGTGTAATTTAAAAGGAACAAAGTAACGCCCTCACAGAAACATAAATCTCGTTCCTTCTGGTTTAAAATGGTAAAGAATTGCAGAAAAAATGATTTATTCCCGATGTTCACACACTTACTTAACATTTCATTCCATTCGCATTATTAACATACTGAAACAAAAGTGGGAGATGCGAGTATTAACAAAAGTCTGACCAAAAACGCAGAACGCATACAAATGACTTGCTAAAAATGTACATTATGCAAGTCAAGAAGTTGTCTCTTACAGCTGCGAATCATTCAAATGAGGCAATCATCTCAGGAAGTAATATGGTGGAATCCTGAGAGTGTCTTGGATGCAATCTGGCCACTCGTCAGATACAGTTACATTAACAGTCCACCAATACTGTTGAATTAAGTACATACAAAAGGTAGAATAGTAATTGAACGGGGTCAACGATTTCCCAGATTGTGCTTGATACCTTTGGAACACTTGCAGAATATAAAATAAGAGCGCCATTTTAATGCAGTTTGTTCATGTTTAAATTTGCAAACACGCAATCTATAGCTTCGCACTTAATTTATCTACGTTCGTATGAGATTCGAAACTCCAGGAAAATCGCATTATACCGCATAATGCATGCGAGATTCCTCGATAGCATTAATTAATTGGTTTACATCCAGCCGTTTAATACAACAGTTAACAGATAGTTGGCCGTGAATAGTCATTAATTATATTGGCCGTATAAAAATGTAAATTAATAGCAGACGCCCATAAACTCCCAGGCTAAGTATATTGTGAAAGAGAAAGTTAATAAGGCCGTTTCGGTTCGATTTTTCAAATTAATTACATAATCCCACGACTAATATAATTATAAAGCTTCGACGAATACAGAAGCGGAAAAATTCCTACATGCGTGCGCTAATAAATTATTCATTATAAATTTTAATCCAGGTTTTTGTCACTAATTATCAAATAATTGACGGACAAGGAAGCGGTCATCACTTACCCTATTTTGGTGATTAGTTTTCCATGCACGTGAAGATAACTTGTCACGAATCGCTTATTGACCTGCAAACGAGCAAAAAATTATTCGAGCACAATCGTACAGAAAACAGTTAGCCCATAAAAAATACGAAAAAATTGAACGCACCTCGGGACACGGTAGAGCGGCTAAATCTTCCTCTTCGGAATCGACGTGCTTCGGTTCCTGTGCGGCGGAGGTGGTGCGATGCACGCGACGTCCCCCGTCGGGACGTATCCAAATTTCGCGCCGCAAGGACCCTGGCAAGCCAACCGTTTCCGACTCCTTTTCCTTCATGTGCTGTCGTGCCTTTTCCGCCCGTTCTTCTCGACGTTTTCGCTCCCCTTGTTCGTACTAAGTACAAAACCAATTAGTGCCTTAACACCACCAAGATGGCACAAATCCAAAAGTTTGCGTGCGTCAAACAATCTCCAATCGCAAATTCTAGCAACATTGGGGCATTTGTAACTTCTCCGAGTCCGGCATATAAATAATTAATGTACTGCATAAAATACAAGCAACATGCAATTTTACTACCGGTGGCGCCTGTAAATGTAGGTGGTCACAGTAACAAAAGGTTACCATCGGTTAGGTCTAACAACAATTGCATACGCGATGCATTATTTAAATTAAGCAACTGCAGTTTGCTCTTGTTTCTTGGTCAGAAGCAAATCTTGTGAACCTCTTCGGCTAAATTTCACCTAAAGATATGAACAGATGAAGGAACGAGGGATCCTTTATACTAACGTTCTAAACAAAAATGTGATATCATAATACTATTATGGTTCTTGCATACAATCCCCACCCCCGGACCCCCTTACCATTTACCATGGAAAATGAAAGAATGTTAAGTAATTTTCACGAAAAGCATCTGTAATTTCCACAATTTCCACTTTTTGGTGCAACCGTTCCCCCTAGTTTAATGCTGTACAGGGTGGTGGCTTGCGTAACGCATCATAGGGATTTCAATGTAAAATTCATAACATGCGATTATTGGCTCCCCAAATTATTTTAGAACAAAAAGCAGGTTTTTAGTAAAAAAAATTTTTTACGCCATTCAACCGTATTAGTTTTCAATTTTTTCATAAAAAAGACAGAAAATTGGAAAAATCCCGCATATTTTTCAATAATCTGCGATGCCATGGAATTTTTGAAAACAAAAAGATATACAGTTATCAATTAGCAATGGATTTTATGATCGACTACTCTCTTGCAGTTAATGGTCACTTATTTGATCATTTATTGTAAATTGTTATATTAGGAAACCGTTTTTAGTAATTTGGGCTTTCTTTATGTTGAATTCGCTGCTCTAAATATTATACTTTTTGATAGAAATTGATTTGTTTCATAGCAGACATTCCATGGGATGACGGATATTGGCGTAGTTTTTGTATTATAAAATTCCATGGCATCACAGATTATTGAAAAAGATGCGGGTTTTAAATTTCCAATTTTCCGTCTTTATTATGCAAAAAATTGAAAACTAATACGGTTGATAGACGTAAAAATTTTTTTTCTACAACCTTAATACATTTTTGCTCTAAAATAATTTGGGGAGCCAATAATCGCATGTTATGAATTTTACATTGAAATCCCTATGATGCGTGACACAAGTCACCACCCTGTATGTGCGGTATCGACTTTTCATACAAACATAATTAGAATTTGAAAACCAAAGTTGTAACTCTTGAACCAAAAAAGTAGATAAACACTTTGGTGGCATCAAGACACAACCAAAATCATATAATTTATTCCACTCCCTGTTCTGTTGTTGCAATTTGAATTTTTGACTTATGGCGTTCGCACACTGGGCAACCACGGTGGCGCCTCCATTATGGCTACATTGCGTAGCATTGATTCAATTGGAGCATACCACACTGAGCGTTTGTGGCCCGACTGACAGCGCTTCCAAGAATGCGGTGGCTAGGGTACAAAAAAAACGCTTTTGAAATTTTTGAAAAATCTTTGAAAGTAACTGAGATATCACCGAAAAACTAAAAATGTTAAATTTCGTTTTCATTTTCCTTAGATTAAACTTTTTTCGGAGAATCTGAATCTGTTATAAGAATTTCCATAGCGCACTAGATGTAGAAGCCACAGGCTACTACTTTCTTATTTCTTATGAGCGCCATATTGGATTTTGACGGAGTGAGCTAGAGGGAAAAAAAAGAAAAATAATTACGTGTCACACTCTATACTTTTACAGGCATTTACATACAAGAAACATTTCAAAAGCTGAAGTTTTACGTTAATTTCACAGCAAAACATCCACGGGTAACTAGATCTTGCTGAATCAACATGACTATGTTGGCAATGAATTCTAATGAATTTCCCTTTTTATCCTCTATCTCTTTCCGTAAAAATCCAATATGGCGTCCATAAGACATAAGAAAGTTGTTATGAAAAGTCTAATAACAGATTTAGATTCTGCGAAAAAAAGTGCCCATAGAAGATGCTAACTGGCACCGCCCACTACCGACCGTTTAAGCTAGGGAAAATTAAAGTGAAATTATTTAATATTCAGTTTTTGGATAGCTGCTATTTTCAAACATTTTTTTAAAATTTAAAATGAGCTTTTTTAGTCACAAAAAGGGTAAACTTTTCCCTATTTAACCTACGTACATTGTTATCTCTCACCATTACGGAGTACAACTTTTTTGGACAGTTTTTCTATGTTTTATTAAAGCAGACTGGAAAAAATTAATTTTCAGATTAGTTTGGCATACAATAATCGAAGTTGGACACCCTGTATGAGCGGGAATATTAGTAATAAATTAACTGGTTACACTTATAAACAGCCGCTTATAGTAGAATTTTGATGAAAATCTAGTTCTTACATTTTTAAGAGTCTTCTGTACCCACTGCACCCAATGTAAATTTCCATAAGAGCGCCCGCCATAAAAACTCTAGTTGTTTTTCAAAAAACAATTTTTTTAAAGAACTATTTTATAAATTTAGACCTTTATCTACAAAATGTTCGGACTATTTTTTTTTAAGTTTATAGCAACTGAATACCGATTGTTTAAAGATTAAATGTTTCGCACCGATTATTGCGCTGATCTGTTTTATTTTTTTACTCTCGATCAAGACGATTTATGGAAAAAGTAAACCGACAGTTTTTTAGATAAGTTACTTCTACACATAATCCCAAAAAATTAAATCATAATTTTTGTAAATAAAGTCTGTATCTTGGCGGGCGGTAATTCAACAATTTAAGTGTAACAAGTGGCGCCGCTGCACAGTGTCGGTGGGAACTAACTAAGGACCAAGACAGGAATTGACAAAGCAAGAAATTCATCTTATCTCTTGCAGCTATAATCATCTATACACTAAAATGCAAAAAAGTTGCGCTTAGGTAAAGAAGACTCTTAACAAAACGATTCATTATGTACTCACAATCAATATGAGCATTCAATTGGCAGAAGGGGAGAAATTGAATGACCACGTAGATCGCTAAATCATACCCCTCTAGATTTTGTGTGGACATTTTGAATTAGTTGATACTCACATTACAACATGAATTATCTGAACAAGTTCAAGAGAATTTGAATGTCTCCAAAATTTTTGCTTAAATTATTTTAATTTGTATAAATATTACTTTTTTTATGTCTCTATTTTACTTTCCTGAGTATAGCAATGTCTGCTCGGTCAAGGATTTTGGACACATTTCGCATCCTGATATATACCAGGCTGTTCCTAAATATGAGGAAGGGGCTAATTCTATGGCTTATTTTATGACGAAAAGTTCATATGAACGTAGCTACGTTACCAATCTAAGGAGTGTTAAAATTTCAAGCTTTTTCCAGTAGTTTTTTATTTGAAATATACGTTACGCTGAAGATCAATGGTGGTGAATTCTCAGTACAGGGTGTTTCTTTTTTCTGGGGTCATGTTCTATTTTCTAACCCTAAACAATTTTTTCGGTGCGCAACTGGTAGATTTTGAACCAGGAATTAATTTTCTTATTTGTTTAGAAACCTTTTGGTCTCTTGTTATTTTTCGTATCTCCTGTGACAGTTATCTTTATTGGATAATATCCTGTTTTTATTAGTTTGGACAATCGGTATTGAAAATTGTAAATTGTGTTTGAATATGTGTATAAACCAAAGGTTTAATTGTAAAGTGTACGGTAGAACTATACCACACTGTCGATCGGCAACGAAGCGTTTGCGGCCCTATGTTTATATTTTTTGGTCTTTATTTTTGAGTGGGCGGGGTATCAGCCAAGGCTGCTCTACCAACTCAACCCACTATACATTTACAAATATCCATACCCGAACCCGGGACACTTAGTACCGCAATCGAGCTTCAATTCAACTGTACCTCACGGGCCGTCATACAATCATAAAATAAACCAAAGAATTAGCCCCTTTCGTGTTTACATCATATTTAGGAACATCCTTCTACCTGTTAAACAAATAAAATAAAACAACTTCATTAAATGACTTATTACACGACCACTCCGTCTCATCTGAAATTATGGAGCGGAATGGAGCAGCATAAAACGATTTGGGTTCCCCTTGCTGCTGCCAAATGTTGGCGAATTAATTAATTAATTGCACACAAAAATTAAAATTTAAGAAAATTCTGTACAATCCAAAAATGGTAAAAAATCAAAATTCAATTAACCACATTTTTGGACAAATTAAAAATCGTATAATTCAGAAAATTGTATGAGGCTGATATAACATTTGACACTTGGAGTTATAAAACATAAAAGCAATCGCACAAGATACTGTTGTCATTTAATTAATTAAAATTAAAGATCTGAAACAAAAGCAAAACTTACTCAAATGTATAACAAATAAATTTAAAAAACGGTGGGCCACCACCGGGTATAGTTTCAATATTTATTGTTTATGTATAATTGAATCGGTCGCCAAAATGGGAGTTCGCTTTATATATTAGAAGATTAAAATTCTTTGGCGAATTGTTTATACGCAATAACTTTCGGAATTGCCCATACATAATTGCTACACGTACAAAAACCGTAACAAAATACAATGTGGAGATACCTACACATATTTGATGAATGTACTGCAGCATAACAAAAGGAAGAAAAGCATTAGTTTTAATGTTAGCGCATCATTCAATGCCGCTCGATATAAAATTGCAACTTTGACCACAACAATTTCGCACTGATGAACTGCGTTAAGTGTTTTTGTAACAATAGATGTTTCCTCAAAATTTTGACTGGGAGATTACAGTTATTGAAATAAAAACGAGACGCGCTAAATTAAGCTGTCATTTCGTAAAGATTTGCATCAAATTTACAGTTATTACTTGAACATTTGGAAAAAATGCTCTTTGAATATATGAATAATATTTGCATTGTGTAAATAGTGTAGTCAAAAAGTAGTGCACTTGTAACAGTGGTCAAGAGCTACGTCGCGACAGTTAAGTTCCTTTTTGAAAAAAAAGGAACCGTTAAGTTCCCACAAGGGGTTACGTTACCGACGAACGAACGCAATTGCAATTTTGAAAAGCCGAAATAACTAAATCGGTACTTACCTTTCTTGCATTCTCATCGAAAAGCGAGTTTAGATACTCTCTGGCGGATGAGACGGGATTCGATGACATTAAACTTCTCATGTAGTAATAAACGGCATCTAATTTCCTTCTCTGGAAACAACAACAAAAAATTGTTTACGACTTGTAAATTTGCTGTATAAAAACTGATGTATTAAGTATGGGTATTTGCGAATCGCAAACGCCAGTCATCACCAACATTAAATTGATGGAAACAAAATGTCTAAATGCGAATTATAAAATGAAGATGTTCGCCTCTAACTACCACATTGCTTGTACCCCTAGGGGACAGTAGTTCAAAGCCTTCCAAATTAAAAATAACCGAAATTTAAATCTGAACTGAAGAGCTAAGGCGTCCTGATCTTTTTTCACATTTTTTTTAAAGCAATTTGTTCATGTTATAAAAAGAATTCAAAAATGAACTCAATCGTTACACAAAAAAAGTTTCAAAAATTATTGATTACCGCACAATCACAGCCCTAATGAATCTTATAATCATAATTGTTTAGTTTCTTGGTTTTCTCTTTCGCTTTAGTGCACATGTGCCTCCAATAATCGTGAGAGTAGTCAAACACAATCTACCACTAAAAGATTCGACTTCGGAATTAAAATTAGGTAATAACATCAAGATTAATCTAGATATCGTACATCAAAATAAAACAAATGAAAGTGTACGTTTCTTATTACACCTCGAAATTAGCAGTAGAATGGGTCTTATCGCAATAGGTAAATGTTCAAAATGTCCGGCATGAACTAACTCCACGAAATCCTTGAACAAAAATCGATTTTCTTGTGTAAGGGTAGGTACTAAACGTGTTACATCATTACAAAGAGAAACAAAATGTCTATCAAACAAGCCTAATAAAAAGGTACATTGCTATTTTTAAAAAAATTGTTTTTCATTATTCATTTGTTTTCTGAAATAAAAACAAATGAATGCTATGGGAAATGAAATATAAAACAACTTTTATATACTTAGACAAATTTTGTATACAGTCGTTATTTACCGAGATATATACTATATTCCATACAGAATGGGCACCCTGTAATTACAAAAGTATTAATTCCCTTAAACTTTACATTGCTTCCCCTAACGCTCTTAAAAATTGACAGATGAGGGAGTTTTGTCCATCTTGCGAAAATTTTCGAAGATAAATTTATCAAACTTAAATTTAAATTCACCATTTGGTATTTAGAATCAAGTCAATTAAAAAATGTTCCACATGATACTTCCATGCAATTCCGTGGCGTGGCCATGTATTTAATTAAATTAAAGAGTATCCACACTTAAATATTACATACATAACTAAAAAAAACCATCTACTCCCCCCTAAGAACCCTAAACATTTACCTAGGGTAAAATTAAAGCGTACCTTGTACATATTTGCGATGAGTAACGCGATATTTGGTAAAATCTACACTTGCACTTTACGGTGGGAAAAACGCCTGTACTTATGCAACTCTAAGCACCCAATGCATGCATATCAAGTTGCGTGAATACACGCGATTTTTACGATTTTGGAACAATACACAGTTAGTATTTTTTGTGTCACCGAAACCAAAGACTTAACGGATTCGGAGACGTAGGGAGCGATCATCGACAATATTCCGACATATAAGGAATGCGTGAGTATGTCCGACGAGAACGCCCTACGCGGACTCATCGTGCTGCTGGAGGACGACGCCAGTCGAGAAGTCCACCTTCTTCTAGAAAGATGCCAGTCACCTGCTCGAGACGACGTTTGGCCCAGCTCTTCCAAGACCTCTTCGAAACGGAACAGGGCGAAGCTGACAAGGCGTAATTGTTCATCGTCCGAAAACGTGCAGCAATACTCGCAAGGATCGACAAGGACATCAGCGAGAACCTACCACTCCACATGGTTTACGGACTCCATGGCCGCATCCGCAAAAGGTGTTACGAACCTCCTTCACATCCTTTAAAGAACTACTTGAAGACCTTCATAGGATTAAAGAAGACGACACCGCCACGACGACCAGCAACCCACAACCCAAAACTGCACAACACACCCCTAAGAAACCCCGCTGTGTCTACGGCAAATACCTAGGCTACACACGCGACGAGTACCGAAAACGTAAGAGCCCAGAGGCTGCGATACAACCACCGCTACACCGATCGCCTGCTTTGGATGTGGCACTCCTGGAATAATCCGCAGACAATGTCCGAACTGGCGACCAGTAGGAGTCGCGGAATCAGACTTTTCTACCTCACAGACGTTTTCGCGATACAAAAGGCAATAGTGCGACCAATCGTACCACGGCAAAGCATCGCCGCCCACACGCTATACCATAAACTCCGCGCCTGGCGACGCAAACGGGAAACCGCGCCCACAACGCGTACTTACCACCGTGGCGCCAGTCGCATAGAAGGATAGAACCATCGGCATGCAATTCATCATAATACCAGAAGCCAGGAACCGAACCCTCCATACCCACAACACGCGTTCAAACCAGAACCCGCCGTTAGCATCATCACCACGGCAACACCGGAACCACGGGATGTCTAATACGAAATCTTACTACCGGCCGATCCAAGACGACAACCATACCCGAACTTGCATCTCTTCGGACGAAACCCCCAGCGCCAGCATAACGACAGAAGAAGATTCCGCGAATCACCTCGAATCCCTCCCGGAAGACATCGACCACTCGCTCCAATAGCCACCTGAAATAAACCCTTCCGACCACTACCGCCACCGTCAGTTTTCCCCCAACTCGCCGCGGAAAAGAATTAGACGCTCTCTTTCCCTCTACATGGGAAGACATCCAACCAGATCCGGCGAAGGAACGCCTCCTCAACGGACTGATCTAGGCAACCTCCTTGCCACGCAAGAAGACATTTTTACGCCGGGAGGGAGAGGCAATACCATACATCGAGACCGAACCATGCAAGCCAATTACTGCACCCCCACCATAGCGGCTAAAAACCGTGAAAACTACCACACTGCATCAACAATTGGGCGAGATGCAAGAGGCTTGGAATAGTGGGGGAATGTGAGTCTCCATGGACCGCCCCCGTAGGTATACCTACCAAACCGGATCGATCAATTAGGGTATCCGTAGATTACACACTACTGAACGCCACGCCATCTACTGCACACGGCCAAAGCACCATTGATGACCACTATCGATCTCTAGGAGGGTTATTGGCGGATATCCATGGCCAAAAAGGACCGTGACAAGACCGCATTCATCTCCCCTTTCGATCTCTACCGTTTCAAAAGGGTGCCATTCGGGTTAAGAAACTCGCCCGCCACATTTCAACGCCTTATCGACCGACTAAAAACTTAAAGGTGCGCAGATCGATGTGGCACTTACTGTGCTAAAAAATCAAATACCTAGGGCACCTCCTCACACCCAACGAACTTGGGATAGACAACAACAATCGCGGATCCACCACCACCACGCCACCTCATGTCCTTTGTCCAGACATGCGCATCTATCCCACCCTAGTCCCTAGTCATACAGTCTTATGATCGCCAAAACCTTATCCGCGGCGCGGATGTACAAGGGATGGGATTGGTCGCTACTGGCATTTATACGATGCCAGTAATATGCTAGTGCTGGCAGGACAGTAAGACTGGCGCCAGCTACTGGATACGTGTAAAGGCGCCTTGAAGGCTATACTGGTCAAATATGACCACGCCCATTACCCGGAAAAACTAGCACCAGAGCTCCTGCCATGGAAAGCCGGGCCCTACAGAAACCTGCAGACCATTTTGCCAACCTCCTAGAAGATAGACGATCGAGACACACCAGGAAAACTAATAGGCACCTACCACGCGCCAACCCTAAGACCCTTGTGAACTTCCTCTATTCACCCATGCAAAAAATTCCGTTTTTTGTTGATTCTTAAAAAGCCAATATCACTTCTTTGTCTTTTAGAAAATGAGCTTTCATAACGTGGTGATATCTTATGGGTAAAAGAATAAACAACACAATCAATTTAGTTAACAAAACGACTTACTAGTATGTAGCCTCCACAAGCAATTATTCACAAAATTTAAAAGCAGTTTTCTTGAGTACATGATTACTTACATTGGTCCTTTTAGAACCAAGTCCCAGCATTATATTTCCAACCAATAATTGGTAGACACTAAAATATGTATTACTCGTGATATGATCAAAAAAGCATCTTTTGTATTATGGCTAGATAAACAAGACACATGTTTAAGCACAAAATTTTAATTAATCTTTGCACTTACCCTTTTTTGATGAAGTTCCTGGGCCACAAGAGGGATAAGGAAGAGGAATAAGGTAAAGAAAGAGGTTAATTACTATTATTTAATGAGCAAACCATACGTGTAAGAGTTTGTATGAGATCAAACTGTATCACTTATCTTCACGAAGGACTGAATTCAATTGACCAGTTATCTACGCGACTTTGGCAAATTACAAAATTGTGGAAAATAAAATGTTCATTTTATAATATGCATGTGAAAACCAAACAATAACAATTTCATAAAACAAATATGAAAAAGCTGAAATTGGTATGGTAAAAAGACCTTAAATTAATCAAAACTGAAATGGCTTGCTAGAAAAAACTAAGGAACCGCACAACTTTTTAGGATGGCATCAACTGTAAGCATACACTCCATGTTGTACACGTCGATATTTTTTCAGATCTTAATTTTGTGCTACTTTTTGCGTAATTAGTATACAGGGTGGTGACTTGCGTAACGCATCATAGGGATTTCAATGTAAAATTCATAACATGAGATTATTGGCTCCCCAAATTATTTTAGAGCAAACATTTATTAAGGTTTTTTGTAGAAAAATTTTTTTTACGCCAATCAACTGTATTAGTTTTCAATTTTTTGCATAATAAAGATGGAAAATTGGAAAAATAAAACCCGCATCTTTTTCAATAATTTGCGATGCCATGGAATTTTCTAAAACATAAAGATATCCAGTTATCAATTAGCAGCAGTTCGAAATGGATTTTATGATCGACTTGGTTACTGCCTTGCAGTTAACTTATTCGAACATTTATTGTAAATTGTTATATTAGGAAACCGTTTTTAGTAATTTGGCCTTTCTTTATGTTGAATTCGCTGTTATAAATATAATACTTTTTGATAGAATTTTATTTGTTTTATAGCAGACATTCCATGGCATGACGGATATTGGCGTAGTTTTTGCATTACAAAATTCCATGGCATCACAGATTATTGAAAAAGATGGAGGTTTTATTTTTCCAATTTTCCGTCTTTTTTATGCAAAAAATTGAAAACTAATACGGTTGATTGTCGTAAAAAAAATTTTTCTACAAAAACCTTAATACATTTTTGCTCTAAATTAATTTGGGGAGCCAATAATCGCATGTTATGAATGTTACATTGAAATCCCTATGATGCGTTACGCAAGTCACCACCCTGTATAACATCTGTGCTTTTATAGTTTTTGAATTATTCAAATCTTTAGAATAAAATTCCCACTGCAAGTAAATATAAATATAGGGAATAAATTTAACGTTGGTGGCGCTGCCGTGATAGACTAAAGGGAACCATTTAGACATAAAGGTTTCTTAGACGTTTTAACAATACAAACAGTAGCCACTTTTATATAGATACTTACTGCATATACCGCCAATACTGCTAGTTGGTTATACGGTCGTCCATTCTTAGGATTTATTTCGTGCGCCTTAATGTACCATCTGCAAAAATAATCGCAACATGACTCTCTTTTGCTAACTGTACTGTTGGCAAACTTACTGTCTACACTTGCCATAATTAGAAGTCTCATTAACCTGTTCCCTGTATCGCACCAGATCCCCCAAAAAAATGAAAATCTTCTGAGTGGATATCAAGGCGAGTCCAACAAGTCCTAAACCCTTCTGCGGCGTTAAACTGTTGTAACCCAAATGATCGCTCACTTTAAATTTGTACGTTTGTTCTAACAGCTCTACCAAACTTTCGAAATATTTTGTACCTTCGTCAATAAGAGACAATACGAATTCCTTGTATTGTTTTTTATTGCTAGGATCATTGGTTATTGCTTGTCTCATCATCTCAATAATATTATGGTACAAAATCCGCCAGAAATGCTGCTCTACATTCTCCGACTGGCAAAATTTCATATCCTTACAAAGTAAGTAGTTGAGGCTATCCATTAGAAACCTTCTCAGGCCGATCACGGTCTCCCAGCTTCTTAAAATTAATCCGGAATTATTTATAAGCTGTAGCTCGTAATCGGCCTGCTTTATACTCTTCAGCAAAGGAACCGAGTGGCATATTCGCCAGCCTTCCGAATTCTCGTCGTACCACGTCGGACCCACGTTTCCGAATTGATCCGTTACGTACTGGTGCAATTGAGGCGGCGAATTTTCGCTGCTCTCCGAAAATCCGGGCGCGCTTATCCGCACGCTACTGGATTTTACAATTATTGGTTTACTGGGATTGCTAGGATCGAAGAGACTCTTCTGCTGGCCGCTGTTCGTTTTCTTAATGTCAGGATATCGCGGGCATTCTACGTTGATCGATTTCGGTCTCTCCGGGTCTTTAGTGGGGAGTACAATGATACCGCCCTTCTTCATTTCAATGTCTTTAGCCTCGTCCCTTTCGGTATTGTGTTTATTTCTTATGGTATCCTCTCGCCAATTTTCATGCTGAGTTCGAGAACTGTCACCGCGCTCGAAACTCGACTCTCTACTGGCGTTTTTATCTCGCGAAGTTTTACGTCTTCTAAACCGTGACTCTGACGCTTTCTCTCCATTATTGTAGTAATTGTTGTGATCGTCTTTGTTACGTTGTGAAGCGTATTTGTTTGCAAATTGATTATCGTTGCTGTGCTCTCTGAACCGACTGCTGCTCCTAGTAGTTAGAAAATTGAAATATTGTTACATATTTTTACTGCAAATAAAATTCTAAAATGAAGGTTTGCCCCCTCATTCTGTAAGCGCTAACAACATTCAATTGCGATTGTGGCCAATTTAATTAATTGTTAACGGTGTTAGCAGTTGTTAATGATCTGTAATTTTAGGTTCAGTAACATTATACAGAATACATGCTCATCAAAGTTGTGGAATAACACCGTTCTGTCATTGTAATGCACCTTCTCCATAAGCATGCCTTAAACTAGAATATGTACTACAGGAGATAGTGTGGCCACCATGTTCCATTTGATTATTAATATATCATCGTTAGACCTGTAAAATCATAGGCAGGTCGAAATCTGACCAAAATTGAAAACAGAGCTGGGCAGTATTCGATTTTGTAAATACTATTTTGTATTCAAATACTTTAAAGTATTCAAATACATTGTAATTAAATACTTTTATGGAAGCAGTATTTGTATTTGTAACTCAAGTACTTTCGCAAACATTTAGTATTCGAATACTTAGCAAAGTATTCGAATACTTCGCACCTTTAAGTTATTCAAATATTTGAGAACTATTTAGAAATGTTTAGAAGTTTCCATTATCACAAAATCAAATATAAAAATCTGATACAACTCAATACCGAACGATCCTGGAGTGAAACTTTTTGACTCGATAGTCTACGTAACTTAAAAACAATAGGGACCTTTTTTATATCCTTAAGACCATGTGTATCAATTTTCAAAGCGATCGCACGTTTCTAAAGAACTTATCGTGCACACGGACAGACGGACGGACTGAAAAGGATCTATTTCAAAATCACTAGGATTAATTTCGGAAAGGTGTACACGTGTTCTTAAGGATATAACTGATATAAGAAACGTCCGGAGGGCCTGGTACCTGCTATATCTTGTACTATTTTAAATTTTTAAAGGTTTTGAGTGTCAAGTATTTGAATACTTTTCAAAGTATTCGAATACTTTTTATAGTATTCGAATACCTTTGATAGTATCAGAATACTTTTGAAAGTATTCGAGTACCTTTGAAAGTATTCCAATACTTTTGAAAGTATTCGAATACATTCTAAAGTATTTGAATACTTATTTTTGAAAGTATTTGAATACTTTTCAAAGTATCTGTATTTAGTATTTGCTTGTGCTGTACGTAAAAGTATTTAGTATTCAAATACTTTTGATTTGTCTAAAGTATTTACTATTTAGTATTCAAATACTTTTTGAAAGTATTCTCCCAGCTCTGATTGAAAACTATTTAAGCCTTAGCATAGAGGCATGGCCTTAGTAAATAATTTACTGTATGGCCTTAGTAATATTGACTTCAAAGTAAGTTGTGTGTGACCCATCACCTGCATTAAAAGAGGCATCTGAAAGTAAGACATTCTTTGGTCTAAATATCGTGTAAGACATGATAAAGTCATTTTGACGCGATAAGTCATAGACAACGAAGTTTACATGTAAGTATAAACAACCATTCTAGTGAACTGATGCCAATTTTGTGTAGAAAGTAGTCATTTATTCTGAGCGTGAAATCCACCGCCCTAATCCCAGGATACCAAATCTTGTTGTAAACTTAGGATAAGACATTTTAAAATTGCATGGTTGTTGAGAATGTCCCAATAAAATTATACCAACCCCCCTTTTAAACGCCTGCTTTTATTACCCACTACCACCCAATTGAGTGTGTGCCTGCAGACACAAAATAATTATGTTTAACATTTTGTAACAAGCTGTTTACAGTTCATCCCTCTACAAGAACTCACCCCCTCACCAAAAACACAATCACTAGTTAACAGCACATCATAACCATATTCGAAAATGATCTCATTTTACATTTTCTGGAGAACAGTCACAATCCACAAACAAAAAAATCTCTTGTGTAAATCAATAAACCTTTTGACTGCCACACACGTTCTAAACATTGTCAAAATGGATTAGTTCTTTGTAATACATTTCCCTCTTCATTAGATATGTGATCACATAAAACACTGAAGTTATCATTGTAATTGTCACAGTTGCTTACAAGTTGTTACGAAGCACATCTAGGACTCTAAGGTACACTCTCATCTTTTTACGAAGTTTCAGTTCATTTATCTTGTTGAAATCAGTATTTTGAAAGTAATTATGGCAATAAAAGAGCTGTGCAAAAAGAAACATTGGAACAATGGAATTTTAATCATTATAAAATAATCAATTTCCTGATCATCGATAACCAGATAATCGGTTATTTGATAACCAATTATTTCCAAGGTGCATTTGGACTGGAGCACGCACGAGCCGAGCGTGCGCGCATAGCATTTAGGTGGTTGCGCATTGATAATTTACAATGGCCAAAAGTAACCAACATTGTAGTTTTTATGGCTGTAAAACTAAATACACTTGCAAAAATTTCGTTTGCAGTCCATACAATTACACCTTAAAGAGCAAGGATAGTTTAAAACGTCACACAACTTCAGAAATGTACTGTAACGAATATTAAGAAGAGTGCAAAGGTCTTTTGAGGAGCAAATTGATCTATGCCTACCAAAAAATGGAACATTTTGTTACATTTCTTTTCATAAAAATAACTTAGATTTTTTATTTTTTATACATTTATTGGAAGTGCACAAACATGTTACTAATTTGTGGGTAGGTTTGGTAAAAAATAATTAATAACCTACAAAACTACGGGGTTTAGACACTGGAAATCCTTTATAAAAATTGCAGAGAACACAACAGACTATCGAATAGCGAAATAAAATAGTGGTAGTTTCTGTCAACAAGATGGTAACAGTGCAAAGAATCGAAAAGTGAATATAGCGTTCAATGTAGAGGTTAACAAATGACATGGAAATCTACACAGGGTGTTCTATTTTTAAAAAAAGTTATTGACACCGTAAAAATAGGACATCCTGTACATTCAAAAATAATTTCTATGGTTGACATTCGCACCCACGGTTTTTTTACAATGTATGAGCTAGGAAAGACAGACGTACTGTTGCAACTCGCTGTATAATATCTGGGAGAAAATTGGGGAAAAAGTTAAAAACGTGGTAACTCGCGATTTCCCCCCACAAAATTTGTCAAGTGACTAATCCAAAAAATCTTTTGTCATTCTGGGCACGGGGTTGTGCTACACCGTATGAGAAAGAAACCACAATGAAACTAGTAGTGGTACAAAATATACACCATGGTTTTGACTCATGGGCGAAGTTAGAGGAGCGCTTGGAGGGGTAAGCACTCCCCCATGACCACACACAAGCATACTATAAAGCACAAATATCTATTTCTCAATCATTTCTACAAATATTTGCATTTAATGTAGGTATGTTCATTTAAAAATTTCCTATACAGAATGTCCTAAATTCGGGGGTGACCATTGGATTTCAACAACTGTAAAAGATACAGAATCAGTTGTTAAATAGAAACAAAGTTGCGCATTTTGGTGCGGAATCTAACACTGTGAAAAGTGAAATTATTCCAAATATTTTTAGATATCCAAAAAAAAATTGGAATTTAAATGTAATAGTACAGTCAAATTAGATCAAATTTCCACGAATAGCGGAAGTAATTGAAAGAAAGCTGAAAATTGGTATAGAGGTACATTAGGGCTTGTATTCGAACATACTAAAAGTCGGGGCCGAAACTCCTAGAGCTCGAGCCGCCATCTTGGAAAAAAGGTACTCCAAATCACTTTTTCGCTAATATCTCGGTAATCGTGCATTCTAGCAAGTAAAGTTTCACATAAAAAAAGAAAGATAATAAAATTTTGTATAAAAAAAATGGTATGCACTTTTTTTGTATTTTCGATATTTACGTCGATATTCCACATTGAATATAGAGCATACTCTTTTTTCAGATGTAGCTGCATTACTTTCAGCGCTCGCGTGCTTTAAACATGAATATGTTTAAAAAATTGATTTAGTTGACATTTTAGGGCCTGTTGACCAGTGAAGAGAAGGGCAGTTTTATCTAAAATTAAACACTTACGACATATCGTACTCACTCAACAGATGCGTGTTTTGTATTTCTCGTTAATACAATCACTGTTAATGTATGGAATTGTTGGCTGGGGGTATTTTATGCTAGTGAATCCTTATACAGCCTTATACAGGGTGGTGCCTAGCACGACGCAGCACAGGGATGTCAATGGTAATTTCTTTATAGTCAATTACTAGCTCCCCTAATTATTTTAGAGCAAAAGTCTAAAGAAGTTTTTTTTAGAGAAAAAATTACTGCATCTGTTCATACTATTACTTATAATTTTCCGTTTTTCAAAACCGTAGAAATCGACAAAATAAAAAATTACATTTTTATAAATCAGTGATACTTGGGAATCTTTTGACCAACTACAAGCGCATCACATCTAAGTTATCGTTGTTTGACGTCCAACGGTTTTTATATTTAATTCTGTAATCTTGTACCTTACCTACTGCTTGGAATCGGCCAATTGGGTTACTTAACACCTTTGATTATAAAAAGTCTATATTCAAAGCTTAACACTAAATACACACGTTACTTGGCGGGCATTATTTCCAGCATAAAACAACTTTAACTTTAACATTGCTCGTCAGTTAAATACATGATAAACAATTTTATGATTAACTAATTTATAAACTTTTACTCTAAAATAATTAGGGGAGCTAGTAATTGACTATAAAGAAATTACCATTGACATCCCTGTGCCGCGTTGCGCTAGGCACCACCCTGTATAAGGAATCAAATGTAATGAATTTACGCCAACTTTACTGTAACAAAATCCTCCAGTTCATAAAAACATCCAAAATTACTGCCCAACATGCACTCTCATTATACACGCCAGGAAGACCATAATATACTTTTTCCAAGGTCTGAAAAAACAATCGGTAAACGATGTGCTCAGTACATTGCTCCAAGGCTTTATTCCATTCTACCGCGCGAAACGAAAAAGATATCTACCTATACCGCTTTCACGAAAAAAGTTCAGGTGTGGATACTGGAACAGATCTATGTACTATTTCGCGAATTGTTAATGGAAATGTTTAGTTTAGTTTATTATTTTTAGTATTTTTTTTATGAAATGAAGTCAAGTTTGATTTTTTTTTTTGTAAATGCCCCATATCCATTACAAGTAGTTCAAACGACTTCGGATTTTGGCAATATTTATTTTTCATAGTTTCCTTATGTAGGTATCTTTTGTATTCGGCTATATAGTATAAAAATAAATATATTATGTATTATTTCCTTCTCTTAGGTGGTCAACAGGCCTTAACAATGTCAGTCAATTTTTTAAACATATGTTTAAAGCACGCGAGCGCTGAAAGTAATGCACCTGCATCTGAAAAAAGATTATGCTCTATACTCAATGCGGAATATCGACGTAAATAACGAAAATACAGAAAAAGTGCGTACCATCTTTTTTATACAAAATTTTATTACCTATCTTTCTTTTTTCATATAAAACTTTACTTGCTAAAATGCACGGTTACCGAGATATCAGCGAAAAAGTGATTTGGAGCACCTTTTTTCCAAGATGGCGGCTCGAACCATTGGAGTTTTGGTCCCGACTTTTAGTATGTTCGAATACAAGCCCTAATGTACCTCTATACCAATTTTCAGCTTTCTTTCAATTATTTCCGCTATTTTTCCTAATTTGACTGGCCTATAACTCTTCTGGGCAAGTGTACCTTAGTTCCCAGAGGCGTCTATATATTATACAAAAGGATTTTGCAGTATTGAATAACATCCCCCTCCCTCCTCCACTGTAAAGAAAATTTAATTTGATGGAACGAAATAATAAAAATTCAGCGCCAGATCGAAGCCATTGTTAGTTTTTATTTAAATAAATAATTGAAATTGCGCGTGTAATCATAATTAGCTCGTAATTTATGCTATAACTTTATTTTACAGAAATAAATTAAGGTGGACAGCCATCTAACTTCAAATAGGCTGATGCTGTCCCATGATAAATATTTGGACCCAAAAAGTCGGTGAGTGTGGACTACCGCCAGTTCCTTAATCTGGCGCTGAATTGATTGACATTCCAGTAAGAATTAAAAAAACAGCGCAATATGTCCACCATCTCCACACAGTGTTATAAAATAAGGTCATAAAAAACAGAACAGTATGTGATTTTCCACAGTATAGAGGTTAACACAGCACAAACTTACCTTTTCTTACTCCTTTTGTTTCTCCTACAAGATAAAGAGAAATGCTTAGTAAACAACCACAAAAAAGTTAATGTCTCAAAACCGAATAAAGTTTTTAATAAAAGCAAACCCCGCGCGAGTTCTACGACTGTTACCTTTTGTTTTTTCTCCTAGAGCTAGAGGGCTGAGACACAGTGTTGGGTTCCACCAAGCTAGCCATTGACGAACTTCTTGTAACGACATCACTGAATGCTTCTTCCGCATCAAGTTGAACTTGCAGTTCAACTTCCTCGCTCCAGTCCTAGACAAATTAATTAAGAAGCTGTCTTAGGACCTAATGCACTCACTAATATCCGATTGTTGTCAGGTACAGTTGCGATTGGGGGTGGTGTCGGTTCCGTAGCGGCTGGAGGTGGACTAGGAGACGGCGCGGACATACACTGAGGTTCCTCATGAAATTTGTGTGTCGGTGCGCTTTGCTCAGTTTGATTTTTGGGATAGTCTTCTCTTCTCGTGTCTCTTCTACCTGCCGTGTTGTGAGTGAAGTTACCCCTATTTCTTGGCATCCGATTTGATGATTCGAAACGATTACCACCTCTGTACAAATTTTCATTGCTTCTAGTTTTGTGTTGGTACATTAAAGGCGTGGTAGGGCGTGAGTTTGTCGGGCTACCTCTTTGAACTCGGTCGGGCGTTACACTACGATAGGACCCGCCGACCGAGTACTCGTAATCTTGCGGCATTCTACTACGCCCTCTACCTCGACGTGGCAGTGTGTAATATGAACTGTTGTAATTATCAGACATATGTTGATTATGATAAGGTGGTTCCATGTGCATGTTTGAATGTGGCAGGGAAGTCGGTGGTTTCATGGGGTAACCTTGCTGAGATTGTTGGTTGCTGTGATGTTGATTGGAACCCTGAAATCAAAGCTTAGAATAACATCGGCTGGCTCTTGGTCTATTAAGATAGGAACTACTTAGGATAGTCAGATCACCAACGAGTCTAAAAGGGAAAATAAGAAGATCAAGAAATGAAAAGACAAAACGCAAAAACGAAGAGAGTTACATTTATGGACAAAGGACACGGTGGAGCTGTATAGAGGGAGACTAAAGGGACAAGGATAAGAAATTGGAGGGAATACAGAAAAGGAGTGGAATAATATAAAGGGGAATATTAAAAACGCCATAACGTGGAAACAAATAACTGAAGGGGAGAGCCCGGCCCGTGTGGCGCAGTTCAGTTAAAGCTGAACTGTGGTGCTAAGGGTCACTGGTTCGAATCCGGGTTCGGGCATGGATATTTGTAAATGTATAGTGGGTTGGGTTGGTAGAGCAGACTTGGCTGAAACCCCGCTCACTCAAAAATAAAGACAAAATTAAGACAATAAAATTTAAAAAAAAATAAAAAAGAGAAAAATGAACGGAATGGTGAGCCAAAGAGTTTACAAAAACGAGAATTAGATAGAGAAAGAAAGTAGAGAAAATTAAAGAGAAAAAGATGGAGAAACTAAAAAAATACGAAGAGCAAATCATGAAAATTAAAACAAAAAAGGATTTTTGAAAGATGATACAGAGGAAAAATAGTACAAGTGGGAGGGAAATACAATTAGAGGAATTTGTCAAGTTACTACAAGGAAAGCAGGAGAAAGAGAAGGCCATGAAAGAAGTAGGAAGGTGGAAGAGGTTGAAGGATGAGACAATAAAAGAGGAGATCTAGCAGCAATTAAACAGGCTGAAGAAAAAAAAGCAGCAGGGAGAGACGAGCTAATGCGGCGTGGATTTTCGCCACAGATCAGCTAAATACCTTAATATATTAATACAGCAAACTGGCATTGAAAACCGGTCGCAAATTACAGCGCCACGACGTTGCGGTAAGATTGTGTCAACAGTAAGCTGTCATACTTGGTTTAAACTTTATTGATGGTTTTACGTGCTTTGTGATAGTTATTGTTATGGATAAATTGGTAATATCTTACATATTAAACATCCTTGCTTATATAATTTACTCCTTAATTTTTCGTCATTCCACACCGGACCGTGTAGATGGCGCTCTCTTCCGTCTCTCGCTAAAGTCACTAGATATAGAAAGTACCGCAATCATCCGCCATTTTTGGGCAAATTTGCTGCCAACTTAAAAAAATTGACAAAAAAAATCTGAATAGCTGTAATTTTTTATAACCTAACTTCATAGTACTGTCATGTTTTATAAAAATATATACAGATATCTCCAAACAGCTGGAACAATCCTAAAGTTACGAGAATCTGGTAACTTCCGCCATTTTTGGGCAAAAATCATACGTTCTCTCTCTAGCACACGAGCCCAATAGATTGCGGTACTTTCTATATTTAGTGACTTTATCTCTCGCGTTATGCAACTGCAAATACTAGCGAGTTTCCTATATTAATATATTAAGGTATAAGCTCAAAGAAAGAATGAGATATCTTGTAAACAAGGTATGGAAAGGAAGGGGTTTAGACCTAGATGCACAAATATAACAGAGAGTGAAGATAGAGGGCGGATCCGGTAGTAGTAATTATAAAGAGCTAATGAGAGGGAGTGGCTATGAAAATATATGTGTGAAGGAAGCAAAGATTAAAACAATAGCCAGATTCCAATGCGGAAAGGAAAGAGCAATGGAGATAAGAAGAAAGAAAATGTAGAATATGCGGAGAGGAAGAAGAGGCCATAGAATACATGTTATGGAACTGTACTGAGGTGGAAATGACAGGGAGAAGTAGGAATGAGGTGCTGGAGGATGACGGCGATACTAAAGAAAAGAGTAGAAAAAGTCGCATTTAAGTTATAATTTATAGTGTAAAAAGTTTTGCCATTTTGGCGTCCAATAAAGATTAAATGATTAATTGACTGAATAACTGAGAAGGGCAGGGGCATAAACGACGGTATTCGGGGCGCAAACATGCGCAATCAGTCGCTCTGAGAAAATATAATCATTTGTAAAATTGGGGGTATATAAGACATATGCTCGGTTTCGGCGGCTGCGCCGGCTCACCTCACCCACCCGACGTACTTCATACCACCTTTTCGTTTTCTTGTATGGGACTTACGTTCGGTTTCAGCGGCTGCGCCGCCTCACCTCACATTCTCGGCGAACTATATAATCACCTAGCGGCATGAAATATAACTTACGATCTATTCTCATCTCTAGCAAATATAACAGTTGGCTTAGAAAATAATGAAAACTAGTTCAGAGATGGAAAACAACAGCACTCTCTAATTCAGTTTTTTTTTAAGTGAGCATGGAGATAATTTCATTGAATGTTCACTTTTAAGAAAAATTCACTTTATATCGTTGAATGAGTTGTGTTTCGAACATTTTACGTTACGAACAATATACTGCATAGTTACTCCACAAGGTAACAAAGCAACATTATGCTCCCCCATACTGTGGTTCATCAAATCAAGGAATTGTAGTTTTGATTTGTTTAAAACTTCATTGCTATCACACCAATAAATTATTATGACAGGTTTTCAATACCCATAAAATCTCTAAAAAGGTAATAAAAGACTAACGAATGTTCTTGAATCCTCTTGAAGATACTTAAAAACTGAAATAGTTGTGAATAAGCTCAACGTCTCATAAATCCTCTTAAGGATTTGCTCTAAAAGACTAATACAGGGTAAGGAAGATGGCTCTTAAACTCTTCAAGGCTCTTAAAAAGTGTCAGCCTCATAAAGACACTAAAGTAGATTCTGAAAGTTCTTGGAAACTCTTCTCAACACTCTTAGAGACTGTAAATTCTCAAGAAGACTCCTCTTGAAAGCTCTTGACATATGTTGAAGACTGTTGAAACTTTTAAAAGATTTTAAAAACTAAAAATCCTCTAGAAAACTGTTGGAAGCTTTTAAATGTCGATTAAAAAAAAGGTTTAGGTATTTTTTTATTGAAAATTGAAATACCTAGTTTGTCTTTTTTAACCTTTTTTTAATAAATCTTCAACAAACTATAATAAAATGGAGACCTTCATACTACTTTTGAATGTCCTTGAAAATTCGTAAATGCTATTGAAGACTGCAACAAAGTGGAAAATGCTCTAGAAATCTGTAGCACAGCCTGGAACTCTTTTCAGGTTCAAGTGTCTAGAAAGTTCTTAGACACACTTGACTGGAAGCTCCTTAGTGGTTTCCAAATATTTTTCAAAAACTTTGGACACAAACCGTTGTCGGCTAAACTATTAATTTATGGTTGTACAGTTACTTTTGGACGTGTCATACTCCTCAAATTCAAGCATAGACACAGAGAAAAATAAAACTTTTGTTATAATTACCTGAAATACCAAACTGTTGCCATCCCACGTCCCTTCCGAATGTGTACCGATATAATTGACATCAAGTTTGTTCTCCTCCAAGTATTTCTTTTTAAACCGAGGCGGCAGCGAATCCAAATTCTTCTGCTGTCGTTTCTCCTGCTCCAAACCGACGCTACTGTGCCTCCTTCCGCTCGGAGGTTTCGTATACATATGTCCGCCGCCGTAATTTCGAGGTGGGGGGCCGCCACCAGACGGATCGACGCTTCGCGTGTCGCGCACTCCCCGATTCCAATTGTTCGGCTGATATGCACGCGGTTCGGATCCCTGTCGAACGTCCCTTCGACTAGGCGAATTTGACCTCCAGTTTTCCTGTAGGTCGATTACGTCGCTAGGCCTACGTCTGTTGGAGTAACGTTTGGATCTAGGATCGCTTTCGCTTCCATTATTATTAGCTACACTTTTATTATCTATGTGTGACAAATTATCATTCGAACGATTAATACTAGGGGTTTCACGTGCTTGAGCAACGGGTTTCGGTACATAAAACGTTTGGTCTGGTTTCTTAGTTCTTCGTCTGGAGTCATCCTTAATATCTAAATCACCGATTTTGTAATCTAAAGCTTCGATTTCAATGTTATTTCTATCGTTTTTGTGTTTGTAACGATAATGTGAGTCTTTAGAGTAGTGCGGCCGGGAATGCGCGAAGCTGGTATCCGACTCGGTATCTTCTAAGTGCTGCCCGGTTTTTCGCAAAGGTCCGCTTCCTGGCTTGTAAATTTGCTGGTGAGGTCTTCCACGGTTCATATTTAAAACTGAAGAATAAAAATCTGTGCTAGTATTTGAAGGTTATGTATACAACAAAAAGGTTATGTAAGTATCAAAACACTTATTGCACATTTTAAAGAAAGGAAAATGCGGAAACTACTCACCAAATTATAGAAAACTCAAGAAAATTGTATATAAACATAAAAGATTTCGTAAAGTTATGACACCTATAGCTTGACAGTTTGCACAATGGAGAAGTTATCGGAATCAAAATAAACAGATTACGAACAGGAATTTACCAGATTTCTATCAAACTGATAAAACAAACAAAATTATGATAATTTTTTCAAATTTCGGATCTGTCGAAATTGAAAGTTGTGTAAATTTCGTTAACCTTGAAAATTATTTTTGTAACGGGTGAAAAATTAAAACGCGGGAAATTCAAAATTTACGGTGCCTGTTGCCGCAATGGAGACTGTAAAACATCGGGGACCCAAGAGAAAATCCATTGCGGGGCCGTTAATGTTACCGTTGCCGTTGGAGGCTGCGAACATTTTCAAGGTAACCAGTTCGTTCGTACGAGACCAGACGGGAAATACTTTGAAAAGTGCAATGGGAGCCATGGCCGCTATGGAGAATTTACTAATCGAAGGAGGTATCAGCATAGCATCGTCAATGTAATTTACTCCATTTTATTATGCGAAATATCTCACTAAAAATTATACTCTTATATGCATTACACACCATAGGTTTGTTCGTTGGTTTCATGGAACTTGCTCCACTCCGAAAGCTGATGACAGCAATGCCTCCCCAAGGAAGCCAACGAAGAAATCATACGCTTAGTTGCGCCTTAACTATAAGCCCAAACCAACCCGTCCAATTTTCTGTCTGATCATAAAACATGTGGTATAGGGGAAGCCGGGGCTAGTTATGGTAGGTTCACTTTTCACATGAGGGGGATGCATTCAGTTTCCAGATTAGTTATGTGTTAGGTACCTAATTCTCAAAATGGACAATGCTTGAACTCCAGAATTTTAATATTAATAATAATAATTATAATAAATTTTTCTGCAAGGTTGTAAGTGTACCAAGCAACTCTGTATTCGGAGAATGTTGGTAAATAGGTATCAAGGGGTTGGTTGGTAAAAGCAAAAACTAAGGTAAATCAGTAGTAATGATTTTAATTCCTTACAAGCACAAATACAAAAAATCGTTATTAATGATTTACATCCGAATCGCAGCTATGGCATAGGTACATACAACACTACAGTACTACACTACTTGAATCGTCTTTAAATGTTCTTAAATTTTTTGTATTTGCTTGTTTCTTCTTTCTTGAGACTCTTGAGGTATAGGTCGTCTAGTATAAAAGCAGTCGCAGTTAGCCGCCCACTGCAAAACTGATGTCTTTTTCTTCGCGTGGGCTAGATAGTGAACTGAAAATACCTATAATTTGCGTACACTTCACAGGCGACCAGTTTTGCAGTGCGCGATGATTGGCGTAACTGTTTTTATACTAGTGGAGCAATAGTGTAAAACATTAAACGTTAATATGTTTTAGCGAAACAACCAGAGAAGCACTGTGTCTAAAATATACGGAGGACTTCGAAGGAATCGTTATCGGTTTTACTGACGGCACGGTGCGCATTTTCAACACAAATACCGCGAAACTGATTCGCAGTTTACATGACGAAGAAACCGAAAAGAATAGCTGCCCAGTCACCTGCATCCAACACCGTCCCGTTTCAAAAAATTATCCAGTCGTGAACTGCGTAACTTGCACGTGTAGGTATTTCGAAACCAGACGAATGTTTTTTACAAATTTTCCTTAGACACTGACGGTTGCGTTAAAAGTTGGAACCATAATTCTGGCCAATGCATTTACACCATAAGGGAAAATCGGCAAACTTACGGGGTAACTTACCATCCTCGCCTGCCCAAATTTGTTACTTACGGGGATGATCTCAAAGTGAACTTGTACGACGAAGAAACGCGAACCCAGGAACGCATTCTCGCCTCCAGGTACTTATATCCGCGTTTGGGATGAACAAAGACTTTAGTTAGTTGCTTTAGCGAAATGCCAGGCGAATTGAATGGGCACGCGTCCAGGATTTTTGCAGCGTGTTTCAATCCCCGCTCCAACCACGAGTTAATTACGGGAGGTTGGGATGATATCGTCTACTTCTGGGACTTGCGTCAGCCTTACGCCATCAGGCATCTTTCCCGCATCCATATGTGCGGTCAAGGTTTGGACATCAGTAGGAAAGGAACTGAAGCAAGACGGTGGATAGTCGTAGTGCATTTATTCCAAATCAGCTTTTAGGTTTTAACGTGCAGTTGGCAAAAGGAAAATTCTCTACAGTTGTGGGATTATGGTTCAGGGGAGTTAATTGTGACTATGGAACCTGATGTCTACAACAGCCTAGTAAATAATCACGCAGTTACTGTAAACTAGCTATACTCATATTCCAGCTCTACTGTGGAAAGTTCATATCAAAAGATTTTGTTGCAGTTGGGGGTAGCGATGACCACTTGTTACGAGTGGTTGATCTTCAAACGTATTCCGTAAAAAAACACCTGGTGGATGTTAACCCTTATTACCTGTCGACTTTCAGACACTTTGTAGCATAACTGGATTACCAGGAGGCGTTTATGATATTGATACAGGTCCTCATCGTCCGCAAAAGTTTCAAAAAGACGTAGCGAGGAGTAGGCAACAGGAGTTGTCTTTAGCGCCCCGATTGGCATTTATAAGCGGGAAAAAAGTTTATCAAATAGAATTTGTGTAATGCAAAAAACCATTGGGATTTTATAAAATTAAAGTATAGGTACATCCTTCGGTTTGATTTTGGTACGAACTGAAGTTTTATGCTTAAATATTAATTGCAGTATGGTACGGTTTTGGTCAGAAGTAGGTAATGTCCCTTGATGATTTCAAGTGTAGCATATAATTAATATACCAGATGTCCTGTAGGTTTTGAACTTCTTTTCAAGATGAGGAATATCCCTAGGACTAAATAACGGAGGAACTGACATATAAGTACTTTTTCTACAGTTGAGCTATCTGAGGGGGGACATTACTTTTACTTCTGACCACGAATGTACCTACTGTTGTGTTGTGTATTCTAGAATACTGAAGGTATTCCCTTGGACAGTATAATATTTGTATAAATTTGCCACCACAATCCCTTCTTCGTTTTTCTTGCATCTTGCATTGCCTATCCACATCGATGACAAAACTTGCAGCATCTTCTACAATGTTCAGGGGATGATGTCTCAAAAAAATTGAAGCCGTCTCGTCTCTTCCGAAGCTCGCAGGTTGCAATAAATCAATAAGGGATAATGAGGAATTAATGGGAAAGCCCAATGGTTAATGGATCAACATCAAACATTCAATTATTGCTAAGTGTGATCGAGTGGCATTAAGTTATCATTAAAGAGAAAGGGATTTAACATTTTGTGGAATATTGCAAGAGGTAGCAAGGTAGAGACCGTAAGCTACATTCAATTTCACGGGTGTAGATAGCAATACCCAAACTCGCCTTTTTTACCATTTACTGTGGAAGCTCTGAGACCTGTTATTGATTGACAAGGTTCCATTCTTTCTAAAACCTCAAGAAACCCGCGTGTCAAAGATTACCTAGTCCAAAGAATCAGCATTAAGCGTGTGGAAATGCGATGAGTATTTTTGATTTTGGGATGGTGCTCCACACCGTTTCCCTACATCAAATGTGTTTCATTCTCAATATTTTAATGACTGAATTGTTATTATAGTTTATAGCATTGTATATGTATTACTAAGTAATAACTAAATTCTTATAAACGACAAAATTGCACTCTGCCCCTGTTGTAGCGGCAACTTAAATAACAGGCAAGCACATGGTTGGCATAGCGAAGAGCACAACCAAATTAAAATTCGTACAGCATACATAAACATCGAAATTGGTTGTGAACTATGAATTGCCAATTCGTATTGACATGTCTTTCTCATGACGTTTTGTTATTTTATTGTCAAAATAATGTAGTTTTTATTAGTGTCATTTTGTAATTTGCGAAATTAGTTCGTGTGTGAGTGGAATCGCGCGTGGCCTCGTTCCCTTTAAATAATAGTAATGCCATTAGTGACCGTACAAAGGAGTCCGAGCACTAATAATGCACCAGAAGATATTTTTGTAAGTATTTTCGCGGATTACCTACTTGCCAATTAGTATTGTTATTGTTAACTAATCTACGTAAAAGCCGTTTTAGATTACACTATGAATCATAGTTTGTACTTTTGTACTAGCTATGATGTAGTTGTAATGCGCTGTCTTTACATGCAAATGAAAAAAAGGTTTATTATCCTTTCATTCAACCAGTTTATTATGTTCGATTATTATTAACGGTACCAAAGTTTGGTTAGCACCCGACGGTGGCGCTGCCCTCCAAATTTTCACAGAACGTGCTCGGTCGAAGCGTTTGCAACTCCTTCTGCTCGTTAGTTATCCTTAGAAATTGGTGTAATGCGTAGTACATTCAGCAATTAATTGCACTCGCGTTCATAAAAACAATAATTGCTTTTAGTTAAATGATGATCTGTTGGTGTTTGCGGTGCTTGACGAAGAGTGTTAGTTCAGTTTAAACGATGTTATACATACTCCCTCCGCCGAGGGCACCGAATCCACCATCTCCTTGGGATAGTATCTTATGCTCATCGGGTGTCGGTGCCGAACCTTCGACCAACACACAAAAACCCCCATGGGACGCGAGCAAGAATGTTAAAAGGCATCCACCACGAGTCCGCCTACGAAATTTAAAGTTAACCAAAGTCGCCGTAAGTAGACAATTTACATAAGGGTCTATCTTTTGTTATTGTTTGGATGATTAATAGCCTAAGTACTATGCAATACTCTTATCTAATCACCTTCGACTATAATACCTACGTTATAAATTAAAATATCTTTCCCGGTCGATATAATGAAAGAAATCAATTGATGTACAACCGGTTTTCTTTCTTTGATCAATAAGAATAAGAATTCATTGATTTGAAACCCCGTCTCAGTTACCCGCATTATCCAGTTAGCTTTATTATAAATTCATGTGGTGTTTGCCGGTAACTGTTCGATTGTTTTTTTCGCTTTTATATTTAGGTTAGAAACGGTACTGTATTCGATTACTCTTTTATTTCGAAGGCGGGCATTTTGAAATAATGATAACTATCAAGTGCTCTAAATTATCGTCAAAAGCACAATGCAAGTAGCTAATGAAACCGACGAAACTGGAGTTTAAACATGCAAGTTTGTATGTTTTTCTTCAAAAAGTTTTCTGGTAGGTATTCAATCATGTTACTTACCACCTTTTAAATATATACCTACAAAAGTAAAACGAGGTCTCACAACTTAGATCTCAGACTGTAAGACTGCTGAAATTGTTCAATGAAAAATTCTATGGGCATTTTGAAAAAATAAAAAAAAAACACTTCATCAGATTTTGATGAGAATATTGTGCTTATTTTCTCCCCTGTGGCGATGCAGTAAAGAACATGATAGTGTACCTATATCTCCAATAATTTCCAGAAAAACCCAATACATACTTTTCGTTAATTTTTGTATTAAATTTGGACACACGAAATATAAAAAAATAAGCAGAAAAGTCGTCGTACTCCCTCGAGTGGTGAAAAGTCCATTTTTGATACATGTAACGTCAATTTGTGTTAAAATTATTGTCTTTAATAATTTAATGACTTGTCCAATATCCTAAAACTGTGTTCTACTGGATTAAATAAATATTATTATTATTAATTTGCATAATAATATGTATCACTATATTAATTTTTTTATTTTTTGAGTGAGCGAGTAGGTCAGTCGTACTAACACGAGTGGCCAAAGCGCATTTTTCACACAGGTAACGTCAATTTTTAATCGAGTTTTTAATGTTTGTTTTCTATTGTTTAAATAAGCGGGAATTCTTCGTGCTCGCACGAGTAGTGAAAGCGCAAAGCGGTGTATGTATCTATTTATACATGTAATATCAATTTTTAATGTGTTTTATAATAAAAATATATTATGATTATTTTTTTAATTAAGCGGCAAAGTCGTCATACTGCCACCCGGTTGGTGTAAACATTTTTCACATGCGTATATCGGCAATGTTTAATGATTTTTTTCTAGATTTTTTTAAATTAAAAATATGCTATTAATTTTATTTTTTCTTAATTTTTTAGCGACAAAGTCGTACTCGCATGTGTGGCGAAAGCGCATTTTACTTTTTTACGAGTGTATTTTTTTAATTAAAATATATTATGAGTAAGTATTATGTAATTTCTATAATTTTTTTAATGAAGAGGAAAGTCGTGAAATAAGTGTAAAATAAAGTTTAAACATGTATTCTTTTACTAAAAATATAATTATTATTTTTTTAATTTTTATTAGGCCGGAAAATCGTCATCCCGGCGCGACTGGTAAAAGTGCATTTTTCACATACGTATCGTCAATTGTTAATGTTCATTTTTTTGCGATTAATTTTATTTTCTTTTAATTTTTTAACGTGCTAGAAAGTCGTCGTAGTCGAGTGTGCACGAAAGTGCTTTTTCCATACGTGTAAGACCAATTTTTAAATATTCATATAATGAGAAATAACGTGTAAAATAAAGTTTTACCGTATATTCTTTTGGTAAAAATATAATGCGATTATTATTTTTTTTAAATTTTTTATTAAGTCGGAAAATAGTGAATGGTGAAAGCGCAGTTTTCACATACCTACGCATCGTCAGTTTTTAAAGTGTATTTTTTATTAAAAATGTTATTACATAATTTTATTTTAATTTTATAAGCGAGAAAGTCGTCGTAGTCGCTTGCGTGACGAAAGCGCGTTTTTATTAAAAAATTAATGTATTTTTTTAAAAAGCGGAAATTCTGTGTTTTTTTTTAAATATTGTCCTTAATTTTATTTTTATTAAATTTTTAAATAGGCGAGGAAGTTGGTGTAAAAATATATTGAGTATTAATTTCTTTAAGTTTTTTAATAAGCGGGAAAGTCGTCAAACTCGTACGATTAGTGAATAGGTGTGAACATGTATTTACTAAAAATATTGTGGTTATTATTTTTTTAAGTTTTTTTATTAGACTGGGAAATCGTCATCCTGGCACGATCGGCGAAGGCGCATTTTTCACATACTTAGCGTTATTTTAATGTGAATTTTTTTTGTTCAAATGTCATCAATTTTATGTTTAATTTGAATAACCGAGAAAGTCGTCGTAGTCGCATGTGTGGCGAAAGCACATTTTTCATATACGTGTAAGATAAATTTTTAGCGAGTTTCTTTTTACTAAAAGTACTTATATTTTGAGTATTAATTATTTTTATTTTTTTATTGAGCGGAAAGTCGTCCTTGTATATTTTATTCTAAAAAGGTAGCATATTAAATTCCCTTTCCAAAAATACAATACTAAAAAATTCAAATTGATTCAAAAAATTTAAAAAAAGTTAAACTTCTTTTTGAAATAGTTTGGAATCATTTGAACCATATTTTATTTTTTTTATCTTTTTGAATCAGTGGCTTCTTTTTCTATCACTAATCACTAATAAGAAACTTTTATAATAAACATTTTTAGTGCACTTTCATTTTAAAAAAATAAAACGTACACTTTTGCGCTCTTGATGTCTGCCTGTCTGTCTAAGTCACAAAGGCTCCGAAACTACACCACTTACAGACTTGTTATTGGTGTCATTCGATCAGAAATTAAAAAATTATTCTCGTTAAGGCATGTCCTTAAGGGCTATTAAAATCGAAAAAATAAATTTGAATTTGCAATCTTCGCCTCTTACTCACAAGCCCCTTAACGATTTTTTTTATTTTCCCCTGTGTCTCTAAAGCGAGCTAATATTTTCATATTTTGATTTTACCATTTTAAGTTTGGCCCAAAAAGGGCACATGACGCCACCAGCGCGTTCGAAAGAGAAAGTATTGCATTAGGGTAAAAATCCCCCCCACTTTTTTGACCGGAAAACACGTTTCGAAGCACCAGGAATGTCTGTCTGTCTGTAGAACATTTTGGAAATGTTTTAATAATAGGTGTACTTCACTTTGGAAACCTTTCAGAGATGTCGCAAATGTCAATAGCGGAAGTTAGAAAAGGTTTTCAGATTGTTTGTTGATAGGTGATTTTGACTATTAGGTATCGTATAGGTGCAATTATAACTTCGAATAATATTTAATTTATTAGAGACATACGACTTCATTACAATTTATTATTTTTACAAGTAAATAGATTTTTTAAATTAAAAATCAACCAGAAGTAGCCAGATCTTTTATGGGCTTCAGTTTCAGAAGAATGTTCATAAAATTCCTCACCTTCCAATCAATGAACCTAACATAATAATTATGTATATCCCGCCAAACATTTAAAGTTTATATTGTACTCTTTATGTTGGAAGACATTCTCATGTATACCAGGTAAAAAATCGGCGACGATCGATTATTGTATACTGCCATAAGGTGCGTTACATAATGAAATGGGCGAATGTACCAGCTGTCGTGCCAGCCATCTTTATACCTCAACGGGCACAAAAAAATTTAAGGGGTACCTGCTCAAGCAGCTGCCAGCATGTCAAATTCCCAGGACCACCATTTCGTCGCGAATAGATCAATATTTAGATCACCACTACAACAGTCGAGAAGAGGTCACGATCCGTGCATTATCGCCTTTCCACAATAACTCCCTTCACTGCGCGGGCCTTTTTTATTTACTTTAATAGTTCCAGATAACCTACTAGAAAAAAGTGGAGCGATTATGACTAATTGACCAAGATCGAAGGAAGTGAACGAGCGCGTTCTTATTACCTCGCAAACTGGTAGAACTTCTTCCTTTTCGGGAAACTGTACATCCTGCTCGTATTTACTGTGTCATTTCAATCTTTAATACAATGTTGCGACTATGAGAATAAATATAACTGATTAACCATAGATTTTTGTAATTAGGTATTAGGTTTCTATTTTCAAGCATAAATCACATACAATTTCTCTACTCGATAGCGTGATGGAGGTGGGGCGAAGAACCGCAAACTGAGTGTAATTTCTTCCGAAATGTCAAAATCGATGAAAAATTAAATACAGCAATGAATTGTTGCATTTCGGCGGGATTGTGCAAAATTCAAAAGTCAGATGTGAACACATCCGGTAAGTGCGCTGGTTTAAAATTTTCAATACGCTTTTCCGCTCGTTTATTACGAGAAACCGTAAATACATTAAAACCCACGTCGACTTGTAATTTACGAGATGGGAAATAACTTTGCCTCGATTTTTCTAATAAGGAAGTTTCGACATACAAACTTCCGAACAACTTTTTTGCTCTTAAGGTATTACTGTCGGGAATTCTGTCCGTCCGTGCGTAGAAGCCTTTTCAACGTTCTTCATTATCATTATCCCATATTCAAGATTGAAGTACGAGACCGAGTACCTTAGTTTCCGAGTCAAATAATGTCATTTTACTGACGAGTTCTACATTTTTACCGAAATCCTCCGTCTTGCTTATCATATATAAAACTTTTTATTAATATTAATGTGTCCTTTTTGACAGGAGTCTGGGAAAGCGACAGAATCCAGGAATAGTATCCAAGTAGGTAAAGTGTTACAGTCATGCCGATTTCGGGAAAACATTTGTAAAAACAAACAAAATGTTTGTTTATAGGTAAACGACTTCTCCCAAGCAAATTTTAATGGATTCGACCTTGACCAATATTAATTAGTGAGTAACCACAACGATATGCTATGCAAAACATGGTTATTAGACAAAGGTATAGATTTTGACAGTAAACTTTGCTACCTATCCTACCGCAACAATCAGCTTCTTTAAAATCAGAACGATAAATTAATTACTAGTTGATTGTTTTGGTCTTGGTCAGAGTGTTTACAGCGGACCATTTGAGTCATTAATTTTGGAAATAATCGACTTTTAACAGCTGAACAAATATTGACGTATCAAACGGATGTGATGTGACGAATCTTATCCGTAATGAAAACAAGCTGTTTCTACCCGGTAATTTTTCAATTTCCACGAAAGTGGTACTCCAGGAGTAGATAGTGGGTGAGATAACGATAGATAATTTTCTTCGAGTGGTCCACTTGTTGCCATACAGGAAATAGTAAAATTAATCTAGGGAAGGGTCCTGTATTGCAGATAGTATCAATAAAATGGGTTATTTTTGTACCGCAATCAAAAATTTTAGGCTCAGTGGATAAGTACTTTTTTACAGAAAAGGAATGGTTCCAAATCGATCGATAATTTTCACTATGATGTTTTAAAAACTCGAAAATTCCCGAAAAAAACAGAAATTAACCATATTCGCGAGCATATTCATTTTTATGTTTTTCTGGCCCTGTTTGGATATCAAAAACAAATAACACTTCCTCACAGGCACCTTTTCACTCTACAAGATGGTGCCCGCAGATTGTCACTGCGACATTTATAATAATAATAATAATAATAATGTTTATTGAGCATACATACGAAACAAAACAATAAAATAATAATGTTGTACAGCTCAAAAGGTAATGAATTCGGCCTAAAGCCGTTTTTCAATTCATTCTGTAAGACACAAAATGATAAAAAAAAACCAGTCGTCTTGCTAAATTAATTAATTACAATTCTCTAAGAAAAAGCTCTTAGTAGATCTAACAAACTGAGGATAGTTCATGTGCAATGTATCTAACCTTAAATTTAACAAAGATGGTGCAACATATGTGAAGCAACCTTGGAATTTTGCAGTTTTATGTCTAGGTATTGTAAAAGAATTAGTTCTTAAATTTACACAATGAGCAGCCGATCTTCTTATCGTCATTTCGGACCGGAAAAAAGTAGGTACATACTGTATTGAGTTATTATGAATACAATGATATGGCAAAATATGATTCTTTATCAGGAACCATCAATGAATTATTTTGACACTTTGCCAACGCCTACTACACCAAAATGTTAAAAGTTCTATAAGAAGCTTTTTTTTCTGACTTTAATAATAAACAATTATTAACATTTTGGTGTAGTAGGCGTTGACAAAATGTCAAAATAATTCGTTGGTCGTTCCTTTAAACCTTTTTTGTCAAACTATCACAAACAGAATCAGTCTAGGTAGGTTTGTTTCTGAGATACAGGGTGAAAACGAAAAGTTTGACTTTTTGGGATGTTGCTTACTTTAGATATTTTTACGTAATATCCAGTGGCGTAGTAAAAATAATTGTTGAGTCATCATTTTGACTCAATGTTGGTATTTTTTAAATGCAATTCCCTGTATATCTTAACGTTAATTTTTTGAATTTTTTCTGATTGCATTAATACACTCCAGCCTATATATTTTTTTAAATTTTAGCCATGAAACACTTATTTTTTACTGTTTTTAAATAGTAGGTCATGGATCTATGGTTATTTTCTTTTGTTTATTGTATCCATGAGTCATTTCAAAATTTTGAAAAATTGATAAAATATATAAGTATATAGAAAAATATAGATTGTGATACACTAATAATGTAATCAGGAAAGAGTGCAAAAAATTGACGTTATGATATGCGGGGTGTGGCATTTAAAAAATACCAACTTTGAATCAAATCCCAGACACTTTGGTCCAAACATTTTTTGTTAGCACGCCGGTGGATTCTAGGAATAAATGTCTAAATGTCATCTTACATGGGCAGTAAGATATGATACCATCCCAAAAAGTCAAACTGTTTTCACCCTGTACCTCAGAGACAAACGTAGCTAGATTGATTCTGTTTGTGGTATTAAAAGTTATACAAAAAAATGGCACGGGGTCGCGAAAAAAGTCTATCTTTAAAAACAGCTCGGATACACTACAGCCTCAACCTCGGCCTCAACCAAAATAAAACACACGGCACACTGCCATTTTAACAAAACCAAAATAACTGTTTTGCGGAAAAAATATTTTAGATTTTTAATTGTGACATTCTTTGCTCTTTTTTGTAATAAAAGCTAGGATAATTTTTATAGATTGTACAGGGTGTTCCAAAATTGTGTTTTTTAAGTTTTTCGGGGATATTTTGAGAACTAAAAGAGATGCGGTTTGCATTTCACGGAGTTACTTTTCAAAGGTACCTAGATTGACTGTGTCAATTTTGACGTATGAGTTACACGACGCGCTAAAGTCCAAAAATGCCATAAAACGTTTTTGCTTTATAAGTAACCTGTTATTTGTGGGAATATCAAAAAAGTAGAAACATTAAAGTTACGAAAAAATAGTTTCTTAGTAAGGGCGGTATTTTATACTTTCCATAGCCTGCTTAGTTTCTTAAGGAACCAAGTTTATTTTTTCAAATGGAATATTAAGTTGCACGAAGAAATTCTAATTTTTTTCTAATTAGAAAAATAAAAATACAGCGCTCCATTGGTAGCCAGAAATCTTTGAGAAACATGGTGACGCTAATTGCGGATAATTTCGCTCCTACATTTTTAGCGCATTTTTGAAAAAAAAATAGGCTATTATATTCGGTATGGCTGGCTGGCTGTCCGGCTGATTTCTCAGCAATTACAATAGGTCGAGACTTCAAATTTTCACTAAGAGCTTTCTGTGCATGTTGAGTTGGATTATTTATTCATGAGATCGATAATTTTCGAGATAATGTTAAACTTTGCTAATAAAATACTGACCTTTATTACCAAAAATGTACTTTAATCACATTCACGCATATATGCTGATTTACAACTTGTTTTCGATTTCTTTTATGGTAATGCTCGTGGTAAAGGAGTAAATTATGATACGAGGGGTCTTAGATGCTACAACCTGTAGAACTTAGTCATTTTAGTTTTTAGCTTTTTGGAAATTATTTTAGCAATCGGAGTTGATGGAATTATGCTTAGGATTCGAATGAACATTGCATGAACAGTATGAGCGATATGCCCCTTAATTGCATTGCCACGCTCTCAAATTACGAAAGACATAAACATTCCGAAGAAACAATAAGACAATCACCACAACCTCACCTGTAAAGTAAACTATTTTGCAAGATGAAGATCGTGATGTGCTAAAGTGAATGTAAATCGCGCATTATGCAAGTCACAGATTTACACACCTTTGAAAATATTTGTAGCAGGCTCTCCAGAAGGCGCCGTCGACGGACGCCGTAATTACCAATGAATCACATCAAAGAAGCTGGATCTGCTAATTTCGTCACGGAACCTTAGGAATTGTTGTATTGAAATAACTGACGCGTTATTGTCCTATATCTCGAATTACGTTTACCTTGCGTATAGTGTTTTATTGCTTCAAATTTCCACGGCCGTTTGTGCATGTCAACTTGATTTTTCACGTTATCAATTTAAATTTTTTATAACTTGTGGAGGGAATTACTCCAAGATTATGCCAATGAACAAATGGATGCTTTTTTCTAAAAATTATGTATGCACAATGGTCAAAACGAGGGTCAAAAGTTCGAAAATCCATGAATGTACGACTTTCAGAAATTAAGACATCCGCCCTATAGTTCAGATTTCTTACCATGTGACTATTTTTAAAGAGAAAATTTCTCTCTGTTTATTGCATAAAAATGTCCCCGCGTACCATAATTGGCGGTCCTTTTAATTTTGCACCGGCTGAGAAATTCTCGTCTAAGACAAAGAAGCAATTTAATTGAATTTGATGTTACGTAAGTAATTACAAATTTCACACACTTGACCTACAAATTAAATGTTGTATTACGCTTTTCAAGTATTTTTTTATTGAAAAAAAAATTACAATAGATCATTTTATGCTGCAACATCGTAATTAACCACCAGTATTTATGCAACATCAGGAAGGTCGTCGCCTTTTGTATATTTGTGGAAGGTTGTTTCCGAAGGAAACGTCGTATATGCACGACAGTGATAGCTTATCCTGATTCATCTGTACGTGCGTAAGTGGCCCACTTTCGTTTATATTGAATTCGCGAAAAAAAGTCGAAGTGTATTACATAAAGTACTCCCCGTATTAAATAACGAGAGATATAAAAGCTACGGAAGTATATAGAATCACACGGATGCAATTAATGTAATCAAATCATTGGTAATGTTATCTTTGAAAGTTTCAAGCGAGTAAGTAGTATATAATTTAGAAAGCTTTTCATCATCGTGCAGTCACAAAAAATAATAAGCGGTATTGTGTTTTCAGTGTTGTATAACAAATTACTATAATCACAATAATTGTCAATTTACCTTCAATCTCAAAACTTTTTGGGGCAATTCACCTTTGAGTGAAAGTCCTCGTAACAGTAGCAGCATCCCAACGTTACATAATGCACTCTACTGTAGATAGGTAGGTACAGAAAATTAATTGTACAACTCGAAATCGAAAATGTTCAGGAAGCCACCAAATACTTTATTGCATTCCGCGTCGAGCAACCCTTTCATTAGCGGCTTATTTACACCGGAAACCTCAAACCCTTAGAAAACTCTCGTATAGGTGATTTATTACGCCCATTAGTTTTCTCGTGTTACGCCCACGGAATCAAAAACTTTATTGCGATCCTAACCGGTTCTCTTTTTTTTGTCTAATACCGTATGTCCGTGTGAGGGTTAAGATCTCGGCACTGTTTATAATTGAGCGAAATTCAGGATTAATTATTAACATGGCGGCAGAAAGTCCGGAAGTAAATGAGACTGTGTTTAAAGCGATGAATAATTGTGAACGGTGCAATCACAAAAGGTGCAACCTTCGCAATTCAGAAGTTCCGCCGCACTAAAGTCGTAAATATGTTAAATAAAGAATGTTTTCCATATTTATTTTAGACTCGCTTTTCATTACATTTACACTACGTCATATCGTGAAATTGATGTTTTTTATTTATAGGTAGTTACGGCAGTATATGTCTTGATTATGTTATGTTTTCACTTACATACTTCGATATAAAAACCGATTGAAGTTTTTTAGGTTGTAGAAATTGCGGTTAATCTATTTTTCGATACTATAAAGTATAAATAATCATTTAGGTGAAGGCAATTTTTATTTTTCAATTTCATCGTAATTTAAAAACAAGCTATGGATTCATTTCAAAGGAGTTCGCACTATTTATTTGTAATGTATTGTACGAGTATCTAAGTAAATTTACCCCAAAATCGAGCCTAAAATAATGTAGCAAATAATGCCGTTATCATTCGGTTATAAAAAATTGAAATTGCTTAAAATTAACTTGTAAGTGCAGGGGGCTACCACATACCAGTTGTCGGTACCCACTTCCGAAGAAGCGTGCCTTCAGAAGATGGTTAATTTCTCCCCTATGAAAATTAAAATTCCATCACGCGTTTAGAAAATCTTTCCGACGACACCAATTTGAAAACAATCAGACCTAACTTTAAGAAGTTAGGGAAAAAACTGATCACCACGTTACCATGACACACTCGGGGATGGCGCCCAGATGTCGCCGACCCTACATCATGTAGCACCGTCCCTAAAATTGTAAATTACACGGCCCCGATAATTACATGTACACTTTTCTACAGGCGTTCTTCTACAGGCCCGCATTTGCTGCCAGCCAACCAGTCGGCCGGCCAAATTGAGACTAAAGTCTAAAGGCTACCTTTTTACAAATAAATGCGCTAAAAACTACGCCCGAGAACTTTTGATTTCGGTGGAGGATACGAGAATGGGTTGGTATTTTTAACAAAGGAAAGTAGCTTATTAAATGAGGGCTAATTGGTCAGAACTCATTATTAAGATGCGACAAATCTACTGTAAACTTACCTTTCATTAGAAATGTCTCTCTGTACACTACTCCTAAGGTCATGAGGGGCAGCATTCAGTTGATTCTGCCCTCGAGGATCGTGTAAACAAACATCGCGACTGCTTAACCGCGATCATCGCCAATAAATTAACTGGCGTTGAGGTCTCCTGGGCCTCCGAACACTCCCATCGGCGATTAGGGTTGTTGAAGATGACATCCTGAAGGGTTAATTTGGAGCTCATACCATCTTTCTTTTAGGATACACATCCTGCCTCGGCCCTCTTATTAGGACCGTCGGCCAATGGATCAGTAACTGATCTATGTATCTCATTAACCTCTATGCAAAAACACCTGCCGGAACTCATTTTGTTAGGTCTTGTTTTTTTCTTATTGGGTCGACACCATGACCTATTCGAGCGTCATGGACTCATGCACATTATGCACTCCGGATATCTGAGAGAGGTTTTACCTAATAATAGCACAGTTTACTCACCACCTACACGTGGATGACACTCATTCGAGGGCCAAACTCACTACTATCTCCGATGCTCTACTTAGCATCCCTTAGGATCGTGGCCAGAGCGCGTACGCAACTCATCTATGCGCGTTTAGCTTGCCATATTTATCAAATAGGAGTTGCGTTGACATTTTAATTTTTCATTATTAAGGACCACCATAAAATATCGTTCTTGTAATTATTGTAACAATTTAATTACCTACATGATTTATTTATTTTCAATTAATTATTTAGCCTTGTACACAAATTGATAACATACGATCGCGAACTTCACTAATGATCACTTTGGCATCGATGTTGGCACTCTCTATCTTTTATCGATTTGTTGGCGCCGGCTGGCACCACGATGTCTGGGATACTTGTTACAATATTTTAAATGGCGAAGGGGTGTGTTTGCTAAAAAAATATAGAAGGGAGTACGATGCCCCTCTCCCCGCCCCCTTTCCGTCATTAGTTTTCCGATGTTTTTTATATAAAACACATATGTAAAAAATGGACAGCAGAGGGGCATAAAGACATTTTTATGGAATGGCTTCCAAACACTGGTCTGTTATTTTTTATTTGATAAGATAATCCCGTAAAGAAGTATTCCACAAAAATTATACTCTCGATGAAAATATTGAAGATGCTTGAAATATTCAAAATTGGTTTGGTTTCTCCAAATTTTGGATAAATACATATTTTTATGTGTTATTAACACCCAGCCTCGCGAAGGTATTGCTATTTTCTTTGTCGCGACACTTTTTAATCTCAGTTGATGTATCGATATACAGAATATGCACTATTGACACTCTGCAGTTTGACATGTTTTCAGAGACTGTTCAGGAGCTGTAATTTTGATTTTAAATTCCATTTAAAATGAGTGGTTTCACATTAAGACCAACGTAGTCAAAAAAATTGGTCAGGGCGTCCCATTTTTGCTATCAAAAAAGGAATATAGGTTGATCAAACTATAATTTGTAAAATCAAAATTTATGCTAAAGAGATAAGGAGGGAAAATAAAAAAAATGATCACTTTTTAAATGACTACATTTTCTTAGTTACAGGAAAATAGTGAAGGTTTCTTAAAAATGTTAATGAATAAATCTTCAGTTTCCCGAATAAATATACGAGGTCAAATAAAAAAGTTATTGGACCTAACCGTATTTTTTTAAAATGGAACACCTTTTGTATGTTAATCTAAAAAGGTATCATATTACCTTTTTTGAAAAATATAACATTTAACAGATTCCAAAAATGTTTTTTTCTATTTTTTATAATTTTTACTTTTTGAATTTTTTAGTCGTTTAATTTTTTTAAAATATCCTTGCTGTGTTATAATATTGAAGGGAGAATTTAATATGCTCATTTTAATTAAACTATATAGGATATGTGTACCAAATTTGGTTCCAATTCGTTCAGCCGTTTTGCCGGAAAGGCGAATACAGACAGTAGAAAGATAAACGAATCCAAGAGTAGTGTTTTGTATCCTATACAATCAAGGGAGGTAGCAAAAGTTACCAAAGAACTCAATAGTTCTGTTCTTCAAGGAAGACCAATTTCCTACATGCCTGTGCGCTCTACCGTGACCATAGCTAAACAAGCGCAATTACCTCGCAAGGCCAATTTTTGTTCTGCTTCATTTTGCGTGATCGACTTCCTCTTACTCACGATAGACTTTCAAATTTTCAATGCAGGTCCCGCTTTGTTTCTTTTATTTCCAATCGCCTTATATTGTCACATAGTCAAACCCCATCACAGAAATGGAAAGATCAAGGCGGTTCACGCTGACCATGCGAGGTGTTTTAAAAATTGAATTAAACAATTAAATTTTTAAACAAACAACACGCAACAGTTCTTGCATAATAAAAATCGTGTACGTCCGGTATGTCCATTGTTCGAGCTCGTTGTGCACTTTTAATGCACATTGCGATTTAACGTTATACGTACATAGAAAATCATTATTCCAATTCGCTATTCTTAAACCATCTTCTCGAATTTATCGACAAAGGGTTTTCAAGTTGACTGAACTCGTCGATTAAATTAGTGATTCACCTTTATTATTATTGTTATTATGACGACGACGTGTGTGGGAGAAACATTTAATTAACGCGAATTACGAATTGTTAATTACAAAATTATGCACGTGGATCTATTCGATTTTACTCGCCATCCACCAAAGTTAATTATGGCGATATGGCGTGATTACTCAAACTTAAGACAACCTTCAATTAATTACGAACCGGTTATTGAACTCTGCACGTTAGTCTTTTTTACCTATCAGTTGCATACACTTCAAGTATGCAGATGTTTGATATGCGGTTAGCTCGAGCATCCTCTCTTTGTTTATATCTGCCTTATACCGTGAATATAGATAGAAATATCAACCAAAAGCTTCTTTTGTACTATTTTAAATAACACACGTGCTCTTACATCTGCTTCAATCCAAGACGGCCACTACGTGATGTTTCGGATCATTCGTGAGAGAGGTCCAACCATACACCCCTGCGGAACACTACAAACCATGGATTATTAAAAGACGCTTTCACCTTCGTTACACTATCTTGTTTTTCATGTACAAGTAAGGACGTTTTTCAAAGACTATTTCAAATTACACTTTATAAGGATAACGATATGATGAAAAACGGAGAAAGTGCGGACGTTAGAAAGTTAAAAGGCAAAATCGACGACTAAAAACATTAATTTTTTTCAAATGCACACTAATTTTAAGGTAGGTAATAATTTTGTCTTAAAAAGTGCAAGTGAGCTGCAATTTATGTGAAGGGAACGGATTGCGTTACTAATGGATATTGCAGAGGATCTATGGCTGTTGTGAACTATGGTATAATTTAAAAAAAAAACATCCGTTGCAAATTTGATTGATTGTATTGTAATTCGAAGAAAGTGGCAACCTAATAAAATTTTTTGCACGGCTAATAATGTTTTTACTCAGTGCGGCAGTGTTAAAAGTAAAACTGTCTTTGTCTTGTGTTTTGGCCCAATTTCTTACTACAAGAAAGAAATATACACCAAAGGCTGATTTTTACGTCTGTGTGGTTCCGTTCATGAAATCTTTACGGTTTTTTATTTAATAGGTAAAGAGGGCGCGAGGAGGAATTTAGTTGCCTCATACAAAGCCACGCTTTTGTCTATTCGTGTGCAGAAACTATGCTTTTACAAAATATGTCGGTATTTCAAAATTTGGGCAACATCGGTAGTTGCACAAACCACTCCAAATCTTTTTACAGTAATGTCGAAACGACAAACAGATTTAGTCTAACACCATATAATTTAGACCTTGGGACATTGTTCTTATTATAAAATAATGACATCGCACTTACTCAATGAACTGAGAAAAACCTTTTTTCCGCAACGCAAACGCAACTTTCACTCCGACCTCCGAAAAAAAGTAACACCGCAATTTGCGAGCCTAATTATTTTGCCAAACTTTCACAGTTAAAGGGATGAATAAACCATATGTCTCAAATTACAACATCGCGTATTACGCCGGCACATTATGATTAAGTGAAACGGTGAGTATTGTTGATTTACGAACCCCAGTTTTCTAATCGAATTAATCATTTATATAACAAATCGATTATGTTTCATGCGAATTGATAACGGGTGGCCATTTCCGAGGTTAAAAACCGTGTCAATCATATATCGATGAAGGTTTATTTATAGTTTAATTACATTGTAGTTCTTTTGATAAATGTACTCGTAGTTATTCCAGATGGGAATTCACAAAGCGCTTGGTTGAACTGTTTTACTTCCTAATTGTTTGCGAAAGAGTAAATCCATCTTGACACACATAAATTGCGTTCTCTAGCACAGTGGTACTTTATGGCAAGTCTTCTAATATGTGTCATATTGTCATACTCAATACTGACCCATAACCTGTTCGTTGGTCACCCCCACTACAGTGTGGGCGAATACCTGGATCAGAAGCTGTGTTAGTCGTAATGGTGCAGTCAATTCTTTAATTTAATCGGATACAATGAACCATCTTTAAAAACCATCCCCAATCTGTTGGCCGAATGTTTCCAAGCCACTGTTGGATTTTAAGATAGTGTGGCAGCACTCAGCAAGCAGAAGAGATGGCAGTTTTAGGGCGCTATTTTTAGTTGTAGCCTAAATAAAAGATTCATCTGCTCGAGAAAAGTTTGTAAATCTTTTTTTAGTTAATTGTAGACTATTCAACTCTGTCGGCAAACTTTAACGCAAAAAAAACGCGCGTCTTCTAAATGTTCAAAGGACAGCAACTCGGCCTCAAAATTGGCAAAAGGCCTTTTCTAAACGTTAACCCCGGTATTTAAACGGACTTGACTCCTTAAACAAATCGAAATTTCTTATTCAATTCTCGATCTAAATCTAAAATACCACAACCACAATATTTTCCCATTAAAAGGCATCCCTATCTCTAGATAATTAAGTAATCTTTTATAAGAATAAACGAAGTACCCAATAAATTAAATCTGAACTGTCGCCTAAGCGATTTAACAAAACAAATTGATAACGAAAAATGAGATGAAATTTTCCTATCCTTAATGATTCTAGGAAATAATCTATTTTACAGAGAAACAAATACGTTTGATACGGGCTAGATACGCAAAATCGTTTTGTGTTTAAGGAATCCCACCAGATTAATTAAATGAATTAAAATGAATATTTGGTTAGTAATGAAACGACCCATATTCACTTCAGGTGACTGGACGTAAACCTCAACGTCCAACCCGACTTTGGTTACACAGAAATATTCTAAGTTTTTTTTTCGATAAATGCATAGTTATTTGACTAATTTGGCATTCGATGAACAAGAGCTAACCGTAACAAACCATTGCTCGGTTTGTATTGGTCATACAGCAATCATTAAAAAACACATTTCCTTTGTTCTTTTAAAGCTATTTTGTTCTCCACAGTTTTTTTTAAATAAAATGTGCATACTTTTCGAGATTTTGGCAAATAACCAATTTAAAACATCTATCTTTTCTATGAAAAACTCAAGGAAAAACGGACCGTTCGCGAATAACTCGAAAAATAAGAATTTTACAATAGTAAATGTATAGAACATGTTTTGCTTAGAATTAATTTTTATATCTATTTCTGTGGTCCAAATATAATAAAACATTTCCATTCCCGAGATGGGGAATAATATAGATTTTTTTAATCTTAGGCTATTCCCTACTTACTGTCAAAATTTCAACACAAGTAGTGGAGGGGTTTGAGGGTACGAAATGGATACCAGAGGAAAGACGTTTACAATTTCCTTGAAACTTACTCTCTAACGGTAATGGACGATTGTATTCGTTTACATCCGCTTATCGTTCGAACACGCGACCCTCCCCCCCTTTCTCATGATATGGGCCAAATACGTTTTGCGCGGACTTCTTGTCCTTTAAACTAATCGCATTTCGAGGGTGTAGGTTGCAATGTTTGAGTAATTCGAGAAACAAACCATTTTTCATGTTTGTCCTCGTATTTGTCGGATCCCACAGCAGTACCTCGGAGAGGGAAGGCCCGCGGTCATCCCGATTTTCGCTGACGAGTCGCCATAAATTGTAGATGGTGGGTATCAAAAGAACTGAAATTTCACATGGAATACAAAAATACAATAAAAAATGGGAGTTCCCATTTAAAATAACGAAGTTACTAGCAACTTCCGGTATTCCCAGAAGTGCCATCATTGTGAAAATATCTTACATCGTTTCGGCTTCAGAGTAACTCCAAAGTTCAAATTTTCAAAAACCTACCTTCTTCACTTTTAACTATATAGCGCCCAAGAAACACCCTGTATAGGTATACTACATCGTATGACATGCTTATTAAATTCTCTACAAAAGTTCATAGTCAAAGTACTCTGTAAGTTTTTTTTTGAGAATAGCCTTTAACGCACTCTGAAAAATACTGGGAGAAAAGCTAAAACAACAAATTTTTCACAGGCCTACTACAAAAATATGCGTGTTTTAGAGTGGATCTTGTAGTGGAGATATAAAAAGATCCAAACATCACAATCATGCACCAATTTCGACGGAAAAACCCACTTAATGTGTATTAGGGGTACGAAAGCGCATAAATATGACTTTGTTACAGCAGGAGGCGTAACCGAGTGGTGCAACCATATGAGTGCTGCTGCAAATAGACAGCAAGCATCTTTTGGTGTATGTTTATGTAACAAATGAATCCTTTTCTATGCACCAATTGTGTTGGATCCAGTAATGGCCTATTACATTACTTGTAATCTTAATGAGAACTTGGCTCGAAACGTTGGTTGAACGTGGAGGAATTTTGCACGTATACTGGTACGAAATTAGACGAATTGAGGCACAAATTTAAAAATTGATCACGAAGCAATAAATTCCATCGAGTGTATGCGCTCGGACAGTATAATAAATTGAAGAATTAGTTTCAGATTCGAAGGCCATACAGGGTTGCGTGATAATATACATAAGCGACTGAAAAAAATTGTAATGGCGGAGATACTTTTCCTTTTACGCGCGACGGTTTAAATTATGTTGCGGCGAACTGCAAATTACTTCGAGATACAGCAAGGCCTACAGGTTCGTTTGACAACGGATTCGTTTTTTGCAAAATTCGGTATGAGTCAACGCCACGGGTTTAAAGCGGAGAGGACGACGCGATGGCTAGATCAATATCATCCCTTTCGTGAGAGGGTGCAGGCGTACAACGTCACGTGTATCCTCCAAACCTTGAACTTTGAATGGGGGCGAGCTTTCGTTTTTCAATTGTTTTAGGAGCGATAATAAAATAAATCTCCAGGTGTTGTCGGATAAGGTGAGCTCGTGATCGGGACGTATCCGTATCACGTATAGAAATCTTAATTACCGTTCGTAATTGTCGCGACAAATGATATTGCAGCCTTAATCGGAAGTTCCTTCTAAATCCCCCACGTGCAGTATTGAAAGGGTTGTAAAGTGCGCTCGTCTCCGTCGAGTGGGGGGTGAAATAATACAGGAGAAAATTGAAAACCTCTCGCACACGCGACGCTGAACAAAAAAGATCAGTCTCTATTGTGAAAAAAACGCTCATCTTTAGGTTAACAAACTCATGAACTGACCTTTGCTATTGTAGTTATTATGCTCTCGTGTTCATGGGAAACAAACAAATCCGCTGCACGTCCCATGAAACGTTTCTAATTCGTAGATTACTCGAAAATATTTATAACGGATTATAAAAACGAACTTCTCAAGTATCCGTTAACCGTTTTGGACAAGTCTTTACGAGAAAGTTCGCTCGTCGTAAACGATTTTTAGTGCAAGTAATTAGATTTACTGTTATCCCAGCTAACGAGAATAACAACGCACAATAATCGATTCGGAAGTATAATCGAGAATAAAGGTCAATAATAAAACCTTTTACAGAAACACCTTACTTGGGAATACAGGGTGAAAATTTTATCTGGAATCAAGACATCAAGAAACTTTTTATGGTATCCAAAATTATAAATATCAATCTACGTACTTTTTCCTCACTTGAAATAGATACCAAAAATGTTTATTGCAAACTTTTCCTTAAAATCATTGCTGAATAAACAGCCGATTTTAGAATAAGTATACGGGGCCAGGAAAAAAAGATATTGCACCTAACCTCATTTGGACACCCTGTATATTTTTATCTAAAGAAGATATAAAAACAAAAAGAAAATGTATATAGAAATTATTATAATTTAAGACTAATTAAACAAGATATTACAGACTATTATTATATTACGCTAAAAAAATGTTAAAAATGTAATATTGATTTAAACCGACCAAAACGGGATTTTCAAAAATTTAGTTTTTGAAATTGCCGACTTTTTTTAAAAATCATTTTTTATTTTTTTCGTCTTTTTGAATTTTTTAGATTTTTTATCATCCCTTGAATCTTTTTTTAATACCTTAACATAAAAATAATCATCTGAACCTTCAGAAATTAAAAAAAATCATTTCATTCGCAATTCTTAACCCTAAACGGCCTACACTCGATCGGTGCATACATGACCACCCAGTTCCTACGCTGTGATGCGCATAACTTTCTATTTTTAATTTTTGTGCACCGGAATCAAATTTTGGCGTAATCCGATTTTTTTAACACCGTTAGGAATCTCAAAAAAATTACAAAATCGGAAAGGACACACCCAAAAACCTAGCTGAAGTCGTTTGTTCCGTTCGTTTCTGTATCATGGGAAAAAAGGTAGATACAGAAGAAACAGACAAATGATAAATACGTCGCACCAAAAGTGCTTTGTCTCAAAAATGTTTACCTTTAAATGATTATATACGTTTTCACCTATTAAGGTAATCAGAAAATTGTATTATTCTTGCCCAACAACATTCACACTGGATTTGAATAATTTTTAATTAACTAAAAATTTAGAATTTTTAAAAGTTTAATAATCAGACGCGTATTTTAATGAGATGTGCCTTAAATAAATCCGCTAATTTTAATTTTCAATCCGACAATTTCCTTTTAAGTTTTATTCATAATTTTTAAAGGTCGGAGAACTCCTCTTTGTTTTCACACGCCTTGATGGCCGTTTTCCAAGTGAGCTTTACGAATATCAACAAAAATGGATCGCTCATTTCACTTTGGCACAACTACCTAATGTCGTTAGTTACTTGTACTAAGTAGGTGTCATTGACATACTAAATGTGTAACTCGCATTTTTAAAGTACCGGAACCGCGGGCCAAATGGGGATTAAAACCGGTAATGGCTGCGATTTTCCCCTTCGCCAATTTCATTTCCATTTCAATAAATGAAATTATGGAAATGTTCAATAATTTAATTTTAATCTTGTTCTGTTGAGTTAAACACCAGAACTAATCTCATCACAAGATTGGTATTAATAAGAAAGCAAAATTTGCACACCTTCACACGTGTACCTAATTTCATTAAGTACAAGTGAATAGTGCTGTAGTGCTAATTTCATTTTATTTACTCTTGTTTTAATCTATTCTGATTATTGTTTAATGTCTCAATTATACTTTCTAATTTTAATTCTTTAGATGTAGTAACATCAGAGTAAGGGAGATCCGGTGCAATTCAAGAAAATTACAACTGTTAAATTAAACTTTTAACATAGGCGGTTGGGAACTTCCACAAAAAATAGTTTATTTGCTATTGATCTATGAGTAGTTAAATGTTTCTCGAAGAAAAGGTCCTTTTTTCGAATTTTTGATTTTATTTGAGTCAAAGTTTAAGCTAGAAATGGATAGCTTCAGTTCAAGTTTTGTAACGTTTACTTTTTGAAGGTCTACATTAAAATAACAAATTTGAACGACTGAGTCAATGTTAGTAACATTTCCTCAACAATAGAATTAGGTTTCTTTTATGTGCCTCTGAAACATTACTTAATTGTAAATGAATAATGTAATACAGCGTGATATACATACTCAACAAAATCAACTCAATTTACATTAATTAACATTACTTTTTATTTATTAATGTAGGTTTTTTGAACTTTGATGTCATCCAATTTTTTCTGTATAATATTTTGATTATTAGTATTGCTATTTCACTAATTTAATCAAATTACTTGCTCAATTTTTGTTTATGTTCTTATACATAATTTAAAAAGGTATGTACTAATTAGTTCCTCTATTGCTAAAAAAAGACAGTATAAGGTCGTCTACTCCCCCATCTACAGTTACCAACTCAATTCGATTACTAACGAAATCATGTCTTCCCAATAGGTCAACGATTTAATACCGAATAGAATTGCAGTTACTTATTGATATAAAACACGATATTAACACGGCGATAACGTTCGAAATATGCGCTATAAAAATTCATCGAACGTACCGTACTTACTTTCTCTACTTACGCGGGTAAGAACAAGGAGAGGGAACTTCTTAGATGACCATATATGGTTACAATAATTCTTTCTACACCGCATTAGGTATGCGTTCAATTATCGACTTACCATATATATCGAGCGAATGAAAATTGTCCCAACACCCATTCCCATTTTTGAATGGATGAGTACGTTTTTGGCCGTGGAGTAATCATTGGATTTAATTCGGTTTTATGGGAATTAGCAAGTCAAATAGTAAGCGCGGAGAGGATTTGTGTTTGCGTGATTTTAACTCAAGGGAATTCTAATTTGCACGCATTAATCCACCCGTGGTTTTCGGATAACGTGTCACAAGGACGATGATTATTGAATTACTAAAAGATTGCTTGAATGCCTTCGTTTGTAGCTGTTAGAAAATTAATCTCTTGCGCACATGTTTGTAAAACGCCCATCTGATAGTGAGATCGAATTTTTCAAATCATCCAAAAAATGCTACCCGTAGACCAGACACCTAGAAAAAAATCCAAAAGAAGATCTGTAAACGTTTAATCATTTTTGAAGGTATAAGAGGTTTTTAAATTTTGCGTTTCCTTGGATTTCATTTTTAATCTCCCCTATACCACTTCCAGGGTTGAAAAAAAGTGGGTGGTTTGTATGAACGATACCATACAGAGAGATTCACGAAGCCTAATTTGTTGTAGTTGAAATAGGGACTAGAAGTTTGGTTTACAGCCATAATCGACCATTGCGAATTGAAATAAAATAATTTCAAGATGGCGTCGCTGCCGTAAATATCGGAAGATGGCGCCATCTTGGTTTTTTTTAAATATAAATATACCATTTTCTAGTTTTCCCTAAATGCGCAATTTTATTCTGAATTTAGCGCATTTAAGATTTGTCATTGTTTTTTACCATGGCAATTTTTGAAGATGCGCATGTGTCCATTCAAAAATTTATATCTTTTAAACCGTTCAAGATCAGTATAATCGAATCCTTAAAGTCTAAGGAATTTTTTGAGTGATCGCTGAAAGTTTTGAAAAGGTTTCTAAGGCTGCTGCGGTTTTAAAAAATTAGCAATACAAAAATGTCAAAAAATTTGAATTTTAGGGACACTTTCATTAATATTCTGTATACCTATCCCTGTAGTTTTTGAGATATTGGCATTTTTTTAAAGAACTACTCGTATTTTTTCATTACGTGTGATCGGCTTTGGAAGCTATATCGACCAACATGCATAAAACGCAAGAAATGAGGAGTGCAATTTAATTAAAACGTTAATAATCCAAATTCAATTCAAGTTCTCTCATAATTCCACGAGAGTAGCTCTAGGGACTTCATTGAATACAAGGAAGGAAAAAGAGCTCCTGAAAAGCTTCCAGAAAATGTACTCGCTTAGTTTCTTACTTTTCCAATTTGCATTTTATAATTGCACATTATAATACTATGCGATCAAAAATGCGTGACTGTCGCGTAACCTTTGGACCTTTTTGACAGCAACTCATTTTTGATGGCCAGTTAGTTTTAAACCTGTACGACACCGTCGCGGAACTTATCTCCCTCGTATTCATACTTTACACCGATATTTAAAATATTATGCCACCATATTTACGGAAATGAATGTATTTACTAAGACTATTATGTAACGGAGCCCGATATTCACACCAAGGGCTCACGGTGTGAAGAATACACATTATATTATTGTTGTTAATGGTTAAGAGCCCGCCTTTGGTTAGAACATGAACTGTCTCGCCATAACAACAATATGATTGGGGTTTAAAATATTTTATAACATATAGGGTTTCACGACCCACCACATCACAGTATTCCAGGGGCGGACTGGGTAACTGCGGGCCAGGTGGAATTATACACTGCCTTTTTTTGAGCCCCGAAAAAAACATTGTCTCAGATCGCCCCGGAAAAAAATTTTCTTATAAAATGTGGCCTGTAGAATCCATAATTTCAAACAGTTCCAAGATTGGGCTACTAGTTCAAAAGTTACAGCCCTTTGAATTTTTTTTCGAAATTGGTTTCTAGTCTATAACTTTTGATTGAGAAGTCTGATCGAAAAAGTACGAATTGATTTGGATTCTACGCACACAAATTAATAAGAAAAAGTGTTTTCCCGAGAAACTTTGGTGTAGTCGATTTTTGGTAAAAAAGGAAGGCTATACCTGCCTTTTTTTGAGCCCCGAAAAAAAAAGTGTCTCAGATCGACCCGGAAAAAAAATTTTCTTATAGAATGTGGCCTGTAGAATCCATAATTTCAAACAGTTCCAAGATTGGGCTACTAGTTCAAAAGTTACAGCCCTTTGAATTTTTGTTCGAAATTGGTTTCTAGTTTATAACTTTTGATTGAGAAGTCTGATCGAAAAAGTACGAATTGTTTTGGATTGTAAGTACAGCTGATAATTAAAAGTAACAAAATATAGAATCCACACGAGGTGCGTCGCCTATCATTGTATTTCAGCACTTTCATGCTACGACAAAAAATGATAAATTCATTGTAAAACACTTCAATTAAAACAGAATTTTTTAACAACCTAACATCAACCCCAATTAGAGAAACGTGTTAATAATTTATTAATAGTGCAAGAAACTAAATACAGCTTATAAATTTCCAACGGGCATTATGATCTACAGGCCAGGTTGGCAATCGCCACTCGCCCCCCCCCCCGTGCCAGTCCGCCCCTGCAGTATTCCATGAGTATTGAAAAAGCATCACAGATGGTGGAAAATACCATTGCAAACAAATCCAACATAAAACAAACAAAACCCTCGATTCATCGCACAAGCCGATCACAAAAATCGCTTTTGAATTTTAAAAGTCGTACTTCAATTCTGAAGTGACCATCCTGCGAATTGTTTAAATATAAAATACACGTGGAAAGATACAAAACTCGTTTGTAAAATAACACTACTTGACTCGGCCCCAAAAGGGTCTCGTACTTCAATATTTCTTCGCCAGTAATGTGCCATTTTCCTGACTTATATAAGTAACTATTATGTGAACAACGAAATTACTACGTATTTACATACAGAAAACATCTCGTACGCGCAATCTACAGTAACCAACAAATCTACCCCTAAATACGGCCCTTGCACGGACTGTAGCAGGTAGAAATTAATTCCATAAAGGTTAACACCAATTTTCCTCCAAGAGTTATATAACTTAAAGTTTTACTGCAATTTTGTTTATTTACCAAACGTCTCGTTAACAAAAATGAAAGGGAATTATCCTAGGGTGGCAACCTTACCCAATTATAATCCTTTCAACGCATAATTAAATCTCAATCAGAAAATTGCAATCGCTGAATCTGGAACGAGTATGTCACTTCTGGTCGCGTATCAATTTAAATATCATTAACGCAATCAGCAACGATCAATTAAGCAAGTTTCCCAATCGATTGCAATAATCTCTCACACTCCGTAATGATCCCTTTACCGTAATTTGAATTTAAATTGCCATATAATTTGCTAATATTTATACCATTGCTTTCTTCTGGCGTAATTAAATTTACAAGGAAAAATAAGGATATTCTAAACATTTTAACAGCGCCATTAACTTTTTAATGGGGCTTCTTATAGGTAGTAGTATTTGATGTAAAAGATACGTTTTTTTTCTAGGACGGAAGTTCAGGGGTCATCGGAGATGAAGTCGGCGCAGGTAGAAATTCGAAAAGGTGAGTTGCCTTTGTTAATAATAATGGTTTAAGGGGGGAGGGGATTAAAAAGACAAAGTGTCATTGTTTGGAATTATTACCGTTCGAGATGCATGTAATTTTGGCTACAACAATACCTCGATGTTAACCTACATATGCATATTATTCGTGCCTGAAATTATAGGTTTGCTCTTTAATGTGGCACAAGATTAACTTTCTTTGTATAAGGGAAAAGGTAATCGTCGATTTGTCAATTACATAAATTCCGGTCGGCCAGCTTCCGAAATTCGTACCGGGTCATCGAGAAAGTGTGTTAAATTAATAAAACAATCGAGATAATAAAAAAAACGAGATCGATTGGTGCAGATTTATGAATCATTTCTATTCGTGCTAATTTGCGTATGTGTAGGGGGTTTACTTTCATTTTTTGTTGTCACCCGTTTGCATTTGTGCACTACAAACCGCTTTCTTGAGAGTGTACTGAAAGTGCACTTCATTTAATTAATATTCCAATGTACTACCAGTAATCTAAATTTATATTTATTAATCAGTAGCCTATTAACGGCTCACCGTAAGCAAAAATTGACACCCTTTTAAGTAGGTAACATTTGTTACTTTTACTTCTTCGTTATCCTAACTAGAAATTAGCACCAACGTACTAAATAGTTCCTCGCTGTCCAACGATTGAAAACAGATCGCTAATTGCCTACAACTAGGTAATTTGGGTTCCGGTATAAGTCGGAAGTGAGAAAAGTCACCGTTAAATTATTTATAGCTGTGACCATATGCTGCAGGTATAAATTACGGCTATTAACGTATAATGGAAGCCTATTATTAAAAAAAAACAAATTCGCCATAGAACATAAATTATTACAGTGCGTCAAGGCGTTGTTTCCAAAGCGAGAAAAAATTCCAAGATTTAATTATGTGTTTATTGCAAGACAGTATTCGAAATCGGTGTTCCCCAAGGATCCACGATGGGCCATTTCATCTGATTTCAAGCATCTCTAATACAGTACCATTGCTTGTATTAAATATGTTAATTTTAAAGCAATTGTGATTTGATAAACAACAATTGCAAATGATCACCAATTAACCTTGCTTTGTCCTTAGCTCGTTGACCCAAGGATCGACGAATCGGCTTCCAATAAGATTGCTTCTAACCACAGGTGTCTACAAAAGTGTTTTTTAAATGAATCTTTCTTCATCACACGAATCCTTTCCAAAAGAAGGTGTCGGAGAGGGCGGTTTGTTACATCATGTGTGCACGCGTGAAGCACTACTTGCTAGTCCGGTAAATAAGTTATCGGACCTAAACTCAATTTTTTAAATAGAACGTCCTGTATATTTTAATCTAAAATGAAGCATATTAAATTCTTTTAAAAAATTTAAGGTAGTCATATAGGGCCGATTCTAAATCACACTAGGCTAAATAATCACTAGAAAATTTATTAGAGTTGAATGTGAAAGAGGGCAAAAGCTAAGAATGATTCAAGATTCAAAAAAGATTAAAACAAATTTAAAAATTTTGTGTTTGAATCTTTTTGAGCCTTTATTAAATTTTTTTGAATCACTTTAATCGTTTTTGAATCACTGACGTGTTAATTGAAAAAAATAATTTAATCTGTTTTTTTTTAATTAAAAAATGAGCCTGGTATAACTGTATACTTATTTTGAAAACGAAAAATTATTAAACAATTATTATACAGAAACCTTTGTAGTAAACATTTTTTTGTATCTCTGAACTAAAAAAATATAGTCATTCTGAAATTGACAATTTTTACTTTTCCCCCCTTTTCTGTTAAGCGAGCGAATATTTTCAAATTTTAATTTTACTATTTCAAATTTGACCCAAAAAGAGCGCATGACGCCTATGTTACCTATTTGATACCACTAACAATTACGCAGACGCTCTATAAAAGTGTCAAAAATGGATCACCCTAATTTTCAAACTTGGTCGTGCTATAAATTAAAAGTAATCAATTCGCGTTTGGTCATCAGTGCAACTTGTTACTTTCCAATTTAAAATTTCGATTATTTAGCATTTGAACTACGGAAAGTTGACCCGTACATTTAAAAATAAATTGTCAATACTAAGCAATAATCACGTAGTTTATATCGCTAAATAAATATGTGCGGAATTCTTTGGTGTTTTTTTTGGGTATAATAGAAAACTTCAGCTTAGAAAATTCGCGTACGAACTATTGAATTGAAGTTCGCGTGAGTGTTACAGTAGAATTAATAGAGCCCTTTCCAATTATGTGTCACTCGACCCAACGTTCAATTTAAAATCATTGAAGGGGTGGCAACGCGCTTAGGGGGTTGACAGCAGAGGTGTAAATTTTTAAGTAGCAGACGTCCCCCTTGCAACCAAAATCGACGTGTTTTTGCGTTTTTTCCAAAAACTATTTCCTTGCGAGTTATTCAATCTGTTTCGTTTTCGTTATGCCACTCTGTATAAAGTTCGGTTATGCCAGGGGGGGGGGTCCAACCGACACTGCGTATTCGATTATCAACATCCAAAAATTACAACATCTTGAATTAATTACGTCCTTCCCAGACGGCTTAAAAATACGGGACTGGTGTCAAAATTCAAATTTTTTGCACCTAACGCATGTAATCTCAACCCATTCAACTAATTACGGATAATTATACTTATCCACATAGTCGGAATGAAATCTCAAAATTCGGCAGTCCAGTAATGCCTCTTTCCCTTTGCAATTTTGGGTCAAACGGCAGGGTCTCCCCCTGCCATTCATTGCCCATTGCAGAGTGTCACTTTTTTTAAGAAATAATTTCTATCCTTTCGATGAAAAAATGAAAGAATATGTTGTCATTTGAGAATTACTGTCAATTGTCGCTTACCAATTGTCAATTGGTGCTCAATTCAGTAATTAATAATTCGTAGCCAATGGCAAGTTGTCCGTCCGCCTGCTAATTTCAAATGAAAAACGTAATTATTTCGCGTAAGAGGATTGAAGTGGATTTTTTCCAATTCTAAAAAAATTATTATTGATTCGGTATTTTTATGTTCTACTTGCAACATTTATATGGTCGAAAGTGTGAAAAGTATTTTTGTTTAAAATATTTGGTTCTGCTGACGAAACAAAATTATTATGTATTGTTCAAAAATAACAGCAGGATATACTGTTGTTCAGATCTTTGATCAATTAAATGTTTAATTGCGATATTAATAAACTAATAATATCAATCAATCAAATAAGCTTTATTGCAAAAAATATTTGCATATGCATGAAGTACACAACATTAAGAATAATCTCGAGAATAATGGAGTCGAAATGCTATGTATTAATTAAAAAAATACAATCTATCAATCTTATTACCTTATTTATCTCAGATAATCATAAAGTGTCAAAATACTCCTTTAAATTGTAGGGTTTTATTAAAAGTGATTTTGCTTTCTTAATAAAGGGGTTACTGCTTCTTAATTGTTTTATTAGCATTCATAAATTGGTTATTAGAATTTCAACAACCATTCAAGAATAATGAAAACGAAAGATTTAGTAATAATATTCACTTTACTTGCGGATCTATTTTTGTTTTTTTTAGAAATCAGTCAATGAATAAGTTCATAACCAATCGTCATTATTCCGGTTATAAGTACACTAAAAAAGACGGAAGAGACTCTTTTTCATCAAGTGGAAATGTTATGTTCTGTTGGTTCTCGTTCGATTTATTTGAAAACACTTTGGTCGGCGGCTGCCTGGTAGCAAATGAGGGCGGGAGGAGATTGCTTTTAGAAAGACGAGGGGTGTACGTATACATATCGGGCTGTGTAATTAAGAACTTTGGGAACTACATGATGTGGGGTCGACGACATCTGGGCGCCATCCCCGAGCGTGGTTTACTAATGTGGTGATTTGTCTTCAAAATTTTAAACGCGAATTGTAGGTGAGCGGGTCGTCGGAAGTGAGTACCGAGAAATAGAATGTGGTAACCCCGGAAGAGTTCCGACTGATGATTGAGTCAAAATTTCAAACGCGAATTGCGGCTGAACGGGATGTCGGAAGTGGGTACCGTCAAAGAGAATGTGATAAGACTCTGACAAGATCTCATTGATGGCCTGAAGTCTCTTCGGTCTCACACGAGCACTTTGATTTTTTTTTTCAACGCCTTTGTACAGGGTGTAAGTAAACATTGCGATTTCTTTCCTCTTTTAACTTCACCTAGAACATTGTATGATAAAAATTGTTCTAACTGTTCATTGTAAAGAACATCAACAAGGTATTGTGATATTAAATTAACTCCGTTTAAAGTGGAACGGAGCCCAGCCCAATCTAAATTCGTAACCTTTACAAGCAAGACGGAGTGGCTCGCCATTGTCTCTATAATTAAAAAACGTAATGGCTTGTCGTGAGAATGACGTTTATTGTAATGCAAAAGAGCGACGGCGGCGTAAAAATCCCTGAAGTCTATTAGCCAAAAATTAAATGCACATTGACTCCACACCGTGCAATAATGTCACAACACAGAAAAAGTGAAATTTGCAATTATAATCACAAACGAAGCGTGCTCAATTCACATAATTGAAATTCAGCTTTGAAATGTAACGGTCCATTATTCAAGCGAGAGAGTTTTCTTCTGCTTCTTCTTTCTTAAATTGTCGCCATTAAATCGACATCATCATCATCATCACCACCACCATCGTCACCGCGAAAGGCAATTTGTAGAAACGTGAGTTGAAAATTACAAAAGTACAGATGGGATCCCGCGCAAGTGGTATATCAAAACACAATAAGTAACGAGGAAGACGCACAATATCTGGGTTAATTATTTTCACATAAATTATATAATCGTTATGTACCGACTTTGATTGTGTTTTATTTTCTTTGTGTATAATTAACTTCCTTATTTTTATGGGTCCCCGCAGAGTAAGTAATAACTGACTTGTCGAATTTGTATTGCGTAAATGATGTTTCTTACCAAAATTGGAGTTTTTTCGCTTTGGTTGTCGGATTTCATAAGTAGACCCGTTTCAGTTGCTTAACAAGAGAGATACAACCAATTTTAGTTTACAAATAAGATTAGGTAACAAACGCCTAATTTGATGATGATGATGGTTGCAATAGATCGAGCATCCCCTCATGCCGATGCCGATTTTCCGCATACCCGATCTGACCACGTTGTTGCAAAAGATAACTTTGTTACGTTATTTAGAGCAGAACATGCTGTAATTAAATGGTCGATGTTTATTCTTGTTGTTTAGCTATGCCGCTTATAATATCCGGTTAAGTAAAAAAAGGTGCACGGTAAATTTAATTAAGAGCCTTTTAATAAGATGAAAAAGCGATAGGTGGCCGGTTGAGTAAGACCTGAAAAAAGAGCTAGCGATTGTTACAAGATATTACGACACACCGGTTTTGCTTTACGAACTGAAAACTAACTGTTATTATAATAAATTAAATGGAAGATTATGTTTACGTCTATATTTAAGTGGATAATCCGTGTCTTGAATTCATTAATCACTGTTTTGATTAATCGCGCGCCATTTGCTATTCTTTAAAATCGCAAGTGACATCTGCATGACGCGCGAAGCGAAACTGAAATGTTACCGATTCGCATATCCTTCTGGCGGTGGTTAATCATTAAAAACTTCCCTGGTATAATAAGACTAAATTCCGTGTGCAATTTGCATTCAACCCCCGAGAAATGGGGCATATAGCCTTATACATTTCACCATATATAACTTTTTATCAGGTTTTAGCATAATTAGATCATAAACAAAAACTTAATTTTGAAAAATTCCTATTGTTAGGTACTCTGACGGCCGAATCGATTTAAACAATTTTCAAAATGCTGGCACTTGCGGAAATACCGGAATTTCTGTTCTTTTGATACCCACTAGCTACTCCGCGGCATTTCCGGAAGTGCCACCATTTTGAAAATATTTTACATCGATTCGGTCTTCAGAGTAACTCCTAAGTACAAATTTTCAAAAAGCGACCTATTTCACTTTTCCAAAAGCGTGAAACTAAAGCTCCCCTATTATTACTATTATATGGTACATATGTCGCTATAACTCGTAAAATCAGATTATAATCAATCCTACTTTCGAATTATCATTTAATCAAGACCATAATAAATAATCAATCGTGTCCCTTCATCAGCTTTTGATATTGAGATATACAATTTAAAATAAAAACCAAATGCAATTCCTTGATCTTAAGCTACCTTTGCCTTCCAGAACGATCGTAAATGGTAATCAACCCTTGTGTCTAAACGACCGAGAGACTCGGCTAACCCGCCGAAACTCTTTCGTGCTAGGGATTGTGGCTTGAAATTCTTCCCCATGAATGATGAAATTCCCAATAAGCGCGAGTCATACGCTCGTGTTGATTACGCCCACATTTTAGTTTTGATGCAACAGGGCACAGTTCATTTGGTTATTCTACTTCCACTACGAGAACAATATTATCCGGGGTTCCACAGGGGAGTATTTTGGGACCTATTTTATTTTTTATGCCAACCTCCCGAGTTTTATTTCTCATTGTATGCCGATGATTTGCAATTATATTTGTCTATATAGATTGCATCAAATTTGGTGAAGGTATATCGAAAAAGTCGACAGTGATTATTATGGCAGCAAAATTAATTTAAACAACCAATTATTATTAATTAACGATAGTGCTATTAAATGGGCTAATGCATAGGTATAATAATGTTAAATGTAGAATGAAGTACTTATGTTCCGTATATTTTTATAAGTAAAAAGAAGCTCAGATTCATATGTTTAAAAGGAAATTATTTGAAAATATTAAGGATTATTAACTTTGTCATTTATTTACGTTTTTGCATTTATTACCAAGCGCTGAGTTATATTTATATTTAAATTTGTTTCTTTTTGTTTTAGTATTATGTTTCTACTTTTTTTTATTTTATACTTGATCTTATTTTTTTGGTACTACTTACCATTCTGCGACTATATGCTTAGACTACGTTATTGTCAATAATATCAATTGTTTGTTTAGGTTTTTTTGTTTATACTAGTCGTGCTCGTACTATTGTTTTTTAGGAGGGGTAGAAGATCGCCATTTTGGCGAACCACATCCTTCTATACACCAGTTGATGGTTTATAATAAAATTTTGACAAATAAATTATGGATTCGAGACGTGCAGTTTTTTTTGTAAAAATATGCAAATTGAATTGACTGATAGATATTAACATGAAATTTAAAAAAAAATTATCTCAATACTACAATGGCCCCTAAACCACCCTGAAGATACACTTTGGACTATTGAAACCACCGTCTCTGTCAGTTCGTCTATGCTGTACTGCTACAGTGTTCGAATTATTCACTTCGTTCTTTTTGCATTCATAAGGTTATAGTGTTGACACATGAATGGTCCTGATTATGTACAGAGTTATTACATACATGTAGCCAGCGCGTAGTGCGTTTATTATGGAAGATAGAAACAAACTTTAAAGTTGTGGGGTTTATTATCGCCAAAAAATGTAAAGTAAAAAAAAAACAAATGAATATTGTAAAGCTAGTAAAAAAATGCAAATTTGGTAAATTTTTAATTGACCGCTCTGTATCTTTTTCAAAAATTGAAAAGAACTGTCTTTTCTGATTGCAAAAATATATATCTTGACATTCGCATTAGCCGTTTTTGAAATATCTGCATTTATTTACAGTGTATTATGAAATTGTTTTACCAAATTGACTTAAATTAAAAATTCAGAAGACTCGGTAAGCCTCGATTAACATTTGAAAATTCCAATGAGTTAACTACACAAATTTCCATTTAACACCTGACACATGGACACGAGCAGAAAAATTTGACATGAAACTGGATTCGAATCGCACAGTGGGTTCGAATAAACACACAATTAATTGATTGACAATGACAAAAATTTATTCCGAACACATGAAAATAACATTAAACATACTTTCGTTCACGTTCGCCATGAAGCGCTACATGTGGACATTGCCGATTTCCTTAAGTGGAAGTAGTGGTAACAAACAAATCTACATCAGGAGGATTTAGACATGTTGCCATTGAATCTACACACTCTTAATTACGCCAGCAAAATTTATCCACGTGCTATTTTTCTATATAATTCGATTTGTGTATGGGATGTTTTATGTTGTAGCAGGTATTTAATAAAACAAAGGTTAAAATATTCAGAAATATATCTGTTGGTGGTGATTAAAAGGGCGTAAATTAATCTGAAAAAGATTCAGGTTGTTTCAAATGTACAGGTAGGTACCACGTGTTTTGTGTCCACCTTTTTACTAGTTTCGGGTCGTCTTCATCTGAGTCACTTAGTGAAAGTGTCATCTTTTGATGTATCGCAGGCAAACAATATTGATGACTGTACTAGTCATTTGCATATATCTTAATAATAGAAAAGTGTGCGTTTGACAAATCATACCCACTTCCCATGTATTGTACGCACCGGTCACAACCCCTGATGGATTTGTACCAATTGTTCACTTCGAAGGGGGAATAATTCCCACAAGACCGTAATCGCAAAATCAATTATTCTTCGTTCTTTGTTGTGACAATAAAAACATAAATCGCCTTAAACGCCAAAATTCAACCCGGTAATAGCAAATCTAATTAAATTTATTCTCCAATCAATTTTTTGTTTCCGCGTATAACACAAAACATGGCCGACGGCTGGTGGAATGTTGACCTATAAAAACGTACACGCAATCCATCCATTACCTCGTTCGACTGTAAAAATTTGACTACCGAAGTTGGGGACCCTGTCTAAAAAACAAAACGCTCGAATGGTTGCAATCGCGATTCTAATCTGTCGGGGGGCAATGCGGGTGCGCTTTTTTGCGCAGCCTTTCGCCGAACAACGGCGTTTGCTACGTGACCGGATTTCAAAAAAAAAAAAAAACTAACGCGGCCTTCTAGTTATTGAACGAAATTAATTGACCATCCAGTTTTGATAATTCGCTGTTCGTCACCGTTAAAATTCTGCATTAACCTATGATCCCAGAGTGCCCCATAAAGAGATACGTTTATAATTGCCAAGTGCCAAATTTGGCGGTTCATTAAGGCGTGAGATTAATTCGCGAGATGCGGTCCGTTAATTTGTCGCGAGGTAGCCAAACTTTTATTTTTTTATTGCAAAGTTTGGGAGGCGATTAACAAAGGTTTTGCAAGTGAAAGGTCAAGAAACTACCTGATGCTTCCTAGACACTACCACTTCGTCTCCTATTTATTAATTTTTTGAATAAACATCATTCCTAGTGCCGCTTGAAGAAAGCTTATCGTCAACATATACAGGGTGGCGACTTGAACAACGAGCAACCTAGCCTTTGAAGTGATCCTAGAGTTTACTTTTATTGCCAGTAGCTGCAGACACAGCTTTTTCTCATCGTTTTATACATCCCTATTAACTAAAAACACACGCAATCTTCTAGGACAGGCGTGGGCAACACACGGCGCCGGCCAAATCCGGCCCGCCGATAAGTTTTGTCCGGCCCGCTAATATAATTCATAGTTAATACTCCATAGGGCCCCACAAGTTACATTTAAAATTGGAATTAATTAATTAATATGATTATGTTGCACATGCAGCATCTAGTGGACGCGATCCGAAGCTTCCAAGACGTTTGAAAGCGTAATGAAAGATGCATTTCTTGTTTCAGAGATATCGCCTGATATTTTCCAGAATTTTCCTCGCGATATATACCGGGTGGAGCAATACAACGACACGTGTTTTGGGATTAAGCAACATTTTTAAGCCATATATTGCAACAAATCTTAAGAGCATAAATGAAAATTTGGATACAAGCTGAATATGGGGATTTATTATCCATGTGTGGTAAATTTTGTTTGCAAAATCGTGTCAATTTTTAGGAGTACTTATTGATTTTTTTTTTAATAACTTACGAAAGCAAAAAATAAATCAAGAGCAAAAAGAAATAGATAAATATTAATTTCTTTAAACTCACTTTTTATTTGGATTTTCAAGTGTGGCCCGTGGCGCATATGAAAAATTTTATTTTGGCCCCTTGGAAAAAAGGTTGCCCACGCCTGTTCTAGGAGGTCGAAATGCTGAAATCCTAAACCCTCAGGCGTCCGCAATTCGCGCAACTATTAGAATTAGCTGTATTTTTGCTGAGCTACTAGGAAGGTTAACTGCTCTGAGTGAATTTTTTGTACGTGTTAGCCAAAATTCTCGAAAAAATGCGGTCTCGTTACATTTATTGGCGATCAACAAGAACTGTGACTGAATTAGAGTGTGCTGCAAATCTGATCCGCGAAGTCTAACTCGGCTGACAGGAAAATTGGGACATAATGATAGTCGATTGAATAAAAGCATATAAATTCAGCGCCCATCTCTTCTCACCTTGACACGGGCGCGAATCCTCAGCAATTTTTCAATGCTTGAATGAAGGCAAATACGAAAAAGCCGCGCTATTGAATTTAACGTGGATTATAAGACGTAGCCCAATTGACTAACAAAGCGTTTTATAAATAATTCAAATCTCTCCCGCCTTCAGCCTTTATTACACAAGACCCGTATCTCACAATCGGATTCAGCCTCTTCGACAGACAACTGAACCGAAACGAACGTAATCCACTTCAGCTTCTTTTTTCCTAGGCAATTTTAACAATTGTCAGTTCCTCTAAAAGTATTTTCCCGGTTAGATTTCGTCGGAGGCACATGCGTTACTAATTAAACAGTAAGCCGGAACAGAGGGCATCCAAATGTTTAAGGCATCAACCTTGAAATCTCTAACAAAGCAACAACCAAGAAGTTGTTTTTGTGTACGATGACTCACATTTTTCATAACTCGAAGTGTGCACTCAAAAAACCGCGTTCAGAGAAAAGTGCCGTCGAGGTGAATCACCCCACCTTTAGATTTACGGTATAAATAAAAGCTTAAAACGTTTATAAACGGAAATGGGGACTATACCATAAGGAATATGTAAATGATAAAAGCATTGTTAATATTTTTGTGGGTAGGTCTCAGTATCGGTTTTGCAATTAAATATTTATATTCCAGGAAATTAAGTTGAGGCCTTGCGAGCATTTGTAGGTGGTAAGGGCAGTATCAGGAGGAAATCGTATGCAAGTTTATATTAATTGCGCTAAGTAGATCAATATTAATATCGCCCAGATACATAATGCTTTGTTTAACGTTTCAAGATTAAACAAATGCTGCTTTACTGGGGTTACGAATCGTCAAGGTTTTGTTTTATCGAATTGTTTAAATTTAATGTATTAATCAAGTGTGCTGTACGACAACGGTAAATAAATTGCTATTTTTATTAGCGTACGTTTTATTGTTTTGCGTGCGCGGAAATAAAGAACTGAAAGAAATCAATCGTTTATTCATTAATTTTAAAAATATTTGAAATTTTCCTTCCGAGAATGAAATCTTTCAAAGACATTTAGTGGACTTTTTCAAGGTGCACTGGCCAGGGCAGGGACACACGGAAATTAGTGGTAGCGGTAGGTATATGTATATGGTAGTGTAGTATAATTTTATTATAATATTACAAATTGCAAATGACTTTCTGCATAAAGGTGGTTAAACCTCCTTTCTTGAAATAAAATTTAAACATTAAGTGAACTCGTATAGGGATATTAACACAAATATTTTTATTAATTGTTCTACGTCTAACTTTTTCGATTCGTAGCCACATTTTTCTCATATCTGCACCTCATTTTTTATAATAATGAAGAAATCAAAGCTACTTTTAAATTTCCTTACTAGGAGCTTCTATTTTAAATTACCTAATAAATTCGGACGGACCCATTTGCATGCACAATGTTACTGAATAAAACACAAACAACGAAATTACATCCCTGGCAATAGGTTCTCAAATAAATACATTGCGCATCATAATTACTGAATGTTTTCATAATCTACACAAATTGGTGCCGTTTAACAATCACTTAAAATTCTAATTACTATTTTACATCAATTGCATTTTTTTCCTATGATTTAGATTATTAAACGGTTCCAAACAATATATATTAATATTATATATTATATATTAATATATATTAATAGTATATTAAGTATATTAAGATACAAGTGTATAATCAAGTCTTTAAAGCACGCGCAACGAGTTTAAGGGCACGACGCAAAGCGGAGTGCCTTTAACGTTGCAAGTGCTTTAAAGGCCAATTATACACGTGTATCTTATAGTATTTTTTATTATACCTGCCGTATAATTTAAAAATAGGGAATACAATGAAGTCATATTGACGTTATACTCGAATACATGTCTAATTAAGTGGGCTGGGTGTTCGTAATTTCACGATTGCCATGGAAATGTCACTAGACGTTTGCTTATAAAAATCATCGTCTTTGTGAATTAAACGATTTCCGTTGAAAAAGATAATACACCGTCCATTAAATCGATTGTTGTAAAATCTAAACAAACGTTGGTAGGTGTAAAATCCAACTCCAGTAAAGCCGAGAGTAAAGCCTATTATAAAGAATATGAAAAGTCGTTTCCATGGATGAATAGGAAGTACGAATACAGTCTTAAATGCATCCATACTGCTGGCATATATGAAGGAAATGTCAAAGGTATTTAAATCTTTTATATTTTGGTGCATTCATTCAAAACTTTAAAGCAATGCTGCGATTAAAAAGTGGAACAGATTTGGAAGCACACCCTAAATTACGCGCGTTTGTGAAAGATTCAACCAAAAGATAGGTACAAAAACCAAAGAAATGTTCTGCATTTACAGAAAGCGACCTAAGAGGATTTTTTATTTCATCCAGATGACAGTTTCAAAAGTCATACTTGAAGTATCGTTACTTAGAAACTTTAAAGCACGTGTGTTTTAAAGGCCCTTTTTCGCACGCATTTGAGTGTTTAAAACGGAGATTGTGATTCAGGTATAATAAAAAATAATTTATACAATAAGAAATTGAAAATTGAACAATCCCTTTCTTAAAAGAACGTTTTCTGCAGCTGGTGGTTTCCGTCTCGCTGAACTAAGAAATGTAATGTTATATCTCCACCAAAAATAATGTAATTTGAGCCATAATCTACATTTGAAGGTTTAAAGAGTCATTACTCATTGGCGACTAAAAGGCTGTATCGAAAAATAACTTTGTACAAGGATTTCTTCACTGCAATCATCCATTTCAATCTTAGCATTTCACGAAGACCAACATTTGTCTGGAAAATCATTTTTCAACTCGCAGTAAATTTTCTAAAAAATTCATATCCAAATTAGAAGCTTTCGTTACAACCGAGTCTTTTTAAGAAACCTGCAAAACTTGGTCCGTTTAACCTAAACCGTATGGTCAGTAATGACAAAGTGACCTATGCTAAGCTTGGCGTGATAGTACATTTTGGAGAAACATTTGTACCTTGAAAAATATGAGTAACATAATTGTCTATATGGACGTAACGAGAAAAAGAGAGAAAAAAAGTGTACATCTAATATTGACAGTTAAATGTCTTCGGTTTTTTGTCACAAATTGGTGAACTTAATCACATAAAAGGGCCCAAGTTTCCCAATATCGCGCCAAACGAAAAAGGGCAATTTTTCAATGTAGCGTCGGGAAGAGATTATTTTTTTCTTTAAAAGGGTTCTAATTCCGGGCATAGGGAAAAACAATACACCTAAATCCCTATGTCTACTTCTTAGTAAATACCACTGTATATCCAAATATTTATTGCATAGTTCGGTTTTAAGTACCCCCCTTATACTGCAGTGTACCCTTCATATTCTGTGATTTCAACATTATCTGAAGTTTGTATCAAGTTTAATTATGAGAAGGTATTCTGAATGGACACGTTTTGAAAAACATTAGACAAACATCATTCAGCGTATGTTTTCTCAGGCGTAGTTGTAAAACCACTTTTGCGAACAGTAGGGTCATTACTTCGCAGTAAACGAGTTAATTTTACGTTTTTTATTCTAATTTTATAACACGTCTGACGTTATTTATACCAGACAAAAGCGACATTTAAAGTAAATTTCCCCGTAAAACGTGCATTGTTTTTAACCTTTGTGTCAAAATAGTTCTTTTTTTCCGTGGCAGTTACACTTTCACAGTTGCTTTCACCGTCGTTTTTATTTCAGTTTTTTTTTATTATACAAAAATTTAAGAGTCGGTCGATAGCACAAAACGTAAATCGGACGTAAAACAATGGCGTTTCACTTTCTATTTGTTTACTTTTAATCTTGGATTTTTACGAATATAATTAGAAGCTTTCGACGTGGGGGTTGCGCGTATTTATTTTGAAATTATTCAACTGTTTCGCCAAAGCAAATCACTCTTGGTTGGCATTTTAATGCCGCTCTAAAAACCTTCTATTTCTTGCAGTTGCCGTTCTATATTTTACATGTCTAGAATTCAATTTTTTACGCTTAGCCACTTTATAATAACGTCAAGTCGTTTTTGATGCTAAACTCTCCAGTTAGCCTACCTTAAGAGAACCCATCTTAATTTAAGCTCGGAGAGAATGACCCCCGCACATGTCAGGTATTTTTGGATGAACTTTACCTAAATTTTGTCTTTTTGCGCGTAATTATTTGGCAGATGTTATATTCTCGTGCAGCTGTTTCGCATTAAAATTACGACAAGGCCACACAAGTGCCCCGTTTGTGCGTTTTTTCCCTAATCTTTCTTCTTACGCAACCTCCAGCAGTTGAGATTTTTTTCGGCGTTGGGATAAACTCGGAGTCTTACAAAAAAAAGGTAAACAGTGAGAATGTTTGCTTACATTAAACATTCTAAGTAAGCTAACCTTGTCACATATTTTTTTTATCAATGAACGTAGTGCCAACGCGATAATTGGGTTAAACGCCCTTTGTTGTTATCCTGATAAATTAACTTCGACGCCCGGAAGACTTCACCATAAAAACAGTGAACTAAGTAGGCTGCGCTCTGATCCGTGTTGTGCGCTAAATCCCGCATAGTGCACGTGCGTTGACAAAGATTCACATCTCTCACGAAATTTCCCCATAATAATTAATAAAAAAATTATAACGAACGAATGTCAAGTTCGAATTCTAATTTGAATGTGTATATGAGTAGAAAGCTAAAAGGTTATGTTTGCGGATACCTCACGTAGTTAACAGTAAATTTATCTGTAGTTAGGCAGCTATTTATTATTATTAAGTTGATTTGCATAAGATTATAAATGAGTGGCGAAGGTTTTCATTTTTTTTAACTATTGTCACCCCATATTAAGTGACAGTTGTCCTTTAATCATTATTTGACATACTTTCTTTGTGTATATTTCAGTTGTTTTCATGTACATCCTTTCCTACTCTGTTTTGAACATTTTAAGGACATTTGCATTTATTAGTACATATAAGTCCACGCAAAGCATTTAGAGGGAGACCAAACTGTTTTTTTTTCAAATCAAACGCCCATCATGTTTCGCTGTGGCGTTGCGTCTTCAAAAGCAAAAAAAAATTTTCAAAATTTGTGTTTTATCTCATAAAAAATAAGACTCCTGGGTTTCTTACAAACCTCTACTTCCAATTGAGCCATTTTATTGTCAATCAAAACTTGTGGAAAAGTCATATGCAAAAACATAGCTAACTGCGTTTGTTCCATCATGTGCGTCATTGCGGATGAAAAATAAGTTAAATTAAGAACAAAACAATTTGGACCCATGGCATATTTGATAAACATGGGCGTTTCGTTTTTCTTGATTAATATTTAGGACCATTTGTAGACGCACAGAGAAAGTACCCCAAATAGATACACACAGATACAGGAATGGGGATCTTCGAAACCATAGAAGATACGACGATGGTCAAATTAGAGAAAAGATGCGCAATTAAAGATTAATAAAGAATTTGAATAGGTACATTTTTTATTCCGAATAGTATGTACGGCACACAAAAAAACAAAGTTGGAAACTGTTGACGGTTTCATGGCTCCTTATCTTGAACAGAGAGTATAATAATTGTTTAATAATCTGCCGTTTGCAAAATAAGTATACGAATACACCAGGGATGATATTAAAAAAAGATTCAAGTGCTAAAAAAAGATTAAAAAAATTAAAAAAAGGCTTAAATAATTCAAAAACATTTCAAAACATTTTATGAATCTTTGATTTTTTAAATCTTTTTTAAACAATATTGAATTTTTCTAACTTTTTTAGTGTTATATTTTGGAAAGACATTTCAATACGCTATTCTTTTAGACTAAATGATATAGGGTGTTTAAAAAATGAAGGTAGGCCCGTAACATTCTTACCTGACCCCGTATACTTATGTTGATTATTGAACAATCATTATAAACAAACTTTTCTAATAACCATTTCTCCTGTAACTGAAAACATGTTGAATCATTGTGAAATTGACATTTTTTGATTTCCGCCTTGATTAAGTAAACCTAAAACGTGGTTCCGAACAGAAGGACCTCGGTATCCCGCCTGTCTTGTTCGGCTTTGGGTCAATAAGACTTCATTGACGTCACTATTTTTCTACTAAAGTCTTTATTTATTATCGTTTCCTAGTTACGGTGGCTTCGTATTGATAATGGACAGCACGCTTGTCGCTGAACAGTGCCCTATGGACGGGAATTTAGGTGGACCCAAAAGAAAGTTTGAAAGTGAGTTTTGTTGATTTTAAGCATAAGAATATTGAATATAATTATCGGACAGTGGCGGAGATAATAAACTAATTTTTTTAAAAAATCAAGCAAGGTCCCATACTACGCAAATTTTTTATGCCAAATAATTATCAAAGCTCTCATGTGAGACCAAAGGAACTTGAGCGTATTTTTGTGTGGCAGATCAGTATTTTGTCAGCCAGTTTTGACTACAGCATCAATAAGAGGTTGTCGGGAGCTACCACACGAGAAACGAGAAAGAGACCTCTCGAAGACGCGCGCATAGTAAAAGGTGATTAATTTCGCCCCTAGGAAAAATATGCGGATATGTCGCGAACATTTACTATGCTGATCTACTGCGATTTCCCCCTCGGTTATCCCACTAATACGAATTGCGAAATATTCTTTACTCAGTATGGCACATTTCTTGTGTTTTAGGAGCTATCATCTAGCCCTCGGCGAGCAGTTTCTGTGATTCAATCTGTTTCCAGACCCAAACATACGACACTCCATTTTCGAGATATTAACATTTAAGTTTTCACATCGCCAGTAGGTATGCCTCGTCTAGACGTTCCAACCGCCCTTTGAGGGTACCCTCCTCGGACACTTCGTTCTGTAGATATTTGCACTGAAAGTTTTGACGTCACCAGTAGATGTGTCTCATTCCTCTTATGAGTGCCCTCTTCCGACACACCATTTCCTTGAGATATGACGATAAGGGGTCGAGGAGGAGGCCTGGTTGGTAGAAATGAATTTGTTTAGTTGAGACCTTTCATTAGAGTACCATGAAGAATAAAGCTCGTTCTCCTTCTCCTCCATTTTAATCAGGGGGAAAGGAGAAGGGTGGTAGTTGGTAGAAAGCAGTTCCTTTCGTCGATATTTTTAATGACAACGCCTCTCCTCCCACCCTCTATCTATCCTACTGGTCTCGAAAAGGAGTCACCGAGAAAAATTGTTGTTGTATACATTTTTTTCATTAAAGGGTAAAACGAAGGGTAAAAATTTTGGATTTGGAACCAAGTTTATTAAAAAAAATTTGCTGTGTATAGCCCGGCACGTCTGCGCATGCGCGTTTTGATCGTTTTCAGGTGTTCCTTTTATGTTTAAGGATACCCAATTTGGTTGTAATCGGTGTAGCCATTGAGCCGAAAATAAAGAGTACAGACAGACAGGCCGACCGACATCACCGAGATTTTGTATGATTTTGATTTCTGGGCTTCATTACGTGCATTTCCGTCAAAAAAGTGGGGGGGGGGTCATTTTTTACCCCAATGCACTCCCTACTAAGGTGCGGATGTATTTCGCGTGGTATTTTGAGACAAATTGCTGGGAATAATAAGAACAAATCCATGAAAATCTCAAATTACAGTAGACTTGCATTTAAAGCTCAGAAAAATTTCATACTTTCTTCACAAGCATGCATAAAAGACTTTAGAAACTTAGAAAAACTACAAAAAATCCAATTCCTTGGGGCGGATCTTAAAATTGTATATTTAAGAATTTGTGGGTCACGAGGAAACCCCTAAAAATCAGTTCGATATAAGAATCTGTATTTAAACGAAGCGAAAGGCCTCATAGACAGGGTTGGCAGGAATTAATTCATATGAATTAAATACGCGAATTAATTCAACTTTTTTTAAATTGTCTATTTTTTATTTTTTTATTTTTTCCAATGGGAACAAACTGCATTATCTACTCCAAATTCAAATATCAGATGGCATTATAGCAACCGAAAATAGTAGCAATAAACATCTTACAATCTTACAGCGTCTAAATACAATAAAATGCACGGAGGGCATGCGTTGGAGTCGGGGAGTCAAAAAACCTGTTCATTTTGATGATTTTCTCGAAATTTTTCCAATGTTTATTTATTTTTGATTATTAAAATGTTTTTTTGAAAATTATGCTACCCTGTACGATGAAAAATGCATTTTTTTCATCCCTCTGAAAAAGAGGTGTTTCTTTCGAAAATCGTGAATATCTCGGAAACGACGCAACTTTGCGGGCACCAGAAGTTCTTCTTTTTTGTCATAATAGTTATTTATGCATCAAGGGCATTAAGGCGATTTTTATGCCTAGGGCGACAGAGCCCGAGGGCCTCCGGCCCGAGCGATTGTTAGTCGTCCGAGGGTTACGTATCGAGTAATGCCTGAGGTTCATACAAAATTTTATTGTTCGTCGTTCCAAATAATGCATTTCTAATATACAAATGTAATGATTATTGTTTGCTCAACATTAAAGTGCTTCATACGAATCAAGTAGCATCTTTTTTTATTACATCCGTCAATAAATTTGGCAGCCCGTTTGTGGGCATAATGAAATGACAATACATTATGACCTCTCATTTTGCCCTCGGGCGTCATAGACTGCTTTATATATCTCATATGACAGATATAATTGGCATATAATAGGCAAATGAAAAGTAAAAAAAGTTATGTTCCTCCAAATTTCAGACCCCTGCGATTTTTTTGCTAAACAAAATTAGAAAACGAAAGAAACATATTTTCCCACAAAATTTAGTTCTTGTTCTTCTAGTGTTTCTAGTTCTCGCCCACGCCCACGATGCCCAAACGTTAGTAATAGCGCTTTTTCATTAAAAAATAAGCTCTACAAAAGAAATTTTATTGATATAACAATTTTAGCAGATTAAGCATTATTTGTTTCACGTCGAAACATCCACTTCACACCTTATTTCTTTATCACCTAAAAAATACACCATTCATGTATTTGTATAAGATACCATATTACATTAATTTACGAATGCATAAAGTGAAGGCGGTTCACTTTTTTAATATTTGGGCTATACGAATACGACTACGTGTGTAGCTTTTGGTAAAAATTATAATTCAAAGTTCTAATTTTTTGAGAATTTGCCTCCCATATGTAAAATTAAGTGGTTATAAAATCCTGAAGAACTATTGTTACGGAACCACTGTTTAAATATTTTTAAACAATGTTTCAGTACTTTTAAAACATTTGCCTACAGCGTTTCAAAAGTTATTTCTCTTTCTTGTCTTTGTCTCCAGTACTCAAATATGATTGTTTTTCATTTTATGTACAACGCACTAAAGTGTACAGCGGTTATGTCTTTCTGTACAAGATAAAATTTTGTTTTTAGCAACTCCATGAAAGGCACTTCGTTTTTGTCTTTTGTGGAACTTGAGCGAACTATTATTTCCGAAGCCCATCGAAAACTATTTCTGCTAATAGCTAATAGCATCAAATTCTCCAGTTCGGGAAAATGAAGCCAACATCATAAACAAAAAAAAATCAGAGCTACCGGATCTGACGCAAGGTCTGATGTATATATGGTTACTGGACTAAAACTGTTTCTTATTTTATATGAACATCGCAAAATCCTCAATTTATATGCGTGTTGCATGTTGCAAAGAGTCGCGTGCAAATAATGCAGTACCAGTTCAATTCAATATCCGATCCATACTGGTTAGCAATCGTAATGTCCTCAATTCCGGCCCCTTTACTATACCAAAACGGAAACGCGACCTCTTGTAATTTATTCAAATTATACACAAAAAAAAGCGGCACAAATCATAATCGTTCCCCATTTTGCTCTAGTTTACGCCATGAATTAGGAACGGCTTTAATGAAAAGCCCTTAATGAATATTCATCAAATATTGAGATCCCTTAAGCTGCACTCTAAATCCAATTACTCTCAATTTGAATCCGCCGCGCAAACTTGAAAATTTCTACCTTTTTTATTGCGTCCCGAGAAACGGCTTTCACAAACGCCATTAAAAAATGGACAAACTGGTCTCTCAACAGGTGTTCTAATCAAAGGTGATCCAACAGGTAGTAAAAAAGACTATTAGCAGCGTCAAGGGTGTGTCTGACATGCACAGAAAAACTTCGAAGGGTTTGTTTATGCGATGGCTACCGTATTTGGGTTTGCGCGTCAAGATCGACCGTTTGACCCGGTTCGGTTTTGATAAAAATGGGGAGCCTCGCGTTTAAAGGTATCACCCGAAGCAATTAATTTAGATAGGCGTTTTTTAATGCTCTTAAGCGGTACGGTAAAGGCGAGGTTTTTTTTAATTATTGCCGATATACGTCATTAAGATAGAAAATTGCGTGAAAAGCAAACCGCGCCTTATAATCTACGGTAAACGTTGTCTTTGCAATTTTAATAAAGCGAGCATCAGCCCTTACCGAAAATGCACAAGTGCAGCATATGTGCTTTGACGACACACGTATTTGCAATTTGTAATATGCACATGGCAAATCTGGAGACGATGAGGATTGTATACAACCCACAAGCAGTGGTGAAGCGTGCCAATAAGAGAATTGGAATCTCGAGGGATTATTAAACACGATCGATGCAAAAAATTACCATTAGAAGACAGGAAGAGGACCTTTTAAATGAGTTTTGCCGTTTCTACAAAGAAATTGATTGATCAATGGATGTTTTGCTCAAATTTTGAGATACTTAATCCAGAAATAGTTCAGCTAAATTGCGTAAATGGGATGTGGACTAATTAATTGCAAGAAAGCTGTACCTAAACGATTTTACTCTCTCCGCTTGCATGCCTTTGGCCGTTTGTGGGAAGTCGGGTTTTTACCTGCGGCATATTAGAGTTTTCGGATGTACGTGAAGTCAAGTGTTGGACGCGTTTCTTAAATTAATTAGAGTTGTATTTGCAAGTAAAGTCAGTCTGTGATTCTGATTAGTAAAGTTTGTTGAATTAACAGGGAAGATTCGAAGTGAAATTAATTGGTTTTATCATTGTGTTTTGTGCGTTTTTGGATTGGACAGCGTAGTTTACCAACCGATTATTGGCAGTTTAAAGGTAATTACGACTTTACTTAATTGTTTCAATCGAACTCTTGGGCGTGATCCTTTGTATATTGCTCACTCCGTATTACAGCGTTATTATTTCCATTTTTTTGTGTGTAAAAGAACAGTTTCGTATTATAATAAGCCCCATGTTACGATCAGTATTTTAAGAGTTTCATTTTAATTGTTTTTATGAGTGACTTTACTTAATTGAGTTAGCTGGACAGGGTGGCTCAGTAACCGTATGCAATTTCCAACAGCATTACATTTTGGCGCCGAACGTGGGGCACACAACATAAGTAATTATTTGGTGCCTTACGGTGGGAAATACGGGAAACGCAAAATTTAGACCAAATTTTTCCGAGTTAAGTTCAAAAAAAGATCGATCGAGTTGACGACCAAGGGCATTTTGCCGCGATGATGGAGGCAATTGCCCATCGATGGCGGAGGAATTCAAGGCGGATTTGAGTGAAAAAATAAGAGAATCGGTAGCGCAATAGAATGAGAAATTGGCTTAGTGACCGTTTGCCCTTTCACATAGCAATACATAATTGTGACACCCTGTATAGTTATCATATCGGCATTCGGCGGACAATACGCTATATGCCATATATCAGTAAGCCGATATCGCGGTTATAATCGAATTTCATCTTTTTCATAATACTATTTCAGTTTTTTAACTATGAAACTTCTGACCCTGTGAAGTGAGGAGCACATAAACAGCACAAATACCGAAATTAATCGCAATTCTTTGCTTTGCTTGTGCCATTTGTGCCGTGTAATGTTTGTTAGCAGAACCATCCATTCAAAAATTATGGGCATTTCAAAATTCAAAATGTTAAATTGTAAAAGAGAATAGGAGAAATGAAAAACGTACAAGTGGAGTATTTGTTTCAACTAACTAAAGTCTGCGAATATATTTTTTTCAGAATTACAATGGCGAAATCAGAAATTGAACAAGACATTCAACAAAGAGATATTTTTTTAATGGGCATCCTGTACATTCTCATATTTGAAAGAAAATTTTGAATAAAAAAACATCTTTAATGCATAGCCACTCAAATAATTAATAATACGGCTACAAAGCATTAATAATAATTTAATTAATGTTTCCGTAAAAATACAGAAAAATGAACAGTAGCTTATATCAAAAACCCTAAAATTACAAACAAAAAATGGCAATCAATCTGTTGCTTTCAATTCGTAAATAAAATAGAAATGTTAGCATACATCAGGCAGAGACCTGTAACAATTATTTTATTAGGTGGTTGTACCAATCCTTCTTGCAGGTTTAATTAGTTTTTATAAATTATTGTTCCGTATTTTTTTATGGTTTTGTAGCTCCGTTATTAATTAATTAAATTGTGGTAAAAGATTTTTTGAGCAGAATTTAATTTTCCGTAAAAATATACAGGAGTCTTAAACAAATAATTCTCTTTCTCTTTTCAATTATTTAAACAAATCTCTCACAAATAAACGCCACGAACAATTGCAGGTGCTGGCCCCCAAACAAATGAAAAATTTCGAGGCAATCACACACATTTTCAAGGGTGCGTGATTATATTACAAATGAATATACATTTCACCCCTTTAGGCCTTTGCTGAAAACCAAATCGCTCGTCTGGCTTGCGTGTGAAAAAGAATGAGAGTAGCAGATGTCTTACTAGATTCCTTATGCCATTAAAACTACGAACTCGGTGGGTGTCTTATTTAGGCCTCGTATTTTGTAATTATATACGATCGCTAATTGCCTTAAATGCTCCTCGTCGAGACGAAAATCGGTCTTCCTAAATGCGGAAGTGCATAAAACGCTGTCTACCAATTAACGTAGACTACTAATAGAATGCAGACGTATAATTACTCAATAATTTATAAACTCGGTATGGATGGAAAAGGGCATTGTCCTATAGAAAGCTACCCTCGCGTGACTAAATTGCTACCCTACATTATTGTGTGCTGCACACTACCCGCGATCGTCCCCGATTGTTTTCTTTGTTGGCGGCAGTTTGATATGGGGCGCTTTTTTGAAAAGTCGATTTTAGTGTTTCTGCGTTACAGTTTCAGCTAATGGGTTTTCGTGTACAGTACAGTTGTAAGTACCAATTATTCCTGCATATCCGGAACTTGTCGTCTTCCGTTCTATAGATAAATTGAACGAGTGCGAAATTAGCCTTTTTAACTGGATGGTAATGACAATGGTCGTTAACCCGTAAAGTACCTGTAACTGTACCGGCACTTAACCTTTTTTCGCGACACGCATAGGCATCTTTGTTCTGTGATGGAGAAGGGAAAGGTAGTAAACCCCCGAAGGTGTTAGTCGACCATCTCCATCATATCTGTAATTATCATTGCACGCCCGCATCCCACGTGCACTACCTATATTTGCATTAAGAAGAACGTCGCCGACAATGCTTCTCGCCATGAAGAGGTTAACAACGTTTCGCGCGATTGTCTCGGCTGCTTTGTACTAATAAGGTACACTCGGATTAACATGATTTAAAGGCTAAGGCACGTGCACCCATTTTAGTATCTTTTGACCATTTTCGTCATGGAGAAAGCCGCGATGTGTGGGACGTCATTGTTATGTACTGACTACACCCCCAAGATCGTATTGTTTTTGATTGATGGCTCGCATACTCTTTTTGTGTGATAAATAAGATTCCCCCTCTTCGGCACTAATCTGCACACATAAAGAAAATCGTTAAAAGAATTAATGGCTCTTAAATTTAATGTTTCTATAAATTTGTTTCTTTTATTATACGTCGAAGGCGTTTATGAGATTAGTGTACTGTTAGAATCGCGAAAGTTTCGTGATGGGCGCTTTAGGGGGTCTTCGCATCTATATTACCCGAAGATTGGTCTTAATGTACCTATTTGTGGAACTTAGGCGTTTCCATCCAAACGGGGTGGACAATTGGTCGGAATGTCTTCAAGGTTGCTAAGTATCGTTACTTCAAATAGGACATATAAAACTATAATCTGGGACTGAAATAAATAAAACCTCTCAGATCGCTTTCTGCAAATGCAAAAGATGTGTTTGGATCATTTTCTTTGTTGGAAGCAAATGCACGTGGTTTAGGGTAAGTATGCTACAAAATCTACTTTTTTCGCAGTATTGATTGAAGTTTTGAATGAATGCACCAAAGTGTAGAAGATTTAAATACCTTTGACATTTTCTTCATCTATGCCAGCATTATCGATGCATTTAAGACTTCCTATTCATCCACATCAACAACCTCTCATAGTCTTTGTAGGCTTTCGCTTTTGCATTTTTCAGGTACCCACTTTTCTGCTTCTGCAACAAGCCACTGAATGGACGGTGTATTATCTTCTTTAACCGAAGTCATTTTATTTACAAAGACGCTGACTTTTATAAGCCAAGGTCAAGTGACATTTTCATGGCAATCATGGAATTACTAATAATCAGCCCCACCTAGTTAGAAATATATTCAAGTATAACGTCATTTCGATATTTCCCTTATTTTTTAATTATATTGCAGGTATAAAAAAAAGAAACGTGTATATAATTGGCCTGTAAAGCATTTGCAATGTTTAAAGCCTCGATTATACTGTGGTTTCTTAATATAAGTACTATTTTGATATTGAATCTATACAGAACAAGCTATGGGGACTCCATTTTCCTCAACTTATTGTTGAACGGTACAAAGGCGTAAAGGGCGGTTACCTACACCTAAACGTTGTGATATTGCATTTGCAAATATCAACCTTTAGAATGTACTTACTTTTTTTTTTAATTACTATTGTTTGTTTTACTAAGTCCAGGCTCGAACAGAGTCAAAAGGATGCCAGGAGAACTACCACAAATTGGCCCGCTATAAATAAATAAATTCATGAAGAACTACACTCAAGCATTAAAGGGTTTTTTCAATAGTTAATGCCAACAAATCAAAAACAAACTTTGTGTCGCAAACAAAAAGAACATTTCATTGGCAAAACTAAAGTAAACAATTACTCAAATAAACATCTTGTACAAAAATGTACACCTGCAGAAGCGTTTATTTTTTTGTATTTTTAAATTTCATTTCGCTCTATTTTGTCGGTTTTCACCCTGTATAATCCTCGGCTCTATCAAGTTAGCCCCCCGCAATTAAAAAAAATGCTCAATGACAATTTTTAAATAGTTGCGATCAATTTTAATGCTGATCTAGAAAATCAGTTTTCCTTGAATTGAAACGCATGGGCCAATTTCACTTTCAGCCCCTACTACTTTAACGAGTGGTGCTCGTTGCATATTGGATTGTGCCTCGGATTGTGCCATCAAAATGTTCGAAAATGGTCTTACCGCACTCGGTAGCTCCTATATCGTGTCGTGTAGGCTTTGTAAATTAGAATAATGTACTATTACTCGCATGTTTCCTCAGCAATGTCTAAAGTGACGTCTTGAAGTGCATACAGGGTGTAGCATCGAAGGCCCCTCTGGTCATATTTCCCTTACCATAACAGATACCGAAAAAAGTCTTAGAGCAAACTTGTACACAATTACCGTCGCCATATTAATAAAATATTTTTGATCATCAGGGGCGTGCTGTATTCCAGTGGCGTATCAAACGTTTTTTTAAATAGAACACCCCATATTTGGAAAGTACTTGAAAAGTACTTATTTTTTGTATGTAACATATCATGCCTTTAACTTGAACGATTTCACTGTTATAACCTTTTTTTTTTTTCAAAATTTTGCAGTTTTTCGAATTTTTTTTAAGAGAAACTAAATGGCGCGGGGGCTAAGTTTTGAATTGAGGCACAGGTTAAGACCTCTTTCACTGTCGCATAAAGACGATGATATAATAATAATAATAATAATAATATATTTTTCATGTTTTGCACAGTAGCGCTTACATTCGTCAAGTTTTATCTAGTTAAATAACATATGTAATGTACTTATATATTTACTTAATACAATAGTCAATTTAAATTTAAAATCACTCTGATTCTCACTTCCTTCACTTACAAATTCTTGTATGGAAAAATATGCTTTTAATGTTAGGTATCGTTTAAGAGTTACTTTTAGTTTTTTTGTATCATATGATTGGATACTCTTTGGTAGAAGGTTAAAGAATTTTTTAGCTTGGAACTGGTGATTACTTTGCGTCTTAGATAGTCGAACGTAAGCTGCCCTAATATACTGACGCAAACCTTTCCAGGAGCTATTCTTAGCACTGAAAATTTCGGAGGCGAGTTTTTTTGGACCCAGATATTCCGAGATCAAAGATTCCATGGGCGAATTTGTCGACGCGAGCTTTTCGGGACGACACGCTACATTTTTGTTGACAAATCTTCGAAAATAACAGAGATACTCCGTATCACCGAAAAACTCAAAACGTCAAATTTCGTTTTCATTTTCCCTAGATAAAACGGTCGGAAGTGGACGGTTTCCGTTGGTATCTTTTATGGGCTCTTCTTTTCAAAAAATATGAGTTTGTTATCAGAATTTCCATAACATGCTAGATGTAGAATCTACAGGCTACTACTTTCTTATTTCTTACGGGCGCCATATTGGATCAACGGATAACTAGATCTTCCTGAATCAACATGGCTATGATGGCGATACATTTACCTGAATTTCTTGTCTCCGTAAAAATCCAATATGGCGTCTATAAGAAATAAGAAAGTAGTAGCCTGTGGCTTCTGTATCTAACGTAGCTTACGTAGCAGGTGCTAACGGGAACCGTCCTGCATTTCCGATCGTTTAAGCTAGGGAAAATTAAAGCGAAATTTCACATGTTCTTTTGCCTGATATCTCAGTTATTTTCAAAGATTGTTCAAAAATTTCAAATGCGTTTTTTAGTCACAAAAAGGGGCAATTTTGCAACACTGTATCTCGCACTGTTACTATGATCTCAATGGTGATCCACGAATTTGAACTACACTGTACACGAAAAACACTCTCGTTTTGTTCGTTCGTTCGTTCTCAAGTTAGATGAGAACAGACGGACGGAAAAACCATCACATAATGGGAATTTTTCGAAAAAAATTCCGCTAAAAACCGTACGCTACATTGCCTAAACTGCAATTCCTACATATATTCCCATTTTTAGGGTAATTTTCCGAAAGGAATTCCCATATGTTATAGGATCAGTATGCTATTGAATATGAGCCGAATGCGAACAGAGTGTCAAAAATTTCTCTACTGAATATCGTATGAGATTTCTCGTATCTTGTTATAAATTGAAACTATTTCGCTCTTTTCTACATACAACTTTCCTTAATTTTCCGAGATGGATGCATTCAAAGTATGAGTGTTTAGACGTGAAAACCCTTAAAAAGCATCTTAAAAATGGATAAACATAGGTACGCTATACAGGGTGTTTTTTTGGGAGCTTTAGTTAAACGTTTCTGGGAAAGTAAAATAGGTAGGTTTTTGAAAATTTGTACTTAGGAGTTACGCTGAAGGCCGAATCGATGTAAAATACTTTCCAAATGGCCGCACTTCCGGAAACACCGGAAGTAGATAGTAACTTCGTTATTTTAAATAGCAACCCCAATTTTTTATTGGGTTTTTGGATTCTACGTAAAATTTCAGTTCTTTGGATACCCATATATCGATATCTGCCATTTATGGTCTTTAAGTTATTTTGACTTTAAGAAAAAAAATGGCGGATGCAGCTGATACCTTGATAATTGATTACTTGAAAACGGTTGTAGTCATGGCAACCTATGTTTATCAGTGCATATAGAATGAATACACCTTTCTTTTAGTGTACTTAAAAAAAAGTTAAGTTGCGTAAGACCGCCCCTATGGAGATCCAAATTTATGAAACTTCAAAGACTAAAAACTCAGTTTTTTTTATGGAATCACCATTTTCTTAATATTGCATGAGATAAAGAATCGAAATGGGCATATTTTGACAATACATGTTCCTATAGCTATCTTTAACAGTTTCTGACTTATTCCCATTTTATTGAATTGACACTATTTTTTTCGAATTATCTTTTTAGTAGCCGGCCATGATTTTATAACAATTGAATTTTAAACAATTCTAGTGACACTAATCCGTCACCTACTGTTATAGGTTAACATAAGTTTTTCAAAAATCGAAAAATTACCTATTTTTGAATTTAATTGTTATTTATGGTGAAATGGACAGAATCGCGGCACATGCTTGCCGTACATTCATTCAAACACTGGAACGAAATTGTATGAATTTTGGAAATGTATCCCCAAATGCACTACAAACCGTTGAAGCACAAGTGAATATTTAAGAAAATGAATTGAATTGCAAATGCAAGATTAACAAAATAAATTCAATGTAAAATATAAAAAACTACGTTGAAATTTTTTGTATGGAATTGTTGTTAGAACAGATATCGCATTACCTCTCTGAATTTTTACACTTATACGTTGTTTAAGAAATTCAGTTGAACGACTCTGTCTAGATTTCTCAAAAATTTTCCGTCCTATATCCTTAATGAATGACTTATTTATTAATGAATTATTTAGACTAGAATCAATGATATTAAAAAATCCTTTTCTTGATGTGTTTAAAATTCGATTGTTATAAAATCATGGCCAACTGCTAAAATGAAAATGCAAAAAAATGGCATCAATTCAATGAAATGGGAATAAATCAGAAAATGTTAAAGATAGCTATAGGAACATGTAATATCAAAATATTCCAATTTCAATTCTCTATCTCATGCAATAGTAAGAACATGGTCATTCCATTCAAAAGAACTGAGTTTTTGGACTTTGAAGTTTCTTAAATTTGGATCTCCATAGGTGCGATTGTACGCAACTTAATTTTTTTTTAAGTACACTAAAAGAAAGCCCTATTCATTCTCTATGCACTGATAAAAATGGATTGCCATGACTATAACCGTTTTCAAGTAATCAATTATCATGGTACCATCTGCATCCGCCATTTTTTTTCATAAACTCAAAATAACTTAAAAACCATAAATGGCAGATGTGGACATGTGGGTATCAAAAGAACTGAAATTTTACGTAGAATCCAAAAATGCAATAAAAAATAGGGGTTGCCATTTAATATAACGAAGTTACTATCTACTTCCGGTGTTTCCGGAAGTGTGGCCATTTTGAAAATATTTTACATCGATTCGGTCTTCAGAGTAACTCCTAAGTACAAATTTTCAAAAAGTTACCTATTTTACTTTCCCAGAAACGTTTAACTAAAGATCCCAAAAAAACACCCTGTATTTTTTATTTATTATCCTTCTATTGTTCTGGGCCCTCAACAGGCTTTCACCCAATCACAGAGTGGCCCGCATAATGCTTTTTAGAAGTGCCCCTGCGGAAGGGTTTAAGTTGTTCTATACTGCTCCGGTATTTACCTTACGCCGGCCCGTGTAGCGCAGTTTGCCGGCCCGTGTAGCGCAGTTCAGTGGAAGCTCGACTGCGGTACAGGGTCCCTGGTTCGAATCCGGGTTCGGGCATGGATATTTGTAAATGTATAGTGGGTTGGGTTGGTAGAACAGCCTCGGCTGAAACCCCGCCCACTTAAAAATAAAGGCAAAATAAAAATTTAAAAAAAATTAGGAAAACTCGAGGGAAAACTGCAGGAAAACCTATTTCGGAGTAGCTAGAAAAAACGCTAAACAAGAAGTACCAATAAAATCTGTGCCAGGTGTTTTTGACGTGAGCCCTAATCATGTCCGTATTTGTTACACATACGCCAGATTTTCTTGGGAAAAAAGTTATGTACAGGGTGTCCCATTTTTACACTTGTAGGGTATCTCCGTAATTGTGCTTTCAAAAAAGTAATATAGGCACCATGTGATCTTTTTTGGAGAAACTTAAAATGGGAAAATTTGAAAAATTCACGCGCTTAAAAGATAGGGGGAAAATAAAAAAAATGTCAATTTCAGAATGACCCTATACATATTTTATGTTTCTGTATATTACAAAAGTTTCTTCATAAGGATTCTTGAATAATATGCCGTTTTCCAAATGAGTGTACGAGCTTAGTTGAAAAAGTTCTGGGACTTGATCTCATTTTTTAATTGTAACGTTGACTTAATTCTAAAAAGATAGCATATTATATCTCTTTTGTATAATATAACAAACTGGGGATGATATGATACTCAGATATATTCAAGTGGCTCAAAAAAATTCGAACAAGATTGAAAAAAAATTTTAGAAAGATTTTTTAGTCTTTTCACTTGCCTAGTTTTTATTAGAAAAAAAACTCCGTTTATTTACTGGAGTGCAGTAGAAAAGTGGACAAAGCGGAACAAAATAATCTACAAGAATCAGTGCCAAAAGCTATTTATGCTTAAAAAAAACTGCTGTCAGTACTCTTGCCGAAATTTCGTTTTAATACTTACTAGTGTATGCGATATTTTTTTGGAATTCAGAAATCAAAATTGTTTGGAAAAAATTGAAACATTAGTCCATTTTTTAGTGTATTAGAGGGTTAAGTTCGATTAGGGTAGTAATCATTCTAAAAATTCTAAAAGCCTTAGCGAACAACCCTTAAAATGTGTCTGTGACATATGTATAGCTTCGTTCTTTTGCAGTTTTTTTTTGGAAAAATTAAAACTTTCGCTCATTTCTTTTAAGTAGAGACGTTATATTATGCAAATTAGGGGTGTGAATATCATTTCGTATTGTATTATTGCTATTGAATGGTTGGAGACGGCGAAATAAGACGAGTGGTGGAAATTCGATATTGGCATTACCTACTTAATATGGATTCTGGGATGGATGCACCGATGCTATCAGCAGGCGAAATTAGCATATAAATTGCACACATTAATAAGAAAATACCGGCACCATTTTCTAGAAGATCCAAAGTCGACGAAGCTGCACCTTTTCACTTTAAAAGGATGGCGTTTTTGCGCAAAAATTTAAATTGGAAGACGGTGCACGCTGTCCTTCAATGCTTTGACATGCGACTTTAATCTCTGCCAAAATAGTTAAACATGTAATTATTATTATAAACATGGAATGTATTTCATAACATTTGCTCGTGCCGTGTAAGGCAATGTTTATATTTAACTTCCAAGTGGATCACAAATATTACTTTTGCCAAGCTTTGTTATGATCGCTGCATTTATCGCGAAAGGCCACGTAATGATCCGGAAGTGCAAGTCTTTTTTGGCGAAGGACAATAATTTCGGAAGAAGAGAAGATGAAAAAAAAAGGTAAACCAGTCGGCGCGGTTTTAGTCGAGTCACCCACACGTTCGCGGGATTTGCCAGACCAAAAACCTTGACTAACTTTTAGTCATTTCTAAGCGTTCACACGGTAAATTGGTCGAGCGGGTCGTGCGCGTTTTTGTTTTGTGTCGTCGTCATTTTGGATCAATTCGTTGTTTGGGATGATATCGCTGTCAGCATCGACAGGTGGTGCATTTGTCCAAGCCAATTACAATATCCTCTAATTGCGCTTTTCTTCCTTTTCAGCCTTAGCGAATGCTACTTCGCCGGAAAAGGCACTGCTCTGGTGCTGCCGGCTGAGGCCCAAAAATCGAGTCGGCAAACCGAGGCTCACGGTAGCAACATCCAGAAGCACTTGCAGTCGATGTTCTACCTTCTGCGGCCGGAAGAGACCTTAAAAATGGTAAGTTTGCAGTTTTTAATTTCACGAGCGTTAAAAGTGCCTTTCACTTTGTTTTGAAATGAATTGTGGCTCGCTAATACTTGAAGCTTTTATCGTCGCGACCTACTTACGAAATTGGGCCAAAGGATTCTAGATGCATTTCGCCGTTCTTTTATACCAATCCAGCGCAGTATCGCAAAAGCCTTTCAGACAAAAACGTACAGCTTTACGAAATCGCGTAGCTATTATTTCACCGCTATTTTAAGATCCTTTCTAATTTTAATGTACAGAAAACTCGGATCCTTGTCAAGGATTTGACTTTTTCGCACTTCGGGAGCAATCAAATGCACTGTATTTTATTGACAATATTTCGAGAACGACCTTCGTCCAACATTGAAATTTGTCCAAAATTCCGTACTGCATTTGGCTCAAGAAAAATTGTGGAAAAAGTTGAATAAAGCAATTTCATCGCGGCAATTTTAGAACACTCAATAATTTCTTTGGAATCTTCATTTTTTCGTTGAATCATTGCCATTTTCACCGATCAAGAAAAATTCCATTATAGCACACCATTTATGGTAGTGGTAAAAATTAGTGAAAAATTGCGTTTACTTATCTAATAATGCATAAAATAATGCCAATGTCAGCATAATTTATGGTTTTATAACTGCTAACGTATAATTAGTTTTCGTGGATTACGCAATAAGTAAGTACATTGGAATCCACTTGAGCAAATTTTAATATCGCCTTGGTCTGGGATGGCGACATTTTTTGAAAGTTCGCTTAAATTATTTCGCAATTTCGTTGCGCTCAAGAAGAAATGCTGCCGAATAAAAGGGCTGCTGTATTTGTAGTTTCTGCTAAGGGTTTCTTAGGATTCATCCATCATTTACATTTTAACGCATTTATTAGCCGTGAATTTACACCTTATACTAGCAGTTCCGGTGAACTTCGTACCCCGGTTCCTGTTTTTTTCCCGTACCCCGTGCCCGTTTTACCATTTCCCGGTGAAAGTTCTTTGGAAGCATACCTACACGGTGTCCATTTTTCGAGTGCCACTATGGGGATCTCGCTTATACCTTAAGAGATAGAAAGTTGGTTAAATGGGGGCAAAGTTGCGAATTTCCCTGCTGAATAACCATCTGAAAAGAAATTTAAAATATCATCAATAGTTCTGAAAATAACGCAAAAAAAAGAAACTTTCTGATTTTCGTTTTTAATTTTTTCATGATAAACTAGTCGTACTAGACATTTCTAATTAACACATTATTCGAACACTTTTCAATGGAGATTTCGAATGTGACATCTCGTTTTAAATAACTTTTAAGATGACAGAGAAACACGTGGCAACTTTTTCTTATGGGCGCCATTTTTAATTTTGTAATTTTAAGATTACGTCTTTTTTTCTCTTTACGACGATATATTACATGTGGTGGTTCAGTATCACATTTTTCCTAAAATACAATTTTTAATTTTTTAGGAATAGTGCTTTGGAAAAACAAAACGTTCTTTTGTTGTGAACAAAAGTTTGACAGTTCGATGCATATGTCCGGTTGCAGCATTGGCATCAAGGAACGATTTTCATATGAACAGAATTGAACCTTCGTTTTGAAAGAAAATTATAATTCAAATTAGAACAAAAGACATAAGAATAAATAATATTTTAGCAATAAAACTAGCACAAACGTAAATGACACTGCTTGAAATAGGTCAACATTTTGTTCACAACAAAACAACGTTTTGTTTTTGCATAGCACTCTTCGCAGAAAATGAAAATTGTATTTTTAGAAAAAATGTGATACTGAACCACCATGTGTGATATATCGTTGTAAAGAGAAAAAAAAACCTAATCTCAAAATGTCAAAATCCAAAACGGCGCCCATAAAAAAAACTAAAGTTGCCACGTGTTTCTCCGTTATCTTGAAAGTTATTAAAAACGGGATGCCATATTCGAAATCTCCATTAAAAAGTGTCTGAATAATGTGTTAATTAGAAATGTCTAGTACAATTAGTTTACCATGAAAAAGTTAAAAATGAAAATCAGAAATTTTCGATTTTTTGCCATATTTTCAAAACTATTGAAGATATTATAAATTTATTTTTAGATTATTATTCAGCACGAAAATTCGCAACTTTGCCCTAATTTAACCAAGTTTCTATCTCTTAAGATAAGCGAGATCCCCATAGTGGCACTCGAAAAATGGACACCGTGTATGTTAAATTTTAAGTCCCTTTTCGACTGTCTCGTTTTTTCCGTTCCACACATTTCCACATAATGCCATTACAGTGTGCATATTTTAAATCCTTTGAGGTTTTGTTAAATTAAGAGATGCCGTTTCAGAACATGATGGTGATGTCAAAATCGCACTGTGCACATTTTAAATATTTAAACGTATTAGTTAGCATTACTACTTAACTTTGCTTTGTAGTTCGTTGTATCAACACACTGTGCCAGTTTTAAATCGTTTGAAGACTTGTCTGTATTTAATAGCTATTCTGCTATTCGGCTTGGAGGTGAATCCAACAAACCAAGAGATCATAAAAATCGGCCCAGCCGTTCTTGATTTATAAGTCGTGGATACGACTTTATTTTTTATTATAAAGAGTTACATTTTAACTAATTTTAGCGCATAAATTAAAAAACATTCGCTATTGTGACCATTTTGTCCGTCCCTACGGCTGTGTCACTACTACATCCTTAAAAGCTATAAATCAAGAGCCAGTGACCTATTTTAGGTTGCCATTTCAAAGGTTATGAAATTTCACAGAGAAAATCCTCTATACCTATTGAATATGGCCTTTCGGTAATTACTGATCAACGCATGGGAAATGCGCCTTAGGGCGAATACCTTTTTACTTGTTATTTATATAGATAAAGTAATATAATAACCATGGCGACCAAAAAAGTCAATTTTCTTTTTCTGTATCAATGCATTTTACCGTTTCCTAAATCAAATTGGCGTTTATATTAAAAATTTGGGTCTCTGGTTCAAAATGATCCTAAAAATGAGGTTCATGTTTTGAGTTTTCACTAAACAAGAAACAAAATGCAACAAACGGATAGAATTTATAAGCGTAAAAGTTTTTGCAAGTCGCGGAGAAAAAATTCCTTCCTTGGCGCAAGCCTCGATACCAGAAGGAACCAAATAGCGAAAAAGGTATAGAACAATAGAACAAGCTCCTATCTAGTAGCGACACAGCCGTGGGAACGGATGGACCAAGTCGGCATGTCTTTGTATATTTTTTTGGAAATGTGTTAAAAATGGATTACTTATGTAAAACTTAAATAAAAAGGCGCGTAACTTACGCAGTTTGGGATTTTTAGTATGTGCGATATGTTTGCCTTCACTAGAAGTAGCTGTGGTTAAAATTTCAACATTAGTTATTTACATAAAAATCAGGAAAATGATACATTACTTGCGAGGAAATATTGAAGGACGAGGGCCCTTTGGTGCCGAGTACTTTAATTCCCGAGTGACAGGAGTCATTATAGACATTACAAATGTCACAAATACGGCCGGTAAAGTGACGGTGCAGCCAGTAAAGTGACAAGCGCAGTCAGTAAAATGACAAGCGGCAGGAAACGTAGTCTGCCTTTGTCATGGAAACTAAAATTTCCTGACATACAGTAGGCATGAAAATGAATAATAAATAAGAAAACTGATATTGCGCATGCGCACATTAATGGTAAAGATTTTTCTTGGATCAGGTGCCAGAGCTATACACTACCGAATTCAAAAAGAACGAACTAAATATATTGAAAACGGTGTAGTTAAGGCCCCGGACGAACGGACAAAGAAATAGCCCATCCAACCTCGTTGGAAAATGCTCTTAAAAAGTGTGCTATTGTGTGTGAAATAAAAATTTAACATGCCCAGACTTTATTGTTCATGGGCGGATTTTTGAGAAAAATACGCTATTATATTCGTTATGGCTGGTTGGCTGGCGGGCTGGCTGGTTGTCAGCCTGAGATCTCGGCCTCAGCCTGAGATCTCGGCAATTACAATAGCCTGCTAGAAACTTCAAATTTTCACTAAAAGCATTCTGCTATAGTGTAGATGTGCAGGCTTATTTTGAGTTAGATTACTCGTGAGATCGATGATTTTAAACTTCGCTAATAAAATACTGATCTGCATTAGCAAAAATCCCCCTTCATCATGCATATGCTGATTTACAACATGTTTAATTTGTTTAAAATATTGTTAGTCTTCGCCCGTTCGTCACCAAATGTGTATCCCTTATTATTGCATTTTTTCCGAACTACTTCTAGATTATGTTAAAAGTTGAGTTGGTATAAAAAATCACTGAAAGACTTTTTTGTGTTAATCAAACGAATTTCTTAAATGTGACCGTTCAAATGAACTGAAGAAGTTCTATATCAATTTCATACGCAATCCGGCCTAAAAATTTGCAGTTCGTTGAGTTTTCCAAGGAAACGTGTTAATTTAGAGCTCTTAAAATATTAATCGAATCGTGAATTTATACCTTACTTTTTTTCATGAAAAGCGTTTTTACTCAAATTTTCATTTTCTATACCTATTTCAATTTTCTGATTTTTGTTCTTTCTCCCCTTGACTTCGCCAGAGGTGCAATTTATTTTACCACCCTTTTTACTTTTAACAATTTATATTAATTTAATCCAAAGATTTCAAAGGAACGGACTTGCACTTGAATTACTAAAACTTAAAGGGTTTTGGGATAAACCAAATTAATTAATATATCTCAATTTGATTTCTTTGGACACGTCGTCTGGGCTGCTTGTTCTTATTGGAAGGGCGTCGTATTGCCGACGCTTTTAACGAATTTATCGCGCCATTTATTTTGATTAACGTTCTCCAATATTCAGTTTAGTCTGCGTGCAAAATTCCTCTCCATACAAAAATTAATTTACCGAAGCGGAACAAACAAAACAGGTTCTTCACTCGAAAGGCCTTAATTATAAACATTCCTCGCAGTTACATTCAAATTATTTGATCAGGAATAAACGAGCGCGTACTCTTCATCGCTGTTAATTACACTTTCATTTGCATCTTAATTAAAAATGGAGAAATATTTATCACAGTTATACGATGGGGTTACTTGTACTTACCCATTTATCACCGATTTCTCATGCAAACGTGATTATGATTACGCGTTGCTAATAATCGTTTGCGGATATCGAACTGGGAATATAATTAACCTTTACTTTTAATTAGCTGCATTTCATTTTCTCTCCATTGGATCAAGGATACCTATCGAATGAAAGGTTGAAATTTTTGCCGCTAACGGTTTTTCGTTTTTTTGAGTATGATCGCCATTTAACGGACACTTTTCATAATCATTTAAGTGTGGGTAGCGGATTTGTGTGATTCACATCCAAAGTATGCTACTTCACAATAAAGTGCATCATTTACTACCGCTATAAAGATGGCCCCAAAAAATTTCCACACAAAGGCGATTTTTGCATAATTTTACGAATGAGGCATTCGAGCGTTAACCAAATTATGTTATGCATAATAATCGAGTTTAAAAGTAAACCGTTTTCTTTTTATTGCTTATGCACTCGCTGTAATTAACAATTACTGACACATCCCGTCGCAATTCTACAATATCCCGAGAAACTAATGAAATGTTCTTGTTTTAACCGGTTTTATTTTAATAAACTTTTATTTACTTGTTTATACGGCAGGTGTGTTCAGTTATGTCACGCGTGTTTGTACGAAAATGGTGTCCTTATCGTACCCTTAGAAAATAACAATAGTATAGTGACAATTCAGCGATAAGGTTGTAATTATTTACATTCAAATGTTTAGAATAAAGCCTACTTTGAGGTTAAATCACAATAGACTTTGGAAACAATGGGAAATGTGGAACAAGACCTTATCGGTAGCAGTTCAGTGGGTTAAACAAATACCTCATTTCTTCCGAGATCGTTTGATCAGAAAGTCACAAAAGTGACCAAATTTTGTACAAATGTGCCACACGTTCAGCATATGAAGGAATTGGTAGCGAAGATGTCTAGCTAGGGTGAACCAAATGAAGTTATTTTTCCAAAAAAAAAAAACGAGAATCGCAAATGTGAAAAGAGAGAGAAAATTTGAATCTTTTGTTTAAATTTTCTTATGCAACACTGCCGATTTTAAAATGAAATTATCAAAACTCCCACTTCAAGATGGTTCACTATAAAAAAAGATTATGAGAAAAACACTTGAGAGGCTTTGGAACAAGAAAACGAATTTACAAAGTTTTGAAAATTCTAACAAAGTCTGACCGACGTTCCTAACATCAGTATACAGGGTGTTTTTTGGGAGCTTTAGTTAAACGTTTCTGGGAAAGTAAAATACGTAGGTTTTTCAAAATTTGTACTTAGGAGTTACGCTGAAGGCCGAATCGATGTAAAATATTTTCAAAATGTCCGCACTTCCGGAAACACCGGAAGTAGATAGTAACTTCGTTATTTTAAATGGCAACCCCTATTTTTTATTGCATTTTTGGATTCTACGTGAAATTTCAGTTCTTTTGATACCCATATGTCGATATCTACCATTTATGGTTTTTAAGTTATTTTGACTTAAGAAAAAAAATGGTGGATGCAGATGGTACCTTGATAATTGATTACTTGAAAAAGGTTATAGTCATGGCAACCCATTTTTATCAGTGCATAGAGAATGAATAGGGCTTTCTTTTAGTGTACTTAAAAAAAAGTTAAGTTGCGTACAACCGCACCTATGGAGATCCAAATTTAAGAAACTTCAAAGTCTATAAACTCAGTTTTTTTTAAATGGAATGACCATGTTCTTAATATTGCATGAGATAGAGAATCGAAATTGGCATATTTTGATATTACATGTTCCTATCGCTATCTTTAACAGTTTCTGATTTATTCCCATTTCATTGAATTGATCTCGGAATTGATGCCATTTTTTTTCGCATTTTCTTTTTAGTAGTTGGCCATGATATTATAACAATCGAAATTTAAACAAATCAAGGAATGGATTCTTTAATACCATTGATTCTAGTTCTAGTCTAAATAATTAATTAATAAATAACTCATTTATTAAGGATATTTGACGGAAAATTTTTGAAAAATCTAGACAGAGTCGTTCAACTGAATTTCTTAAACAAGTCTGGAAATTAAGAGAGGTAATGCGATATCTGTTCTAGCAACAATTCCATACCAAAAAGGTTTCAACGAAGTTTTTTATATTTTGCATTGAATTTATTTTGTTAATCTTGCATTTGCAATTCAATTCATTTTCTTAAATATTCTCTTGTAGATCTTTGTATCACTTGTGTTTCAACGGTTTGTAGTGCATTAGGGGTACAAAATTTCCAAAATTCATACAATTTCGTTCCAGTTTTCGAATGAATGTACGGAAAGCACGCGCCGCGATTCTGCCCATTTCACCATAAATAACAATTAAATTTCAAAATAGTTGAAACCACTGCGAGTCATTTTTCGATTTTTGGAAAACTATGTTAACCTATAACAGTAGGTGACGGATTAGTGTCACTAGATTTGTTTAAAATTCAATTGTTATAGAATCATGGCCGACTACTAAAAAGAAAATCTGAAAAAAATAGTGTCAATTCAATAAAATGGGAATAAGTCAGAAACTGTTAAAGATAGCTATAGGCACATGTATTGTCAAAATATGCCCATTTGGATTCTCTATCTCATGGAATAGTAAGAACTGGTCATTCCATTTAAAAAAACTGAGGTTTTAGTCTTTGAAGTTTCATAAATTTGGATATCCATAGGGGCGATCGTACGCAACTTAACTTTTTTTTAAGTGCACTAAAAGAAAGCCCTATTCATTCTCTATGCACTGATAAAAATAGGTTGCCATGACTACAACCGTTTTCAAGTAATCAATTATCAAGGTACCATCTGCATCCGCCCTTTTTTTTTCTTAAAGTCAAAATAATTTAAAAACCATAAATGGTAGATATCGACATCTGGGTATCAAAAGAAGTGACATTTCACGTAGAATCCAAAAATGCAATAAAAAATAGGGGTTGCCATTTAAAATAACAAGGTTACTATCTACTTCCGGTGTTTCCTGAAGTGCGGCCATTTTGAAAATATTTTACATCGATTCGGCCTTCAGAGTAACTCCTAAGTACAAATTTTCAAAAACCTACCTATTTTACTTTCCCAGAAACTTTTAACTAAAGCTCCCAAAAAAACAATTCATTTTATTTTATCTACTATTGATCTCGAGAACTATAAAAGCTACAGCGGTATATGTGTATGAATAGCTGCGTCGGTATGCATACGTACCACCAATTTTGAAAACGGGAAACCTACCAAAAATTTAGATTTGCATTAAAACAATTTCTAGTAGAAAAAGCGTATTATCACCTAAATGAATACTTAAACATTTGAAACCTTTTAAAATATTTATTGCATGTTCGTCACAATTTTAGAATGTATCTTTTAATGTGTTTTTTAAATGTGTCGGTTTGTTTTAATATGTTATACTATACATTTTGTAATTTTAGTATTTGTGCTAAGTTTATTGTTTGTATGTATTAGGGACATGGTGTTGCCACCTACTATAAGGTAAAGCAACAACGAATAAATAAATGAAATGAAATGAAATGCAATGCATATGTCACCTGGCGCCTAGAAATCCGGTTTTTGGATAGTTGAACCTCATTTTTGTAAATGGAACAGCGTGTATTATTATAATCTAAAAAGCATATTACTTAGATTCTTTATTCAAAAATATTACACACCCGTGATTATATTAAAAAAAACGTGACTCAAACAAATTTTTAAAAAATTTCAAAAAGATAAAAAAAAATTAAAATATGGTACAAAAAGATTTTTGAATTTTTCAATCAGTCAACAGGCTTTCGCCCAATTACAGAGTGACCCGCATAATGCTTTTGTAGAGGTGCCCCTGCAGAAGGTATTAAGTTGGTCTATACTAGTAATACTCCGGTATTTACTTTACGAATTAGGAAAAGTGCAGGAAAACCTAATTCGGAGTAGCCGCGGAATGCTCGAAACTGATCTAAGGAAATTTCGATCTCTGTTACAGATGAAAAATTCAGCTTGGCTCAGTTCCTCGTCCCTGCGCGTTAATTTCGCGTGGATAAAAATTACACCGATAGGTGGAGCCACGTATTTGACCTCTTTAAATGTTACGGGGGTTCTCCGACAAGTAGTAAACCCGTGAACAATAATAATGCTATACAATGGAGAAAATAAATCGTTTCAACATCCTCCACATCCACACTGTTTAGTTAAAACTTTGTTTACCCTTTCCTGTTTCTTTTAGGGTATTACTGCAATGGTTATTTTTCCCAAATTGAATTTATTCAATTGGAAAGTATGTACGGAGTAACCTCCCCCGTTTCCGCGTGCGAAATTTTTCTCTACGCCTGCAAAATAGAAGAAGAAATTCATTGGCGTAACGTAACATAATCCGTAATTTCTATAAATCCTACATTAATTATTCATTTCCACCGCACGGAAAGCAAACTCCCAACAGTGTAATTATATGCTAGTGAAGTTTTGATTTATTGGTATGCCTGAAAAGTAAAAAAAAAACTGACACGGAAGCTATTAAATGAAAAAATCGTTAACCAAATTGTTACGTCATCGAATTGAGATTTATTGCGCTCTCGTTCCTGATGGAAATTTAATAATCGCTGGAAGGCGAAAAAGGCTATTAAAATTAGAGTCGGTTACCAAATCTCTTATTTTAATTATAACTAATTTGTTCAAACCGATTTCAGCCCAAATAATGCCAAAATCCTGTTGTCCATTCTACGCGCTGACACAATTTTCGCATGCCCTGATTGAGAGGAAATTAAAAGTCGTACGGGATGCCATGCCGCCGGCATTCCTACACCTCGTGACCTTTGTTTAAGCAACGCGTGATAGACGGATGCAGTATCAGTTTTTCCAAGTCACAAAGTGCAATTCCTTTCAGATTCAGACATTTCCCATTAAATTTATGGGTTTGTTTTTGTGATATGGGAATGCGTTTGGGCGCCAAGCGGTCGCCCACTACAATGAACTTTTCACTTTTAAAGATTATTATTGTTACTTTGTATATAGGTATTTCCTTTTCTAGTCGTCTCGTATAATGTATTTTCTAGGGCGAGGAACGTCGTTGAGGCTGCTAGGCTGCTACAAAGTCGGAATTCAAACTGTATTTTTAAAGTAAGCACAATGTCCTTATTCCAAAAAGCATTGTTTGCCTACGTTGGTCCTTTCGGCCACCCCTAAAGTTGCGCCTCGTGCCAGCGGTTAATTTTGTCATACATTGAAGGCAAGGAAATTACCACTATTTTTGGTCTGGGTGCGCTATCATTCATAAAAAATACACAACTTTGATATTGGATAAATCCAGGTAAATCGACCTCTTCAGGAATGAAAAATAACTTCAAATGCAAACTCCTTATACAAAATCACCAAAAACGATCGATGTCTATGTTGATACAATATTAATAAAAAAATATAAACTTACATTTAGTTGAAGTTGAAGTATTCTTCCATTGTCAGTTGGATTTCCCCCTCGGAAGACAGCAGCAATTTGGAAAATTGGATGGTGAAACGCCTTAGGCAATAGCAATACCGTTCTCCCACCAAATTTTTACTTAAATACGAAGTTCTTCGGAACCACCGCAAACCAAGCGTTCACTCGGTTTTTTATACCTTTGCCGTACCTACTCATGCTCTGTCGCGACGGCTTTTAAAGACGGTAACACTGTAACGTTTCGAATCTTAATCTGCTTAACACTTGTTTCTTATCTTAGCCCGCTTCACTTCTCGATTAGTTCTGTTCTCTTTCATTATGAAGCGGTACACTTTTTGAGTTTAACAAAAAATCTTTGAAGCCCAAAGCGACCACCTGTTACCTACCTTGATCTGTAATCGTTCACATTTATTAATAATTTCTTGTGGATTTCTTATTAAGTTCTTATCGGAAGCACTTCTTTTAAGGCCATTTGCACCGACAAAATTTAAGTGGAGCTTAGCTTAAGTGTAGCTTAAAATCCATGGCAACGATTATTGCGACAATGGTTGCCATGGATTTTAACCTACGCTTAAGCTAAGCTCCGCTTAAATTTGTCGGTGCAAATGGCCACTAGTCTTTTTTCTGTATATTCTCGACTCGCCGGTGCACTCAACTTACTGAGGAGGAGAAGGGAGACAAAAACGTAAACAGTATTCTCAAAACCAAACCAGTCGTTATTCTGAAAGATTCCTCCCGTTATAATTTTTTTTCGTAAGTGTAATAGTTTAATAATATTTACCCATCTTGACTCACTGATCGAACTTTCTTTAACATTCCGATTCCTTTCTTCGTCACGGTGTAACATCATTTGTATCCAAGTTGTACAGTACTGTAACGTAAATTTAATTACATGATTTATTTATTTACAATTTATTAATTATGTATTAATCAACAATCTTGTGCACTAATTTATAACATTTAAATTTATCAGATATAAGCGCGAACTTCGCTGATGATCAATTCGAGATCGATGTTGGAACTGCCATTAAACACGCTTCAATTTGCTTATTTTGCAAGTTTCTAGAAAAATTACGCAAAGTTCTTACAGACTCTAGAAGGCGTATCATATTTCAAGGAAAGAATGCATCCGCTTCCATTCCTTATCGCCGCTGATCTTTTATCTGACTGATGGCCCCCCGACGTCTGGTCTGGTAGTCTCAACTTGAAGGTTTTCCTATTTCTGGTTACCACTACTAAATCAATTTTCGTGTCTATGGTCCCTTAATTCTACATAAATACAATAACGGTGCGTCATATAAAACTGTCGTTCTGCAGGTGTCGATGTTGATACAAACACTAGTCTGGAGCCGGTTCTCCTTACAACAACACTGATACGGAGCGGAAAATTAAATAATGGACTGTAGATTGGAACTTCCCTTCGGCAAAATCCTTCAGCAAATTTCCTGATTAAACAAATGTTCTCATGGGGTAGTTTTTTGCATCCTGTTTTTTCAACTGCGGCTGATTATAACAGTCTTCTGATTACGAATTCCCATACTAAGACTAAAGTTCAATTCCTTTTACTGTTATTGTTGCATGCGCGCCGGCATCACTTGGCACTGAACGTAAATAACAGCCCTTTTGTAGCGAAGAAAAATATGGCACCGGCTCGTTTAATTGGATTGGCCTTAACTGGATACGGTGTTATCGTCTTTTCGTTATACAATAAACCTTTCCTTTAGCATGGATAAAAAACTGGCACAATCCAATTGATTCAAAGAAAAATACTTGCAATTAGAACTTAGTTTTCTAGTGCTCGAAAACAAACGGTAACTTTCACTCTGGCGAAGCTCGAACGAAATTATTTCGCGACGAAACTACGTAATTATTTCTGATAGTTACTGACCGAATGTCTTCTAAAAGCGCCCCGGATTAACTACCCGCGGAAAATCTCTTAGAGTAATGCAAAATCTTACACACTAGTCGCATGGGTGGCTCAAACACGAATTAATACAAAGGGAATATCCCCTACTTAATTAATTACTAATTAATTAACACCTTGTTCAAGATGGCTTCTAGTAATGTAGACCATTTTTTTGTTAAGAGCAAATTTGCTTGACGCTACTTTCCCAATTGTGCTGAATTGTATCTTTAAAATGGGTACTATCAACTGGTACCTGCGTACTTTTTGGTCAGGTATTTTTGCAATAAAACCCCTAATTATCTGCGACTTTCGGGAGCCGAGAACTTCTATTCCTAAAGCTATAACAACGCGCTATAGAAATCAAATGACGTAAAAAAGACGATCATTAATTACATCAATTAACTGACGGATTCAACCCTCTCATTTTGACACCCTGTAACATTTCTATTATATGCAATTTTAGCTTCTGTATGGCACACAATCTCTGTTCCTCCATCACTCCCATCTTTCATATCTTCTGCTACTGTTGATCTGAAATTTTAGTAAAAGGTTCTTTGTAATAATGAAATTTTCAATAAAGAAAGCAAGTGAAAATGCACCGATTTAGATTAGAATTTTCAGATTTATTTAGGTGAAAAGCTACGTCACATTGCAGTACAAATGCATACTAACAAACGGATCGGTTTGGCTCGATCTCGTATGTAAATTATATTTTCTCTTGTTAACAAGACATTTTTGAGAATCTCCACTCCTGTCTGAATCGGAGCAGAGTGGTAAATAGAATTTGAAAGCACTTCTCAATGAAATGGCATTTCCATTTTGGAAAACTCCTCAGTGATTTGAATAATTTAAAGTGACTTTGAGATTTCGCCTTTACCGAACTGGCGAGCTCCAAAACCGTATCGTGTTTACTTTACACGTTTCTATTTAAAAAGCGATAAGCGAAAGCTTATATACACGTGGGGGGTTTTGAGCCAAGAATAGCGTATTTATTATCAATTGAAACTGACGTTATTTATTTGTAGGAAACGCTTGATCTGCAACGGATTTCTCGAGACGCTCCAGCCACTTGACTCGATTTTGTTGATTTTGAAAGTGCTACAAGTGCGTTTGAAAAAGAAACCGCACCCCCTTTCTTCTAAGGTCTATTTCTGTTTTTCTTTGGTTCACGAACCCATTTTCGAGTGTAGTAGTAATAGTAGAGGAGGTGTCCGTAAATCGAGATCGCTATCTCAAAATGCCAGTCAGATTCTAAAAGCGTTCCGTTCAACTTGCCAGCCATTTGTATTTTTGCGAACAAATGCCAATAAACTTGAGTAATGGCTCGATATAGGCCGGTCGATTCACGTAATAATTACAAGGTATTAAAAGCAAACATAAATATAATCGCTTGTGAAAGTGTCCTTTACGCTCATTTAAAACCTGTTGTAAAATTTTATTTCCCGAACACCCGTCCACTCTATGCTGCGTAATTTTCATTTTGCGTTTGTCTGTTTCAGGCCGTCAAATTGGAAAGCGTACACTCTAGTCGAACTAGATACTTGGTGGTTGTTTCGAGAATGGGCAAACGTGCCGAAGAATCTTGCCTCTTGGGCATCGATTGTAATGAGAAGACTACCGTCGGTTTGGTGTTGCGAGTCCTTGCTGATACTGCCATAACACTTGACGGCGATGGGTAAGTTGTTGCATTTTTTCACTGCACATATATCCAATCTCACAAGTTCTTTTCTGAGACACAATTTTTAACATTCTTTTAAAAAACAAACGGCCCCAAAACAGACCCTTGGGGTACTCCACTTGGCGTCAGCAAACGGTTCACGTTGAGAAGCAACTGCCTATCGTTCCGTCGCGATGCGTGGCACTTGTATAACGTATTTATGCTATATGTAGAAATTGATTTGGTCATCGCTGGTTGTCCACACATCGTACGCCTTACGATCAACTCATTCACTAATTTGGAAATGACACCTTCATTCGCGACAGTCAAGTTTAAATCGCTTCCACCTACGCCATCGAGTTGGGTTGGGAAGAGACCAACTGGACGACACCATTAACACTCGGCCACGCACAATTCATGACCATTTTAAATCAGATTCGCAATTATTTTTATTTTGCTAAGTAATAGAAAGTGAAACCGTAGGCGAACCAGTGTTTACTAAAATAAATTACTTTCCACGGTTTATCCTTCAATGTGGATTTCAAACGAAATCGCCGCTTTGGCATTCATTCACATTGACAAAGAAGGCGGCCCCGCGTTTAAAACGATTTCATCTAGTTACATGTAACGTCAATCAACCCCAACAGGGTGACGCTAGTTTTACGCGACTTCAAAGGAATCAAATTGAACAAGGGTTTAACAAGGGAAAATATTAAAGTTCGCCTCAAATTTAAATGTTGTCACGAAAGTGAAATTCCGATCAACTCGAAACACAAAATCACACGCCATATTACCATGAGTTTGCTAAAACCCTTTTTAAAAAAAGAATCAATCTGCGATTTTTTTAGCGCAGAGGTAATTTTTTTTGGTTTCCAAGACACATCTCTTCACCGACAAGGACTAATAAAAATTATTATTCTGTAGGGTATGTTTAAGAGCTTTGAAAGTAACTCCCTCCATATGAAGAATATTTTATACAAATCATTTATTGACATCCCCACTAGTTTGTGCTATAATCGACTGCCTCAAGATAAATGGGACACACTTTATATAAATTAACTAAGTGACATTCAAATATAAGATTACGAAACTGGTAGTCGCAAAATTTGCCACAAGTCACAAAAGAAATGACCGCTACACCCCAATTTGTCTCGCTAATGGAGCTGCAGTTAAACCCCAAGTCGTCATCTGATGCTGATATCTTTTCTGGGCAAAAATGCTTGCTTTAAAAGTATTGTACCTATACAGGGCGGTGACTTGCGTCACACATCATAGGGATTTCAATGTAAAATTCATAACATGCCATTATTGGCTCCCCAAATTATTTTAGAGCAAAAATGTATTAAGGTTTTTTGTAGAAAAAAAATTGGTACGTCAATCAACTGTATTAGTTTTCAATTTTTTGCATAATAAAGACCGAAAATTGGAAAAATTAAATCTCTATATCTTTTTCAACAATCTGTGATGCCATGGAATTTTCTAAAACAAAAACTACCCCAATATCCGTCATGCCATGGAATTTCTGCTATAAAACAAATCAAATTCTATCAAAAAGTATTTAATTTAGAACAGCGAATTCAACATAAAGAAAGACCAAATTACTAAATACGGTTTCCTAATATAACAATTTACAATAAATGTTCATTAACTGCAATACATTAATCAAATTCGATCATAAAATCCATTTCGAACTGCTGCTAATTGATAACTGGATATCTTTTTGTTTTAGAAAATTCCATGGCATCGCAGATTATTAAAAAAGATGCTGGTTTTATTTTTCCAATTTTCCGTCTTTATATGAAAAAAATGGAAAACTAATACGGTTGATTGGCGTACAAACTGTTTTTCTACAAAAAACTTTAGTACATTTTTGCTCTAAAATAATTTGGGGAGCCAATAATGGCATGTTATGAATTTTACATTGAAATCCCTATGATGCGTTACACAAGTCACCACCCTGTATAGTTATATATCGTAAAATGATTAATGAAACAATTATGTAAATTCCCTCTTTGATTTTTGTTCGGCTAACTAGAGTTAAAAGATAGAACCATCTACTAAATATTGCTTTAGTGCCTTTAGCCGTGTATTATTTTAGGAAAAGCTGTAGGCAATTTGATATTTTTGTATTGCATATTTTTGAAATAATAATCCAAAAACGCTTTGCATTAGAAAAAAATTTTAAAAACCTGTGTAATCTATGTCCAGTTTGGTAAATTGACCAGAATGACCACCCATTTCCGGCGCCGGGGGCGAAGGAAGCAGAAATAAAAAAGCAGATATAACGTAACGATATTATTGTACAGGGTGTCCCATTTTCGACATTTTTACACTTCGTAATTGTTAGTGTTATAAAAAAGTAATATAGGGGCCAAGTGCTCTTTTTCGATCAAACTTAAAGTTTTAAATTAAAGTCAAAATTTCAAATAAATTAGTTAAATATATAAATATACGTTCGAAAACATTCCTACTTCAAATAATTAGTTTGGCCATTCACGCGTAAATGCTGCTAGTGTTATGGGCACTTTTCCTTCTACAATCTCTTTAGACGAAATTTTCTTCCTCTCTTAAATCTTTAAACCTTTTTTAAATGTTCGAAACGAGGTTCGAAATATTTTATATAATATTTAAATAAAATCAATTGATAATAAAAAAAAAATATACACAGAAAAATGTTTATTATTGCAAAACTTTCTTTATAATGATGAGTAATGTTCAGTTTTCAAATAATTATACGTTGTCAGGTAAAAAATTTATCGTACCTAACCTCATTTTGTTTAGTGAAACACCCTGTATATTTTAATCTAACAATAGATCATATTAAATTCTATTTTCAACACAAAAAGTTCAAGAAATTTTAGTATTGATTTAAAAGGTTTTAAAAAGGATTTTTTAAATTAAAAGAATAAAAAAAATGTTTTTGAAATTTTGTTTTATTTATTCATTTCAACCTGTTTATGAACTTTAGTTTTTGAAAAAAAGTAGCGCTTATATATTCACTGTGGCTGTTCGGTCGGTCGCTCGATCGGTTGCAAGGGTTTTTTAAGTATGACTGTCGAAGGAATCATCGCAGAATGCTCTGGTTTGAAGCATTAGCTTTGTGTCACAATTTTTTTTGCAGATTATATGTATTTCAGCACAAAAATTTTCCTTCATAATGAAACTGTAGCATGAAATTAGTTCAGAAATTGATTTTTTCCTGTATTACCTTAAGTTTAAGCGAAAATTGTCAAATTTTGATTTTACCATTTTATGTTTGATCCAAAGAGAACAGTTTTTCTCCTTTGTTAATTTTTGTATAGTATGTACTAACGATTACGGAGATACGGTAAAAATTGTGTCGAAAATGGGACCCTCTTTAGGTTGTAATAATATAATAATCAAAGGTTGTGCTCATTTTAGAATGTGTATTTCGCCTACTCGTTTTGCCTCATTTCACTCAACGGGAGCCTACAAGTACATGGTGATTCAAATTCGTGGTTCACTATGGGGGACTCCGTAACGGTGACAGATACAGTGCAGATTTAAATGGGGGCAAGTTTGTCCCTTTTTGTGACAAAAAAATCTTTTGAACTTCGTTTTCAGTTTCCATACGGGCGGTAATGGACGGTTCTCATTAACACCTTTTATAGAGACTTTTTTCGCGGAATCTGAATTTGTTATCAGAATTTTCATTGTACGCTAGATGTAAAAGCTATATGCTACTACTTTCTTATTTCTTATGGGCGCCATATTGGGTAAAAAAAAATTAAATACAAAATATGTCAAAAAATTTTGCTACCTTTCAAAAGTACGAGATATAAGTAAGAATTGCGAGACATAGGTAAATCCGAGGGTAAATCAAAATTAGGAAATGTAAGTCAAAATTATGGTAAGTTAAAATTACGATTGCTATTAATAAATCAAAAAGATCATAAACTTAAATCACACGATTTCTGAATTATTTAAGAGAATATAACTATTTGTCCAAATAATGTGTGATGCACCCTGTTTAGAAACCCATACCAAATTTTGCAGCTTTTTTCAATTTTTGATTTAACAGACCCATTACTAAAACTTAGTAAGGTATGCAGCAGGGGCATCTGTAACATTTTTCTGTTCGTGTGCGATACAGTTATGGATAATCTATCCACACGTTTCCATATAATAGCTTACGCCTTCTAGATGTGGCATAATAAAATAGGTTTTCTAAATGTAGCTGGGCTCTAAAATTTTTTGGCGTTTGACACAATAGCAATTGTTTCGTGATACTTTTTTTTTTTAAATAAAAGCCAACTAATAATGAAACCTGTGACAACAGCTGCGTGATAAGAAGAAGAGTTAGTTCTTTGTATAGAATTGCCACACAAAAATGTACATTTGCTCATAGGGATAGTATCTGAGCAGTCTGCGTATGCATTGTATGGACCAAAACACGCTCTTTGTGAGTGCCCATCACTTGGACACAGTCGACGTGAAGCCTGTTCATCTTTCCCAGCATCAATCATCGAGTAGCCTTAGTGTGGTGGTGGCACACAATTTTAGTATCAGGGAGGCACGACAAATGACCCTAAGGGAGGCCTGTATCAGAGTGAGCTACCGTTCATCCCCCTTTCTAAATCCAGATCCTCGCAAAATGTTTATAACCGCTAAATCCACCAAATTTTTCCCGGTTCCCATTAAGCAACCGGTAAGTTACAAATGATGAAATATTAAAAAATGTGAAAAAAATGAAACATTGATCAATTAAACAAAGGTCAGGTATATTTGATTTTGTTAAACTACATTCATTAGTGGTAGAAAAATTCATTGTGGCAACTGTAAACCACGCGGCGTCAACAAAATTTCTGTTTTTCCTTATACCACCCCTGTGGTTTTCCGTTGCATGCAATCCACTACAATAATTTTTATCCGAAATCTCTGAGCTGATTGGATATTTCCAAATTTACCTATGCGGACCACCCTAATACTGGTGTATTCTTACGTATTACTAATCGCATACCAATCGATGGAATTATGCTAATGCATCATACCTGCTTTGCATAAGAATCTTTTGTGAATTCCTCTTCTCCTGAAAAAGGCAGTCAATGGGGCTCATTTTCCCATTGTAACATCCAACCTTGACATTTGCACCGAAGATGATTGAGTGTTGCGAAAAGCAATTTTTGGAACGATCTCTAATCCCCATCTAAAACAGCGTTGGGATAAATCACCATGTAGACTAGACGGCCATCACACTATTGATCAAACTCTATTTCGGACGTGTAACTGAACTTTGGCGATGGGGAGCTTAACCTTCAGTAAAGACTTGCGGTTATTATTTCGAATAATTTCGGGAGGTATCTACATCATTAGCTGTCGGCTACATCCGAAATTGAGCAATAATCGTCTCTATTTTGAGCACGTGTCTAATACGAATAATATTTGCACACGATTAACCTACATTGACTCCGTGTGTATACTTTCTATTCAATTCAAATTCAAATTTTATAATAATCACTTCCTTCTGCATGCGGATATTTTTACAATTTTTAATTATTCATAGCTAGGCAGGCTATTGTTTCGATTTTTATGCCGATCCCACTAATATCGATGCCGTCAGATTAATTTATTCCGGTCTATGTTGTGGTTCGTTGGTTAATGTTTATATTAACGGTGGCCGTTGGCCGCGAGCGCGACTCGATTTGTTGCGGTAAACAAATTCCATAAATTAGGACGATTTAATTTTACAACATTATACGCTTGCAGATATACCTAGAAAGGAGCGCCGCAGGGGTCACATTACAGACCGCTATTGTTTCATGATGTCATTATTAATAGTATTTTCAGTATAATTTAATAATCTAATGATGGGTTCGCGGAATTTAGGAAGAACGTCAATTGAACACTCTTGGAAGTACCAGGTGACCGTAGATAGAGCTCCCACTCTTGATCATTGATCCATACATATTGGAAATATGCAAAAATATGCCTCCGGATGGACACATCTCAAATTGCGATACTTGAGCAGGTTGAATCAACCCTCAAATGACGTCGCACTTTTTTGCCACAATTTTATTCGTGTGCCAATTACTCTGCTCTTCTTCTCCAAAACTTTTCGTCATCAGTAGCAGATGGTCTCATTGAACTTCAATCAACGTCCACATTTCCTTATTGACGACTGTCAAGTGGTTTGACTTTTTCGTATACAGCTGCAGTCAATCAGACGTCGACGGAATCGTGTGTGTTTTCGATTGATCGCTTCGAAAGGTAACGTTTGGGCGGACGTGCATGGGAAGCATCGATTATCTCATGCTTTCCATATATCTTTAGTTTAATGCGGTGAATGTCGTCCTTTCAATAAAACTGACGTCAGTTTCGGTAGGCAGCGCGGTAAGGTTGACAAGGCGTCGTGCAGGTGGACAATTTTTAATCGACCAACGATTGCCAAAACATTTATTTTTCTCGTCGGGCACGCGCAATTAGAGTTTAATTAATTTAGTGGGCGCGAGATGTCTAGTATAAATAATTGATGATTACTTAACCTCTTTAATCGCTTCTTATATCATGAATGTGAAAGGCGCTAGCAATTGTTGCATCTTTCTTTTGCGCCGGTATTGCATTTTCGATGGCGTCCCCATTTCGTCTTGGAAACTTATAATAGCCTTAAATTTCGTGCTCGCGTGACTATGTAATCGTTCATGATGATTGCTATCGATGATAGGAGGTTGTATTCAGAATACCTACCCAACCGCCATTGCATTTGAAGACATCAAACGTTATACACGACGGCGTGCCCATTCTATACCCGACCAGAAAGATGCAATTACCAATTTTATAAAAGTTTTAATATAAGATTGGCCCAATTATTGTTCATTGACCGTATATGCGACAAGTAGAGACCCCTTAGGCAATGAGGTTACTCAGCGTCATATAGTCTGGTAATTTCCAATAAAACCATGTTTTTTCTTTTTTCAGTGGGTTCAGTGTTAGCGTGTGTGGACGTCATCATATCTTCAAGCCTGTTTCCGTACAAGCCATGTGGTAAGTAGTGCCCACCTTTTACATTTAATGCAGTAAGTTTCAATATTCATACACCATCATCAGGATGGGTGTACCAGACATTTTTTTTCTTCCACCTTACGTGTAAATCGATATTGTGATTAAAATTTGAAAATGTAAAAATCATTGAAATTCAAGTTCAATTTTCTCCTTCATACAAAATCCAATGCTGAAAAAAGGGTCTTGGAGTTTCGTGAACTATCTACATAGCTAAAGAGCTTGGAATGTTGAAGATCCCTAGTAAATTGTACTGGTACGTACATTGCAAAAGTACATACTGAGTCTATTCTTCTATTCTTGACAGAACAGCTTCCTAGCTCAAACCAGATTTAAAAAAAACATGTTTGACAGTTTAATACAATATTCAATACAAAGTATAGGTTTATGTTGTCCGTTATGTGAAAAGATAGCATCATTAAATGGGCCACTTCATATGAAGAATATTTTATATAAATCATTTTTTGATATCTCCGCTAGTTTCCGCAATAATCGACTGTCTCAAAATAAATGGGACACCCTGTAAATAAATCAATTACGTGACATTCAACGTGAAACCCGAAACGAATTTTCTCAGGTAAGCGCCGGAGCATTAACGCTGGTTTTTGGCGCACCGCTGTGCAATTGGGGGGGGGGGGGGGGTTGATTGACATTTTGTGTTGATATTTCGTTATACAGGGTGGCACAACGAAAACGAAACAGACTGAATCACTTGTAAGGAAATAGTTTTTGGTAAAAACGTAAAAAACAGGTCGCGTTTGGTAAGCAGGGTTGCCACCTCTTCATTACTTTTAAATTCAACGTTGGGCCGAGTGACACATCATTGAAAAGGGCTCTAAAAACTATTTCCTTGCGAGTTATTCAGTCTGTTTCGTTTTTGTTGTGCCACCCTGTATGTGTATACACTATACAGTATGTTTCCCTTTGTGGTAATTATTACAGCCACAGGTGGAGATTCCAAATTCGAATATGAATTTTATCACCCGTTTTACACACCGTGGGCACAATGACGAAATGGTTATATATCGCGCGCTTTCACGAAAATAAAACCTGAAGGACTAGCCTCCCGTTAAAAATGAATCACGTTTAAGTTCCTGGCAAACGTACTATATCGCGATCTCGTTATTAATCTCGAAATTAGTTTTTTTACCAAAAAACGAAAAACTCTCCCGAAATGTGCCCTCCTTACTTACTTACTGATTAATGAACGCCTACAAAATGGCTTCTTATTAACAAAACCTGACATTTTTAATCGTTGATTCGTTTCATTTTTCCCTACCAATTAAGCAAGTTCGATGGCATTTCCACATACGACCAACATATGCTACGTTGCAGTTTCCGCGATTTTGACCTCATGGATAGTAAAAATCCTGAACCTTGCGTTGGTATGACTGAATTTGACAATATTAAATCAAATTTGGGCCGTCAGGCTTCTTGAATCTCGTAAATCTTCAACTTTGAAAAGCTTAATTCTAACAATCTGGGATATTAATAGTCCTGAATTTTGAGACTGGTACTAATGAACATTGACGATATTGAATCATGGTAGCGTTAAAGTTTTTCGCGAACTTTGAGTTTTGAGGCTTTTGAAGCTTGAAAGCTTTGAACGGTTAAGATCTTGAATCCTAACAATCTCAGTTCCTCAATCTTGAAACTCTTTAATCACGGTAGCTTTGAAGCTTTTTGAGAACCGTGAGCGTTCAGGCTCTTGAATCTTGAAAACCGTGAACTTTAAAAATCAAATTACGGTTTGGGCTGGATGTCGTCACTTCACTCAACCACACACAGCGTTTCTATGTAAACAAATCCGCTAAATCCGAAAATCATAGTCCCCCTGGCCGGAAACTGCCGGAACATATTGTTATTAACAAAAAACGAAGAAAATGTCGTGTTTTTTCGCATTTGACTTCGAATATCTCGTTAACTATTGCTCTGGGGGAAAGAATGAATATAAATGAACTTGTTTAGAATAATAGTACATTATATATCAAGGTAGAGAAGTACAGTATTATTGCCTGAGCACCAAGATTACATCTCGAGGCGCTTGCGCCGAGGGGTGTAAGGTGCGAAGGCAATAATAGACTTCTCTACCGTGGTATATATACTATTTTTTTCACTACTAGCACTTGAAATCCTCTAAATTAACATATTATATTGATAAGAAAGTGAACGGTTGGACAGAATTTTTTGTTTATTAATTTAACATGTCAATCAAGTACGTAGAAGTACAAGTCAAACATGCCGTATTTTGTTCTGTCATTGAGATATTTTCAAAGAGTAATTTCATTCGAATTTTCTCAAAATGTGATAATTTTGGGTATGTAATTTCTCTGGAAATGGCGGATGGTGGCAATTATTCATTTTAGAAAACTTGCCCAAACGTTTATTAAGCGAAATTTCGGGTTGTGTTTTCTAAAAGTGACAGCGTGACAGTTCTCATTATTGACTAGTAGTTAATAATATCCACATTATTAACCACTTTGAACAAATGCCGAGAAAGCCTACTTTACAAGTGGAAAAAAGGTTAATAATCATGTCATCAGACGCTAGTAGTGAAATAGTTATTTGTTTCATTAGTACAAAAATGTCAGTTTTCGGGACGAGGAAGATAGTTGCTGGACGACGCGTTAGCGGAGTCCAGCAACCTTCCGAGTCCCGAAAACGCATTTTTTGTACGAATAAAACATAAAATTTTTTCTCCAACCCCCTTTACTTCAAATTATATTCGAATTTAGATTCAGTCACAGTTTCACTACTAGTATGAGAACTTCTGCTTTCTTGTCATGCCACTCTAGTTTTTAGGTTAACTTATAACCTATTCGTTCTTAGTTCTCACCTCTCGCGACTTTGTAGGGAGCAAATCTAAGGTAGCATCTTCTGCCGTTTCTATAATCTCTGGCGGAGTGCAATCCATGTCGCTATCAGTTTCAGTCATTTCTATTGTACACACAATTAATATTGTTATATTTTGTATTGAAATAAAAAACTTGCCTTACAGTTTTTTGATTAAAATTAATTGCAATTAACTTTTTCAAATTTTGAATTCAAAATGACAGATAATAGTGCAATGGGTCTGAAGTAGATGGCGTTACGCGCGACGGCGGGTTGTATACGTATTAAAATTACGTTCACCGAATATGTAAATTACGTTACACATCGTTTAAATAAAAATAGCAAGCGTAAATCATTTTCAATACATGTACATACGTATAGGTAACAGCATTATTTGCATTGAATAATATGCAAAAATATTTGATTTGTATGTATAGAAATATCTTACAACCTACAATGTAAAACGATGTCAATGTGACATATCTCCGTGATTGTAATTTTTTAATTGGCCAACTTTCAAAGTCAATTTCTTTTTGGTACTAGGACCAAAAGTATCTATTCTATTCTATTCTATTCGCAGGGGATCCCGACCGGGCAGCACTTAGGCACACCAGAGGCCCATTGTGCCTACCCCCTTTCTTCGCAACTGAGTTCAGAGCCCGTTCCTCTCAATGAAGGATAGGACCCTGTTTAGCCTAAGTTGCTTCACCCTCCTCGGTTCCAGGTATCTGTCTCCAAGGAGTTGATATCTGTCCCTGATCAAAGCGTCACAGTGACAGACCACATGCTCGGTAGTTTCATCTGCCTCCCCACAGAAGCTGCACGTTGACTCCTCCGCGAGCCCAGTGTTATGCAGGTGATAGTTGACCATCCAGTGTCCCGTAAGGACACCAGTGATCTTCCTAAGCTGGCTTCTATTCAGTTTTAGAAGCTTAGAAGACCCCGATTTGCCAACGCGGCCCTGTTAGAAAGGCCTTGGACTGTCGGAGTCCGGTTACTTGTTGCCACTGAGCCTGGAATTGACTGGTCAACCAATCTTTAATCCTGGCCCTAACAACGGAGGGAGCAATCCCTAGGGTAGGCTCGGGCCCGACAAAGACTCCACCACTGCCTTCGCGAGCCAATTCGTCCGCCCTTTCGTTGCCAAAAGTATCTACTTTTTGTACAGTTGCCATGGTGAAAGCGTTTAATCCGCAAAACGTCAATTTTACGTATCGAACACTGTCACAAAATAGCGTCTTATTCAGGTGGTTGGAGAAAAAAAATTTTATATAAGATACAGTTGGTCCGGAACGCTCATTTTCAACTGTTACTGTTTTTTATGGCAAAATGTAAAAAATTAATCTCTAAAATTAACAGTTTGTTATTACCAAGTAAAATTCATCCGATCTTTTTGAAATCCGTATTTAGTAACTTCTTTTGATAACAAAACAATATGATAAACCCGATCACCGTAGGTTTTATAGCAATTGATTAATTAAATAAACAAGTAAAAAAAGGGATGCTTTGTATTTCAAACTGGAGGACTACAAGAGCGTTCCCAATTTTTGTATACATGGTTTAACCCATTTAATCTCATTAACAGTATCGATGATTTGGTAAATAAAGTAAAGAAGAAGTAAAAAAAAACCGCCTCCAGGATTTTAGGTCTCAAGAAAACTCCCTTCCTTCCGAAAGGTAACGTCACTACTATCAAAATTACTCTTGCATACCTTAGTAATAATTGAAGTGGAAGTGAATTTTTATTAGCGTTTTTTAAGAACTACAAAAATGTGTAGATAGCCTTAAAAATTGTTTGTGTAAAAAACTTTCCGGCATGAATCTTTTAAGGGCCATTCGTCCGGGGGCGAATATGCTGGAGGTGTATCGTTTCGGAGGCGAATTTACTTGCTCGCGTGATTTGTTGGGCGTAGATATTCCGGGGAAGCCTTGACCCCAGAGAATTTTTTATTCGCAGTTGTAATCAAATATTCCTCAATTCCTCAAAACCTTCCCCATGGATATTTAATTATTGACGAATATCCATGGGGAAGGTTTTGAGGAATTGAGTTGTTTATTTCCTGTATGGTTCATCACCCCATTTAGAGCATGGATCAACCACGAGTTTTTTCTGTATTCCAAATAAGCCTAATTAAGATAACTGAATGTGATCCAATATCTAAACCCAGACATCTCGTCTCCAGACATCCGGAATCCATTAAGAAAAAAATGATCTATGGGAAGGAAATTATCTATCCCCACCGAATCTGTCGGCGCCACATATTCGAACCATTAGTTTAACACGCCCCCATTTATTAATTATTGAATTTATTACATTCGACTAATACATAGGGCATAATTTACTTGGTAATTCTAAAATAGTTCGTTTTTTGGAAGTGTTGGTCGTATTTCGTAAGTGTCCATGATATTTTACAAATTTAGGTATAGAAAGTTTCGGAAATGTGTACGAAATTTTGGAAATATTTCGGAAATGTCAAATGTCCAATTTTGCACAGAGCTATAGATGGAAACATGGGGTTGGCGATTCAGACACCTGTGGAGCACAAATTCCAAATATATCGTTACCAATGTTTCTAATATCGCAGCTGTACTTATGCTCTAGTTTAGGACAAATTGGTGAGATGGAAGCGGTTTTATATAATCAGAATTTTGTTGAATGTCAACTACATTTTTTGTTTCGCCCACCGATCGTTCCCCCTATTTTTAGCCGAAACATTTCAATGCAAAATATTATGCGACGGACAACTACAGCTGTTGTAAATCCCAAGCGTAATGTACGATGTGCCAATAGCACCGCGAACGATTGACCACCAAACGAGCGCCATAAATGGCGACGCTCGCTGCCAAAACGTCGGAGGGCGTCGCGACGTTGCTTAATTTAGATCGGGCCTGGTCGATAAACTGCGCTATAGGAACTAATCACCGCTATATTTGTAAGTTGAATTGGATGTGTCGGGATCGCGAACGACAGATGTTATCAATTATTTGGTCGGAGAGGGATGTTTGAGAAAAATGAAAGTAATTTCCCGTTCGATATAAATTGAAACTGGACATGCCGTATTGGGAAAACTCGACGATTAATTCCCACGACAGCCCGTCTCCTTAACAGTTATCATAACCAGTTAGCTTATAAAGCTCGTTTCCCTTTCGAAGAAGTTGAATGGGACTGTTTGGATTGATATCTGCTTAATATGTGCATTGGTATAAACTGGTACCGTTAACCTTCACTTCGTTAACGATCTTCAGTTTTCTTCAGCAGTTGCATTGTTCCCTTTTATGGCCGTGCGTTAAACATTCCACGATGGCCTGGTGAACGATGTTTCCATTCATTCAGGCCTTGCCAACTCCTGCCGATACTGTTTTTGCTCGTCTTGTTTTTATTCGGCGACATTTTGTTTTCTTTCCAACTCGGCACCGTTTAGATGGCAAATTAAAAGAGTACGCCGTTAACACGACGATTACCTAATATGAGTTTGGTTTCTTAATCGTCGTCTTTGAACACGCCGAACCGTATTTAGACATTTACGGTTTAAGTCCATTTACGGTTTAATCTCATTCCAGATCGATATGGTAAACATATCGCTTCTGGCACAAATTCGATTAGTGAATACGGCGGAAGAAGGACTCTTAGGTCAAATAAGCAGGAAGTTCGTTCGTGTCCACGCGAGAGTAATTTATTCCTGAAGTTTTCAAGGTGGAAATCGATTCTTTTATGCATGCGCAAGCCCCTCGATAAGAAATTCAAATTCGCTTCAAACAGTGGACCTCAAAAAGCCATAAGTAACTCTGGATTCTGGTGAATATTTTAGAGTCGTTTGCAAAATTATCAAGTTGATTGAGATGCCTTTGTTCCATTGGAGCAGGTTAGTTGTAGGTTTGTAGGATGTTTTTGGGATGAAACCAAGCACCATAGCTTGCCCCCTGCAACCAGCTAGATGGGTAAGTTCGGTATCTCCCTAGGGGACTGGTAGTTCTCGCGAGATGGTTTGCAGCGGCACAAGCATCCCCTCCATCAAAAGAACTAATAACAAACATCAGACCATACGAACAGTATCCGCTTATCCTTCAACTGAAGAGATGGCTTGGGTAGTGATAGCACATCAACGCACTGTCACAGCATTGTTGATTGTATGCGACCAATAGAAGCGCGATAGAGAGGGAGAGTGCCTCTTAGTTTTCTCCTCTCGCTTACGTGTCGTATTCCCGCACAGTCAATATGCCGATGATTTCAAAAATTCACGTCTGTAATCTAAAAGATGAAAAGTCTCATTCAGACGAAATACGGAAACCAAATTATCATTTCAGAATCAAGAAAAGGACCTGTTGTTAGTCTAAAGAGGGTTGGTATTCCATCGGAACGCGTACCTGCGTTGTCAAGAAGATCTGAAAGTACTTTTCAAGTTTGAACTCGCATCCTGCACTCTTCACTGAGGAGGGAACGCGTAAGAGAACAAAAGTACTCATGGCACACAAAAAATAAAAAAAGTTGGAAACCGTGTTGGTTTCAACAGGACGGTGCACCCACACACAACTGTTTAGTGCGAGAATTACTGTCGGACAAATTTTCCATTTTCCAGGAAGTTTGTCCGATAGGTATTTTCGCATGACTAGGGGATTATGTGAAAGTGCACCAACCTGTTGAAAAACCAACTTTTGTTTTTTTTTGTATTTTGTATGCCGTGCATCATTGTATTCGTAATAAACAAGTTGTAAATCAGCATATGCATGATGAAAGCGCATTTTTGGTAATGCAGATCAGTATTTCATTAACAAAGTTTAAAATTATTTATCTCACGAGTAATCTAACTCAAAATATACTAGAGCCTGCACATCTACACTACAACAGAAAGCTTTTAGTGAAAATTTAAAGTCTCTAGCAATTGTAATTGCTAAATCTCAGCCGGACAGCCAGCCATAACGAATATAAATAGGTAGCGTATTTTTTTTCAAAAATGCGCTAACAAAAATACGCTAATAATTAAGTTGTTTATCTAGCGGTAAAATTATAGCACCTCCGAAAACCATATCGAAATTACTTTCTTAAATTATCGATCTCACAAGTAATCTAAATCAAAATAGACTAGAGTCTGCACATCTACACTACATCAGAAAGCTTTTAGTGAAAATTTGAAGTCTCTAACTATTATAATTGCTGAGATCTCAGCCTGACGGCCAGCTAGCCAGCCATATCAATATAATAGCGTATTTTTTTCCAAAAATGCGCTAAAAATGCTACTCAATACCGGTATGTACTTTTTTTTACGGACTGTATAAAAAAATAAAGTTGATGATTTCTCCGAAACGAAACGTTGTATTGACAATCTCGCAACGGTGTCTTGTAGAGCTCAAAAAGTGACAATGAAAAAGTGCATTCTATTTTTTGTATCTGTTCAAATAACATAAGAAAAAAATGAAAACAAAATCGGCAACTTTCGGCTTTTCTGGTCGTCCCTACTTACGCCGAACTAACTCGCACAACTGCTTCTCCGTTATCTTTAACAGCGATTAGAACACGTACGTTAATTAAATTTCGTCCGATAAAAAAACTTCTTATCGTAAACGGCCAGATGTCCCTACATTTTTTTTAATTCGCAGTTTCCCGTTTTACAATTAAATACACAAATCTAAATCAACAATTTACAAAAGCGATAAACTTTAATCATGAAAATAATACGCAATTACAAACAGTACTAAAAAGAAAAATAGACACTGAAATAACAAATTCAAATATAATAAACCAATAAATAAATAACGTTTGTTTACGCAATATAATATTTACGCAATATTTGGGGCTGTTGGGGTTGTTCAATCGTACGGTGTCTTAGACCGTTGAAAAAAAAATAAAAAACTTTCTTTTAATTATGTAAAAATACGTCCCTTTTAAAACAAAGATAATCGCCATCTTGAATGTTATTTTAAAGTAATTTTTGAGTTTGTTCTATAGAAGTAAGATACTTCCATATGAAAATTTGTTTAAAAACTGTTATATATTATAAATCGAATATTGACTTCGAGGCTGCGCTATATGAAGACTTATGGGTTCCAGATGTGCAACTATCAAAAATTAACTTTGACATCCATCATTGCCCAAAATCGGCCTAAATCATTATTTATAAACCAATTTACTTAAGAAAAAGCCAAAACTCGAATGCGAATATCTCGAAAACAGAGCGTCGGAAGTGGGTACTTACGAAGGGCAAGTGATACATCTTTTAGAAATGTACGCACATTTTTCCCGGGTGGGTCTTTGGTTTTTCCGCTACGCAGTTCTAGAGTTCGAATCGACCGTCATAATTAGTGACAATGCGACCCGATCAACCTCTACATTCGCTTTTAATAGTCCTAATCATTTCGTGGCTTTTTGAGTTGCAGCCTTCTCAAACGTATAGACTTGCGACTGGAATTGGGCAAAAGTCACTTGGTATTTCCATTTACTTCCCACAAAACTGCACCTTCTGATCCGAATTCATTTAATAAACATAAGAAAATCGAACGATGACGGTTTATTTCAAGGTTTTTTTGTCGTGCACTTGGGGCCAATTACATGCAGCTGCATTAAATTAAAATTAAAGAAAACCGAAGGACGTCTCTATGATTGAGGTTAAATTTAGAGTAAAATCTCCCGACCTATATAACTCGACACTTATTTATAACCAATTAAGGCTTTGGCCCGAAAGGGTCGAAGCTCGACTCTTTAATTCCTTCGAACGTCCTTGCGTCTCGACCGCTATCCATCTTTGGAGCACGTTAATAAAAAAATTTCAACCCAACGCCGATACAATCACGGTTACACTTTTGGAGCAGCGGAGGTATTGACAGTAATTTATTTACCTGTGACTAAATATGGCGATGGAATCGTAAGCGAGTTGTTTTCTATGACCACCTCTACGTTATTAATTTGCACAAATGTAAGGATTCGAAGTTCTGGTCAGTTTTATGTTGGTCGCGTTGTTGTTCTGGTGCGTTCGTCTTCTGTCCGTTATGCTGGAAGATCATAACGGAAATTGATTGACGTTTTTCTATTGTGAAGTATATACTCGCGTGGTATAATGGTTGTCAATCAGAGGTGCATTGTTAGCACAAACCCGTGGAATTGCAATAGGTATGTACGTCGAATTGCGACATCTACGTAGGTCATTTCTTAATTTGGAAATTTCCTTTTTTGGTATTTTTATGTAACTTACAGCGTAGTAAAGGAACGCTTGCCAAAAATTCGACTATTTTTAAATTACGCGCCATAAACCCATTCCACCCAAAGGCTCCGACTTGCTCTTGGAAAATGGTAAGGCCGTTATGGATCTTGTTTAGTTCCGGAATGTCACTTTAAAATGGCGAAAACTCGTGGGCGACACGAAGCCCACACAATTGATATTTTCGCACCATTTTCAGCTTCTAATAAAATTTCCAATGCTGAAGTAGGTTTTTTTGTTTGGAATGTATTTGGGCAGTGTGTAAATGTCCTTTCGTGCGGTTCAAGGATTAAACCTACGTTTTCAATATCTCGGGCAGTTTTTCGAACGGAAACCTGAAATTTGGAAGATTCGGTTTGGGGCCATTTCTTCTTCAATTAGACTTGAGGTATATAGAAAATAATGTGAGGTCTTCCATGTATAGGGAAAAACGGTATTAGCAAAACGGAAAGTGAATAAGAAGATCGGCACATATTGCTTAAACGAACCCGATGTGACGGTGGGTGGGGAGAGGGCGATACCTTCCCCCGCAAGGTTGCGGATCGTGAAAAAAATCGTGGGCCTATCATTACGATTTAAAAATTAGGTGTGAATCGATTCAAAGCGTTAATACCGCAGAAAATTTTCCAAATTGGTTTAGGAAATCTTGCTTTGTTTAGTGGCTTACATCTAGACTTGTTCTGATTATTTTTGTAGTATCTGTAAATTTTCCATCAGAAAATATTTCCTACATATTTCCAACAGTTGACATTTTCAAAACATTTTTGAAAGTTTCTACACCGTTTATCAATTTTTAGATATTTCCGAAATTTTATTCACTTTTTTAGAACTTGCACCACATTTCCAAAATGGTCGGTTGTAGGTACATATCACAGTTTTGCTTTTGGAGATAAAGTCGCCTTTTACAATATGAAATATTTGTGTTCAAATTTTTCAATTTTTATGGGGAAGGTTTAGTATATTGACCCCCCGGTTTATCATTTTACTCCATTTCGATCAAGACAATTTTACAGATATCGCAGACTCTGGTTTTGTGGCGAAAGTTAGACTGTACCCCCTTGTTTTCGTTTTGGAACAATTGATCAATGCAGACTAGCGATCGAACGGACGGAGTTTACTCAGGTATTCGCAGCTCGCAGTTGAAAAAGGAGCTTTTAATAGAACCACAGTCGAGTATGGTTTCAATTAGAAAAAAAGTGTATTATTAAGCATTAAGAAACTCGAGTGAAGATCAAGAATGGGAGCCTGTCTGGACTTTAAAACCTCCAGTTCCAGAAGCTTTTGTAATCTTAGTAAAATGTGGATGTAAGAAAGGTTGCACACAAAGATGCAGCTTTGTCAAGTCCGATGTGGCCTGCACCGAATTGTGCGACTGCGGAGGCGAGTGTTCTCAAGATAGGGCTCAATAATTTTAGTGCCGTAGATATTGTTAACTTTCCTTTCAGCATTGTACTGTCTCAATAAATACTTTAGAGCATAGTATAATATTCAATAGAGCAGCCAAAAGAGGTCTCCGTCACGATTTTACTGTCCGCACTGCAATACCGAGATTGCGGGATCCCGAAATACCGGGATCCCGCAGCATTTTTGCGAGATTAATCCCGCGCATAAATGGAGCGGGATCCCACGGGATTTGCGGGACTGAGGAATTTGTCGACCAAGGGGACGACTCTGTTTACTTTGTTAATGAAACTGATAACGGCGAATTATTTTTTAAATAATTGTTAAACTTTTTTCGTTAAAAATGTACTATGATTTTTGAGGCACTTTAGAAGACCCTTTGTGCTTTACCGGTAAGGTTTTGTTGAGTTCTAAGTTAGGCCGAAGGTACTTTTTTGTTAAATATTGTGATAATTAGCGATTTATTTTAATACAGGAGTTAACCGCACAGAATTGCTTATTTGCCAATTTATTTAAAGTTTTGCGAGATCCCGCAAATTCCGGGATCCCGCGGGATTAACATCTAACAATCCCGCAAATACCAGGATTGAGATTTTGCTGCGGGATTGCATTCCCTACTAGAAACCAATTTCGAAAGAAAATTCAAAGGGCTGTAACTTTTGAACTAGTAGCCCAATCTTGGAACAGTTTGAAATTATGGATTCTACAGGCCACATTCTATAAGAAAATGTTTTTTCCCGGTCGATCTGAGACAATTTTTTTTGGGGGCCTCAAAAAAAGGCAGTGTACAACCTTCCTTTTTTACCAAAAATCGACTGCACCAAAATTTCTCGGGAAAACACTTTTTCTTATTAATTTTGGTGCGTAAAATCCAAAACAATTCGTACTTTTTCGATCAGACTTCTCAATCAAAAGTTATAGACTAGAAACCAATTTCGAAAGAAAATTCAAAGGGTTGTAACTTTTGAAATAGTAGCCCAATCTTGGAACTGTTTGAAATTATGGATTCTACAGGCCACATTCTATAAGAAATTTTTTTTCCGGGTTGATCTGAGGCATTTTTTTTTTAGGGCTTCAAAAAAGGCAGTGTATTATAACCTTCCTTTTTTTACCAAAAATTGACTGCACCAAAATTTCTCGGGAAAACACTTTTTCTTATTAATTTTGGTGCGTAGAATCCAAAACAATTCGTACTTTTTCGATCAGAGTTCTTCATAAAAAGTTATAGACTAGAAACTAGGGAATGCAATACCGGGATTGCGGGATCCCGAAATACCGGGATCCCTCAGCATTTTTGCGAGATTAATCCCGCACATAAATCGAGGGATTTGCGGGACTGAGTAATTTGTCGACCAAGGGGACGACTCTGTTCACTTTGTTAATGAAACTGATAACGGCGAATTATTTTTTAAATAATTGTTAAACTTTTTTCGTTAAAAATGTAGTATGATTTTTGAGGCACTTTTTGTGCTTTACAGGTAAGGTTTTTTTGAGTTCTAAGTGAGGCAGAAGGTACTTTTTTGTTAAATATTGTGATAATTAGCGATTTATTTTAATACAGAAGTTAACCGCACAGAATTTCTTATTTGCCAATTTATTTACAGTTTTGCGAGATCCCGCAAATTCCGGGATCCCGCGGGATTAACATCTAGCAATCCCGCAAATACCGGAATTGAGATTTTGCTGCGGGATTGCATTCCCTAGTGCGCACTGTTAAAAGCGCCTTAAAAATAGGTAAACCACGTAAAATACCCTAAATAAATTCTCCCTGGGTATTTGACAATTCCCTTCAACCTTCCTAGATGTAAGAAAATACAAAACAAACGCTGGACATACATTTTTGACCCATTTTATAGGCGGGTATTGAAATGCTACCTTGCGCTTAAGAAACCCGCTATAGCAAGTGCCGTCCGGAGTTGCGGGGGTGGCGGCATAGCTGAAATTGAACCTTAGGGTGTCTAGAACGTCCTCTGAAAGTTTCATAAAGTTATCACAAAATGCAAGGTTGAAACCTATTTTGGCTCTTAACCCCTGCACTATGGGGCCATTTGCCTAAAAATAGTTCCAACACTTCAGATAGGGGTACGGACAAAACGTAAGCAATAGCACCTAAAAAATAAATTAATTAAATTATACTCGGCGTAATTGGCGAAATAATTAACTGGTTCTTCAAAGTAATTAAAAAAACAATCTAGTGAGTACCCTTACTGCCCTTGTCTGTGGTAATTGGCCCGAAAATTAGATTGTAGTAAATTTCAGCATTTGTATAACAGTTTTTTTATGTAAGGAATTCTCTGCCTACCAATTTCCTACTCTCCTCGTAGATTTGGAGACTATTGCAGTTAATTATTTAATAAACGTTTGCACGTGAATGAGTTCCCGTTAATTCACCCTGCCGTTTGATACACGCCTTCCTGTCGTGGTCATGACCGTGACCGCGATAACGTGGGCAATTCCGGAGATTCCTTCACCTTATCAAAATTGTTATCAAATCCGCGTTCCTTGCGTATTTAAATACTCGCTTTTTGTTTCAGGTCAGCACTTCAGACTCTTCATAAGGCGAGTTCCAAAGCGCGCGAACAGAACTACTTCCAAGGCGGTCTATCACACGATTGGGTCGATTACTATGAGCAAAAAATCGAATCGGATAGATCATGCCTTAACGAATGGCACGCGATGGATGATTTGGAATCGAAGCGGCCCCCATCTCCCGATTCCGTTCGAACGAAGCCCACCGAACGGGAGGAGGCCGAAAAAGTAATTAGATCCACCCTGAAAGAAATTATGATGAGCGTCGACTTAGATGAGGTCACAAGTAAATGCATTAGAATTAAACTAGAGGAGGAGTTAGATATGAATTTAGCCGAATACAAATCGTTCATCGATCAGGAGATGTTAACCATTTTGGGCCAAATGGATGCACCTACCGAAATTTTTGATCACGTGTATTTGGGATCTGAATGGAACGCTTCCAATTATGAGGAACTCCAGAGGAATGGGTAAGATATTTTTCTTTGCCTTACTTGCGGTATACTAAGTCGCGTGTAATTGTTACAGCGTGCGTCATATTTTAAATGTGACCAGAGAAATAGACAACTTCTTCCCGGGGACGTTTGACTACTTAAACATTCGCGTATATGACGATGAAAAGACGGACTTGCTGAAGCATTGGGATAACACGTACAAATACATAACAAAGGCTAGAAAGGAAGGATCAAAGGTTCTCGTCCATTGTAAGATGGGTATAAGCCGATCAGCTTCGGTCGTAATTGCTTATGCGATGAAGGCGTACAATTGGGATTTTAAAACTGCAATGCGACATGTTAAAGACAAACGCAGCTGTATAAAGCCCAATACTAGTTTCGTAACGCAACTGGAAACATATCAAGGTATTCTGGACGCAATGAAGAACAAAGAGAAACTGCAGAGGTCCAAATCGGAAACAAATTTAAAATCGCCCGGCGAAAAGGGCGAACGTTCATTACCACCCGGTAGCCAACCCACTCCGCTACTACAAGCCTTGTCGCGAAGCGCAGTTTTGCAAACGACCATGTCGGGGCAAGACTTACGACAGCTCGGAACGCGACCGAAGTCGTGGTCGCCCGAGATCTCCCAGGACGCGGAAGTTCTGTCAACGTCAGTCACGCCCTTTCGCTCCCTGGAAAATCTGAACAGAAAATCCTTGTCGAAGGAATCGTTAGGCTCATTAAGGAGGCACAAAAGTGTTACAAAACTCCACAGAAATGTATTACTACCATGTGATAATGGAGAATCTTACAGCGTTTCCCCAAACCAAATCAGGCACTTACCTGGACAGCTTCCGTGCGACATTGAAGCCGTCGCGGCCACCGTCAAACAAATGGTGAACGAATTCGAATTACAAAGTGAAACTGGCAGTTCCAAGGAGTGTCGCAAGAAATTAGTTTTAAATCTAACGCCAAATGCGGACGAGTCGCCACCAACTTCCCCATCAAATAGTTCCTCAAATCATCCATTGGATGACGTTCTGCCGACATCTAAACTAACACCGCCAACGCTTAGAGCGGTTCTCGTCAAAAAAGAAATTTGGGACCCCGGAGAACAAAAATCGATCGCTTACTCAAACGACTCAACCAATAATGCCTGTGATTTTAATTGTAGTGTAAATAGTGAACAATGTGAACCCGAACAGACAATGTGGACGGCCTCTACAGTACTGCAACCTGTTGAAGCATGTGCTGCTCCCTATAACGACAGTGTAAACGAAGTTCCTGATACCTATCAAACTAAATTGTGTAAAGACGGTGATCCATTCTCTAATCAATTGGATCGCGTATTCGATCGCGAGGAAAGAAAGCAACAGCGCAATTCCGTTATTCCACTCTTACCACCGAACATTATAGAGGGCGCTGCCGACGATTCCCCCCGCGATTGTCCCTCGAGACAAAGTTCGTGGGGCTCCTACGACAGTGCCGTAGTATTAGGTTATCAGAGTGAAACTCGGGACGCACCGTCGCGCCACAGCTCACTCGGATCGGGAGACACGCGAACTTTACCTTCGCGGAACAGCTCCTGGGGATCCTACGACATGCGACCCGGGGGCCCCGTCTATTATATGAATGAGAAAGGCGAAAAGACTCTGCACGTCGATACGGCTGGAAATTGTGATGAAACCCCCTGGTATCCAGGGACGGTTAGGCGATCGAAACGGAGATTAGAGGAGGGGAAGTCGCCCTCATTAGAAACGCTTCAATGCGAATTTCCGGACAGAGAAAACGTAGTTGAGGCATTTAATTTGGCTCTCATAGAGAATTTGCCCGAAAAGGAAACGGTTTCTAGTGCCATATCATCCGAAATCAACATAGTAAAACCGAAAGAAAACAGCTTAAACGTATATAACTGTACTCGTTTATCGGCAAGCGCACCAGAAAGATCTTCGATCGATATCATCCCTCAAGAAGGTGGTTCACTCTCTCGTTCGACATCAAATGTTAGTCAAATGTCAAATTTAAATGTGATATCTACTGCACAGTGCTCTTCTGTTAAAAAGCACAAACATTTCATGGAATCCTTGAAGGATTCCAAAGTACTTAAAGAAGAACTGCCACCAGAACCCGACCACAATATTTCGGGCATCGTACGAAGTTTAAAAAAGGAGTTTGAGGCGAAGACTGTTACTAACGTCGAACGAATGAATCAAACAAATGTGGAAATTGCTCAGGACGACAGCTCGAAACCTAAGAGTCTACCGTCGTCGCCGCACAGCGTTCACATTGAGAAGGATAAATGCGATTTAAGCCCTACCAATTCAGATCCGGGCGAAGATCTAAGCTTTAAAATGCTAATCGGCAAATTTGAGGATTGCACAAAGGGCAAGGAATCCCAAGTTAATCTCCGACCGAAAGTATTCACGCCAAATAATCATCGTACTAGCCGTTTTTCCTGCATCGAGGTCTCGAACGACACTTCCTCTCGAGCGCCTCTCATCAGTAGTTTTAATATAAGCAAATCGTTCTCAGAAAAGTCGGGCAACCATTCGAAGCGACCGCCGATCGCTCCAATAAAAAATCCCACGCCTAACGTTGTCGTCGCAACCGTCATTGCGAAGGCCAGCTTGAAACAGCAGCAGTTTGGTAAAAGTCATCCCTTAGCTAAAATAAATATAAAACCACGGCGGAATCCTCTATACAATACGATGTAAGGAAAGCTCAACATCTGCTCACCTACTCTTAGAAAATTAGCAATTTTGTGATCTCCAACGATTGTGTTTATATAAATTTAGTGGCAAGGAATTTTGCATTTTTTTTAGATTCATTTAATAAAACATTTTGTTACACGATTTTCTATTTGTTTGAAACGTTACAGATTTGCCAAACTATGGACCATTTAAGCTATAAGGATTCTCAAGTAAACCATCATAAGGTATTTTAAGCTGTTGTAACAAAGAGCATTTTTCTTAAGTTAAATCGTTACAGCTTAGGTTAGATGGCTGTCCAGAAATCTAGTCTTGTATGTTTGCGATTGATTGTATTTGTTGTGAGGTAAAAAATAGACTTGAAACGATAAATTTACTCATGCCAATGTTATACGCATAAAGATACCTCAACTTCTCTAAAAAAAACTATATTGTCTCTATGTTGCCTTAAGACTTGTTAAAGAATATACTATATTTGTGGAAAATCTAAGTGTACAGTTCTATTTGCAAAGGACCATAGTTAAATAATGGAGAAGTTGAAAGGGTAACACTTCACTTATTACAGGTTTATTCTTCAAGCTTTGTATGTGTGATAGAACATAAAAGTTTTTTGTACTATAGTGTGTAAAGTATATTTAAGTTGTATCGCTTAAAAATTATTTTACGTGCAAAAAAGATGAATAAAAAGGTCAACATTTTGAACATATTTCAAAAATGTTTTCTGCTTACTTGCTTTGTAGCTGTTTTTTTCTATTTTACTCCTAGGTTTTTTTAAAAGAGTTAACTAAAATTTGTAGCGTGGCGACATCACATTAAAATTTATTGAACTATAATCTGAAAATAATGAGCCTTATCAACTAGTTATCAGATAAACTCCTGACTTGACTTTCCGAGTTTATACACTGCCTTTTTTTGAGCTCCGAAAAAAAAATTGTCTCAGATCGACCCGGGGGAAAAAATTTTCTTATAGAATGTGGCCTGTAGAATCCATAATTTCAAACAGTTCCAAGATTGGGCTACTAGTTCAAAAGTTACAGCCCTTTGAATTTTTTCTAGTCTATAACTTTTGATTGAGAAGTCTGATCGAAAAAGTACGAATTGATTTGGATTCTACGCACCCAAATTAATAAGAAATAGTGTTTTCCCGAGAAATTTTGGTGTAGTCGATTTTTGGTAAGAAAAGGAAGGTTATACACTGCCTTTTTTTGAGCCCGAAAAAGAAATTGTCTCAGATCGACCCGGAAAAAAATTTTCTTATAGAATGTCGCCTGTAGAATCCATAATTTCAAACAGTTCCAAGATTGGGCTACTAGTTCAAAAGTTACAGCCCTTTGAATTTTTTTCCGAAATTGGTTTCTAGTCTATAACTTTTGATTGAGAAGTCTGATCGAAAAAGTACGAATTGTTTTGGATTCTACGCACCAAAATTAATAATAAAAAGTGTTTTCCCGAGAAATTTTGGTGCAGTCGATTTTTGGTAAAAAAGGAAGGTTATACACTGCCTTTTTTTTGAGGCCCGAAAAAAAAATTGTCTCAGATCGACCCGGAAAAAAATTTTCTTATAGAATGTGGCCTGTAGAATCCATAATTTCAAACGGTTCCAAGATTGGGCTACTAGTTCAAAAGTTACAGCCCTTTGAATTTTCTTTCGAAATTGGTTTCTAGTCTATAACTTTGATTGAGAAGTCTGATCGAAAAAGTACGAATTGTTTTGGATTCTACGCACCAAAATTAATAAGAAAAAGTGTTTTCCCGAGAAATTTTGATGTAGTCGATTTTTGGTAAAAAAGGAAGGTTATACACTGCCTTTTTTTGAGCCCCGAAAAAAAAATTGTCTCAAATCGACCCGGAAAAAAAATTTTCTTATAGAATGTGGCCTGTAGAATCCATAATTTCAAACAGTTCCAAGATTGGACTACTAGTTCAAAAGTTACAGCCCTTTGAATTTTTTTTCGACATTGGTTTCTAGTCTATAACTTTTGATTGAGACGTCTGATCGTAAGGATCACGATAAAAAAGGAAGGTTATACTTCCATGCCCATGAACTTGGCAGGCCTACTACAGCAGACCGTGGTTCTGCTTACTCATATCGTTAGTGTTCCGTTAGTGCCGCTGAAGAAATCGTTAGTGCACAAAAGGAAACTTACTATTTTTAAACAATATTTGTGGGCCTGCTAACTTCATGCCAGCAGACCCATTTAAGAAAATCGATACAATCTTTACACTAGTTAAACTACCAACGTTGGTGCCGCCAATATAAACGTTAGTGCTCAAAGTGTAACAGCTCAAAACGTTGTAAAAAGGGGTCTGCTAACTTCATGCAGCAGACCCACATTTGTCAAATTGGCCCTGTCCTAATGCGAATTTGAAGCAGCTCGTTAGTGCTCGTTAGTGCTTCACATGCGAACGTTAGTGCTGCAAGGGATCCGCACCAAAAAGGTACCAAACTACCTCAAAATTAAACGTGGCTTATTGGGACCTGCCAACATCACGCCGGTATACCAACAAACGAAATCCGTTTGGTTTTCTACTTTAATCGATCAATCAGTATTAGTGATCGTTAGTGTCACAAAAAAAAGCGTTAGTGCTGAAAGCGCAACAGGTCAAGATGTGAAAATATGAGTTTGCTTTGTGAAAAACTATATAACGATTAAATTAGTGATGTCTTTATTAGCTCTGGTTTCTATTTCTATTTTCATATTTTGCATTTTATAATATGCGGTTCAAAACTTTGGTATGATTTCTTTTTAATATACTAATACTAGTACCTTTAACTCAATAAAATATTTTAAAGAACTAACCACTAACGAGGAGCTTCAGATTTGCATTAAGGCAGGACCACTTTAATAAATGTGGGCTTGCTGCATGAATTTTGCAAACCCATAATTTCACTCTTGAGCTCTTGCGCTTTGAGCACTAACTTTTTTTTTGCGACACTAACGATCACTAATAGTGATAGATCGATTAAAGTAGAAAATCAAACGGATTTCGTTTGTTGGTCTACCGGCGTGAAGTTGGCAGGTCCCGGTCCCAATAAGCCACATTTAATTTTGAGGTGGTTTGGTACCTTTTTGATACGGATCCCTTGCAGCACTAACGTTCGAATGTGAAGCAATAACGAGCCGCTTCAAATTCGCATTAGGACAGAGACAATTTGACAAATGTGGGTTTGCTGCATGAAGTTAGCAGATCCCTTTTACAACGTTTTGAGCTGTTACACTTTGAGCACTAATATTTATATTGGCGGCACTAACGAGCACTAACGCTGCTAGTTTAACTAGTGTAAAGATTGAATCGATTTTCTCAAATGGGTCTGCTGGCATGAAGTTAGCAGGCCCACAAATATTTTTTAAAAATAGTAAGTTTCCTTTTGTGCACTAACGATTTCTTCAGCGGCACTAACGTGCACTAACGGAACACTAACGATATGAGTAAGCAAAACCATGGTCTGCTGTAGTAGGCCTGCCAAGTTCATTGCAATTATCTTTGGTTATAGTATAACATTTAGAAAATGCTCTCTAGCGCCTTTATTTTGAACCCAACGCAAAAAGTGTAGAAGCCTTTTTGGTCACAGTTTCAAAAGTTTGCCTTGCGATAAAGCTCAGAAATTGAAACTTTAAATTAATTACGCCCTTCCCAGAAGGTCAAAAATACTGGACCGATGTCAAAATTTTTAATTGGAATTTAGATGCAATTGGCGAGGTGAAGAAAGCGCACGGTCATGGAGTCGTCAAAACAGCGTTTCTATCCTGGTTTTTGAACACATGGCTTCTAAAATCGATTGTTAATTTTCTGATGAAGCTGAAATCTTAAAATATTAAATCATGCCAAGGGCTGTTGGATGCTACAAAACTAAGTTACATATTGCTACGGGAAACTGATGAATTAAATACGGCACTATCGGCGGCTACGAAAAAAACGTTTTCCCTGTTAAATCCAATTCCTAACACAAAACTAAATACATAGGGAATGCTATGGTCTTCGTAACAAAGCGCTTCCAACTTCAAGGCGGAAATAAAGTAGGTAACTTCGTTACAGTAGTAATTATGCGGGTCACTTGTAGAACAGCAGTGGATAAAATCAAAGGATTTTTCACAAAGTTTCGCTTGTGGTGGACGTTTTTACAAAAAAATTATCATAGTCCTCGATCGTGTGAGATCGTAGGGATTTCAGCGCAGTTTTGTGTGGCAGCTCAATATTCTATACTAGCCAGCTTCCACTCCACGTTCACTAAGATCTTGTCAAGGGCTATCACATTTACTTTGTCGGTACCCACTTCTTATGCTCCCACAATCATACACCATTTTGGTGGATTTCGTTAAAAACGCTCTACAAAATAGGACTCCATTTTTGGAGCACTTCTCATAGCCCAAGTTTCTGTTGGCGAGACGAGAAAGGAAGACCGCGGTTTGAGCTTTAAGAAATTTTATACCGTGTGACAAAATTCGTGGCGGAAGGTAATATATTTTGGGGGCCTGAAGTCGACTACTCATGAAGTCATGACTAATCTGTCACGTTACGTTACAAAATGAATTTCTAATGAGAAGTATGCCGAAGTAATCTCGAAAATAGTAATAATAATGATAATAATAATGTTATAATAAAACGGCGTCGGGATGTGACGAACCCATCGCCCATCGCCTCTTGGTGATGCAATCAGTCGCACAGGGTAGAATGAGGTGTGCTTGTTGGGAGGTAGAGTCCCATGGTCCCGAGCGAGATTTAATGAGAGTTGATCACGGGACATAAATGTCGCAGATTACAGTGGGGCGCAATAGCTATAATGTGCTTACACGTTACACGCACATAAATTTAATTGTTTGCACTTTGCACAACTTATAATAAAGCCCACAAAAACAATAGGGGAGGGGCAAACGTAAATTAAAAGCGAGAACAGACGCGCTTCACACGTAAAGAGTATTTTCACAATCTAAAGACTAAGTAAAATTTGTTGATAGAATTTGAGTTTCTTGTACAAAAGTACAACAGTGTCCTATCATTAATTTCAAACAAATGGTTTTTTTTTATTAATTACGGTAACAAGAATAAGTACACAAATCCTTCACGCATTACAAGCACATGAAGAGATTATCTTTTTACTTTTCCTCTTTTTCTTTTTGGCCACTAGAAAAGAAAGCAAACAAAAACGATGCAGATATAATTCAAAATTTACTTACGCGTCAAATTAGAGCCAATGTGTATCCTATCTTTAATACTGTCGGTTTCGTTATTCAAATTGACGTCTAAAAGTAAAGCTGCCACCCTCAAAAACAGCTCGTTTACATTAAGACCGCTTTTGGCAGAAACAGCCCAGTATTCCGCCGATAAATCCTGAGCGCTCTTCATTCCGATCTCATTTGTGTTTGTATAAGCAGCGGGAGACTAAAAGTGACTTTCAGTAAGCAATTTTGAGCTAAATGCAGGAGGTTACCAAGAGATCGGCCTTATTTCCAACAAGAAAAAGTAAAACGTCATCGTTTGTGTTTGTATTTAGAGCTTCTTTGAGCCACAACTCGCAGTGGAATAGTGTGGAGATGCAGGAAAAATCGAAGACGACGATGATAGCTGAAATGGTTACAGTACCGTGTGAGGTTTTCCAAAATTTGATTGTTTTACCATGCGCTCCTCTATAGTAAGACTGGGCAATGCATTTGAATTTTTCTTGGCCGGCCGTATCCCATCTACGTCGAGGTTTATTACAGCAAATTGCAATATATTAATTAGTCTTACCTACATCTGCAGTGTGACAGATACACCGAATAGTGATAAGAGTTGGACCTCAAAATCGACACCTATTGTTGCCTTATAGTTATTGTCAAAAAGCTGATGGCAGAACCTTGAAAAAGAATGTTACCAAATACTATTACATAAATCGATTACCTGTTAACAATGCATGTTTTCCCAACGGATACATCTCCCACAATTATAAGTTTAAACACCTTATTAACGTTACAATCGGCACATTTTTCAATTTTTCCTTTCATTAGGTAGTCAAAATCGGTTTGCTTGTACGGAGTGCACTCCAGGTTGTACGGTTTTGGAAAACGCGTAACATCGGCGCTTTCGTGCATTCTACCGCGAGTACCTTGGCACAACAAAGAGTAATAGAAAATTAGTTCAAAGTAAATCAAACGTGATTCATGCACAGGAAGTTTACGTTTGTAAGGGTTTCCGCGCACCCGTAAAATTGTTAGGTGCTTAGCGGCTAGGTCGTTCTGCATGCTCGAGTATGGGGGAAATTAAGACTTCTGGTGAATCGAAACAAAACACGCGCTGGTCATTTTTCCTTTTAATGTTAATTGCGTTAAAACGTCAAAGGTACCGTAATTTTTGGGACTCATTTAATTGGTGTTTAACTGATACATGGACGACGGTATTAGTTCATTAATTGTACGCTTCGTAGAATGGTATATATAGTAGATGAACGTGTAATTAAACGAACCGAGTCAAAGGTTAAGGGTAATGCCAAAATTGATTAACAAAACAGGCATGCTCATGACTTTGGATTGGAGTTCGGTTTTCCTTTTTCATGTTTCCGTGGAAATTAACTGTTAGACCAAGACTATAAAAATTGGCCCTTAGCGTAGGCGGCTGAGGGTGACTATTATATGGACAGCAAACCACCAGAAGTCCTAAATTGCATACATATGTACCTAATAAATAAATTGCTGTCCATTATTTCACTGCACCTTTACAAAACGGCATTCGGAGATTAATAAATATACTCTAATACGTTGCAGTTCAAAGCGTTTTTGTGTGTACAATTTGTTCACCTATTATTAAATCTTGAGGATTAACAGCTTATGTGAACTACCTATCTAATTTAAATTTAAAACAAAAGAAAACATATTTTCTAACCTTGGTAAAAAACAAAGCGGATCAACATTAACAATTACAATTTTATCAAATACCTAATCGGCATTGGCTCAACTATACCTACAGCATATCTAATCTGAAATTATTTCCTGGTTATAGGTACTTTGGTTGATGTTACCTAATTAATAAATTTTACCCAAACAGTTTCACAATGTTTCGACTATCAACAGCAAATAAACTTGGTATTTATACACTAACTGTATAGCAAAACGTTCTGTTTGTTCATGCTGGCTGCGGCTGGTCTTTTGCTATTATTGCCAAAATGGTTAATCAAATCTAATTTAAAGAATATAGGTTTTAGTCAGAGCTGAGCAGTATTCGATTTTGTAAATACTTTTCAGTATTCAAATCCTTTAAAGTATTCAAATACTTTGTAATTAAATACTTCTATGGAAGCAGTATTTGTATTTGTAACTCAAATACTTTCACAAATATTTATAGTATTCGAATACTTCGCAAAGTATTTGGATACTTCTTTCTTAAAGTTTTCGAATACTTCGCAAGGTATTTGAATACTTTGAGAAGTATTCGAATACTTCGCATAGTATTTGAATACTTAACCTTCCTTTTTTATCAAAAATCGACTACACCAAAATTTTCAAACCAAAATTTCTCGGGAAAACACTTTTTCTTATTAATTTTGGTGCGTAGAATCCAAAACAATTCGTACTTCTTCCATCAGACTTCTCAATCAAAAGTTATAGACTAGAAACCAATTTCGAAAGAAAATTCAAAGGTCTGTAACTTTTGAACTAGTAGCCCAATCTTGGAACTGTTTGAAATTATGGATCCTACAGGCCACATTCTATAAGAAATTATTTTTCCGGGTCGATCTGAGACAATTTTTTTTGCGGGCCTCAAAAAAAGGCAGTGTATAACCTTCCTTTTTTACCAAAAATTGACTACACCAAAATTTCTCGGGAAAACACTTTTTCTTATTAATTTTGGTGCGTAGAATTCAAAACAATTCGTACTTTTTCGATCAGACTTCTCAATCAAAAGTTATAGACTAGAAACCAATTTCGAAAGAAAATTCAAAGGGCTGTAACTTTTGAACTAGTAGCCCAATCTTGGAACTGTTTGAAATTATGGATTCTACAGGCCACATTCTATAAGAAAATTTTTTTTCCGGGTCGATCTGAGACAATTTTTTTTGCGGGCCTCAAAAAAAGGCAGTGTATAACCTTCCTTTTTTACCAAAAATCGACTACACCAAAATATCTTGGGAAAACACTTTTTCTTATTAATTTTGGTGCGTAGAATCCAAAACAATTCGTACTTTTTCGATCAGACCTCTCAATCAAAAATTATGGACAAAAAAGAAATTTCGAAAAAAAATTCAAAGGGCTGTAACTTTTGATCTAATAGCCCAATCTTCAAAATTTTTTAAAGTATGGACTCTCGATCGATCTCGATCTCAGACAATTTTTTTTCTGTCCTCAAAAAAAGGCAGTACTTTTAAGTTATTCAAATATTTGAGAACAATTTAGAAATGTTTAGGGAAAGTTTCCATTGTCACAAAATCAAATATAAAAATCCGATACATCTGAATACCGAACTCGATAGTCTACGTAACTTAAAAACAATAAGGACCTTTCTTATATCTTTAAAACTATGTGTACTAATTTTCAAAGCGATCGCACGTTTCTAAACAAGTTATCATGGACAAACGGATGGTCAAAAATGGATCTGTTCCAAAATCGCTAGGATTAATTTCAGAAAGGCGTACGTATCATGACGCTTTGAAAACTGGTACACGTATTCTTAAGGATATAACTGGTATAAGAAAGGTCCTGGTAGGTACCTCCTATATAATAATAATAATACGCTTTTACTCCCCTTAAATTTGTATATAACAATAGAAATATAAAAAAAGCTAACCCCATACAAAATATAACTTGATTTTTTAAGTAGTATTAAGTCTTTTATCTAGTATACTATTTTAAATTTTTAATGTATTTGAGTGACAAGTATTTGAATACTTTTTACTGTATTCGAATACTTTTCAAAGTAAGATACCTAATGAAATACTTTTCAAAGTATTCGAATACTTTTGAAAGTATTCGAATACATTCTAAAGTATTTGAATACTTATTTTTTTAAGTATTTGAATACTTTTCAATGTATCTGTATCTAGTATTCGCTTGTGCTGAACGTAAAAGTATTTAGTATTCAAATACCTTTGATTTGTGTAAAGTATTTACTATTTAGTATTCAAATACTTTTTGAAAGTATTCTGCCCAGCTCTGGTTTTAGTTTATATAGTCTATAACAATTATAAATTTGTTTCACTGCAAGCAGCGAAGTGCATCAGCAGGGTTCCAATTTTTTAATTGTTCAATGAGATTAAGGGGTCTTCTATAACGCGTAACGATGTAGTTACACAAGGATTATCGTTTGGCAACGACTTGTTCTAATCTGTACCCTAAAATGGATCGTTTCGTAACTAAAATATGGCTGTAAATTTGTGGTGATCGTACCTACGACAAGCCCTTGCCACTCCGTTGAGTCGTTATAAGAATAACTAACATTTTCATTGAAACATTACACCCTGACTGAGATAGGGTCGCGGTTAGTCTTCACGGGCACCCGGGAATATTTGATCACCGGGCCCCTATAAGTACAAATTTTTTACCTTAAACTAATGAAATAATAAAAATGAAAATTAATTTTTACTTCTTGGATTCAAAATGAGAACATCTGAATAATTTTTATATACAGCCACAGCAATTTTACAATTTTCTTAATTTATTGTGCGTGCATTATTAATTCTTATAATTCAAATAACCAGGTTACAATGTAACACTGCAGATTTTTTATTAGCAACAGTTGATATCATTTGATCATAATTTAGCAACTTGAGGTTCAAGAGCATATGTGCCGAAACTGATTAAAGGATTTTCATTTTTGGTGTGGTTTCTTTGGTCTAATGCTGCTGTGCATTTTTTTAAATTCTCTTTCATATTGAAATTGAATATGCGTTAGTCCTTGTCGAGCACCCGAGCCTGTAAATAAACAACTTATTTACGGGGTCTTTTAAAACCCTTCTAGCCCTTTTTCAAAGCATTCTACGGTTTTCTTTGACCCTTCGTAAGCGTGTGCCGTCGTTTTTGATGAGTTTTATATGTGCTTTAAAGAACTGTGTAAGTGGAGCTATTAGAGAGCATTTTATCGCCGCTTTAAATGCTTTATAGATCACTGAGGGTTTTATAGAGCATTTCAAGCTCTTTGCAAAGATTTACAGTCTTTATGACCTTTCGAGAATTTTTTAGGTTTGCCTAGCATCGGGAAAGTAATAGGACATACCGAGAATGCACCCAAGACTGGGACGGATAGCGACATCGGTCTGATGGTACCACTCCCAAGGGAACCGATTCTTGATGTTTTGGTCAAAATGTTAAATTTAGTCATTCGGCGCACAAGATTGAAGAGGTTGTATAATATACAAATGATATAGATAGAGTCAGTGTATAAATAAAACCATAATTGTTTTTAAACATTGAACACTTATTTATATATCTATTATTATACATCGATACTACTGTATTATATACTAAATTTAGAAGGGGCTTTTCATATTGTTATATTTTCACACTCTTTCTCGAGTTACATATAAGAACAGACAGTGCCCCTTTACAATTTCTGATTTGTAGCCCAGTCGTTGAGTGAAGGAAATACCCTTTGGATGTGTACAACCTCCGCCACTGTGACCTCCGCCAATGGTCTTGTCAATTGTCATGTGAGTGATACATTAACCTCAAATGTCAATATTTTTACAGTCTATTTATAAATCTATTTCGCACTTAAAATGGTTTTCAAACGTTTAATTAATACAGGCAACATCTACTTTATGAGAAATTATTGCACTCCCAAAAGGTTGCTCAATTTTGAGTGTAATTTTCAAGTTTTACTTTACCTTCTTTTAGCGGCCAGCGAGTTCCTCCGCCAACACCAGAAATTATAGAAACTTTCAGCAGAAATGGCGATAACGGCACATCTAAAACGCTCACAGGCGAAGTTTTACCAAAGGATCACAATATTTTTCACGCAATCGGCTCAACGGAGGAATTACTATCATATGTCGGGTAGTATGTGATTGTGCCCGAAAACATTTAATTTTTATTTGTATCTGCTATAGAATTGCAAGGGAACACGCTCAAGAATGCGAACACGAATATTGTGACAAATTGAAACGAATTCAAACTGTGATTATAGACATAAGTACTGCGATTTCTAGATGCGGCGATAAAAACAAAAAACCGATATCGTCCACCTACACTAAAGAACTCGAGGAATGGATTCATCACTATTCAAAGCAGTTACCACCACCAGAGCGTTACATTATTCCGGTATTACGACACAGATGGTTGTTGTCAATTTAAATGTTATTTTAGGGAGGTGGTATCGCAGCTGCCTCCTTACATGTGGCCAGAGCTATTTGCCGCAAAACCGAACGTACCATTGTTCCACTGGTACGAAATGGTGGTTTAGAACAAGAAGCTCTAATATATTTAAATCGTCTCTCTGACTTCTTATTTACTATATCAAGAATAGCTGCCAAAGTAGATAAACGAACTGAAAGCATTTATATTCCTAAACCGGATGAAAAAATTCAAGCACAGTAATATTTTCTTTTTTAAGCCATTCCCTACCCAAACTGTGTGCTAGATCCCTTAGCTGTCTTAGTTTTTTTTTTGTTTTGATCTTACATTTCTATCATTTTTAGGGTCTTGTACGCTAGAGGAATCTGAAGCCTCTGCAGACTTCCACTTGTTTCATTTATCCTAGTGAAAATATTTTCCAAAGTTGGTCATTATAAAAGCTATCATGGTACCTACAGAGCGTCGGTTGATAATATTTGCATGTTTGTAATTCAAGTTATCAAGTCCGACTAATTATACTATTATTAAGTAACATTTTGTTTTATTTCCGTTTGAAATTTCAACAGTCCTGCAGATGTGTAGTTAAATTAGCTGATGCTAATTTGTTGAATAATTATGTGTTATAAAAAACGGTACTATTAACAAGTGGCTACTTATTTATTTTTACCATTTCGTATAGAAAGAGGTCCATGTTATATTGCTTTTTTATTAAAACTGTGCTGTGCTACCAATGTCCAAATAAGTATTTTCATTTACTATAAGCATGTGCAAGTGGCAGTGAGCTTGAAATGGGTACAAAGCTCCGAAAGACTCTGCTCTAAAATTAACAAATCTATAGAGGTATTTAAAACGGTACTGTAAAGTTTAAAGAAAGGTCTCAAACTCGTGAAAATGACGCCTAGAATCTTTGGGAAAGTTCCAGAGCGTACCGCAAAAGATTGAAGGTTCTAAATTCTTAAAAACGCTGGAGGTTCACATTGCCTTTAGAGGGTATTCTAGTTTTTAAAATGACTAGGGAGAGGGGAGAGAGAACTATGTTTTGGATCCCTTTTAATGCGTTCTAAATTTTCCAAAGCGCAAAGCTCCTTCAAAAACCCCCAATTGGGAGTTGTTATAAAAGCGTAAGGGTGAGTTTCCTAAAAAATTACGTAATTTTCAAATGGGTATTCGTATTGGTGGTACATTATCACAATCTACTTATGAAACAATATAGGTATCATAAAAGTTACAACCCTCACAAGTACGGTTTGCAATTGCAAGTTAAGTGGAAGAGCAGCACATTTTGAGTGCTGAACTTCGCCTCTGAAATTTTCCAATCCATTTTTTGGAGAGTTTGACGGCTAATGTCACATCCTCTTTTAACTCACATGTCTAAATTCCTCCATACACACTAATACTTTTTAGAAATTTCGATTTCTCGCTTTATCCCAGGTAGTAAAATTCTGATTATAATTAGGTACCTATAATATTATGTGTTACACGCTCATTAGTGAATGTTGGACAGTCTATTACTATGTGGGCCATCGCGAGAGCAGTCCTACATTGATTGCACTGTTTCGGTAGATTATTTTAGTGTGCCCTATTCTCACACTGGCAGTGTAAAATTCCCTTCGCGACTGGTTTTATTTGTGAAAGGTGAGTCTCTGATGCTGCCTACTTTTCTTGCCATGCTGTGTGGTATTCGTTTTTCAGGTATATCGCGAGATCACATGGAACAGCAAGACTTACTTCCACCTTCTCCACGAGTGACACCTGATCCACCTGTTGCCTTGGACACCCACATGGCTTGGAACCCACATAAACGTAAGTACTTTCCCTTGCATGAGGATACCGTTCAAAGCAGAGTGACATTAATATTCATAGGGTAATGTAAATAAATTTCCGTAAGACCATTCAAGATATGAGCACAATCGGTGGCGATTATGAACCTTCCATCTTCCATGGAACAATACAGGATCGCTTGCCATAATGCATATTGTTCAGCGAAATGGATGGACGATATGGTAGTTCATCTCACATATATTCTGCACCTGCGGTAACTATGGTACCTACTATCAGCCCCATTTACATTTTTTGATTCTTCTGCATTCAGGGTGAGTTTTTTCCAATAAAAAATAAGAAAGTTGGTGGCATTTACTCGAAACTCACAAGTAATAAAAATTTTGTTTTAGCACTATCAGAAAGCTGAGAGAAAATTACTAGGTGTTTGTTAAAACTATTTTTTGAGATCTTTGAAAATAAATGAATACCAAAGCTCATTTTTTGAAAATGATATTTTTCGGTTTTTTTACCATAACTTCGTTGTTTGTAGAGCTACAAGAAACTCTGAAAGAGAAACTTAATCTACATAAAATTCTGTAATTCTTTGCCCATTTAAGCGACTTTGTATCTCTTACGGTTTATGAGATCCTCATACTAAACATTGGAAAAAACTCCCTGTATATAATGGATATTGCCTAAAGATCTTCTTAAATTCTTGCAGGGAAGTGTCGCATTTTGTAATTTCTTTTTTGTGCGTCATAAGATCTTTTATTATGTTTATTTTCGCTGTGTAATTTCCCCTATCCTCTCTTCCAACAAATTCGGAAGGATTATTCCTGTTTGATCCAAGTATTCTTTGTACCTAATATAAGCGGGTCGAGTAATTGTATGTGCTGACCTGCGTATGATTTTACGTCTACATTAAATAGCTCTTTATTAGGGTGTAAGGGTAGCGATAAAACTTTCGTAAAGTTGTTTCCGTCTTATGTCTAGTGGCAGTACTCCATATTCACAGTATGAGCTGAATACCATACTTGTAGGAAAGGCTCCAAGGCAATAGCTACCTTATGGCGGCATTTGCATATTTTATTAAACGTCACAAGTAGCGATTTGCGCGCCAATGAATTTTTTTTTCTAATGTTATTTGAACCTATATAATAAAATAAAAAAACACTTTCTCATTGCTACTTTTTGAGCTCTGCAAGACACCGTTGAAACTTTTATTATTGCGCATACGATACACGACAGATAACAAAAAACGAAAGTTGGACACTGTTGACTTCAACATGATGGTGCACCCGCGCACAGTGCCTTAATCGTGCGAGAATACGCATATTGAATATCGATTTGCAGGAGTAACAGCGACTTCTTCGTACCACTGAAAAGTTTTAATAACTTGTAAGTAACATTAATAGTCATTGCGTAGTTACTAGAAAGTTTAACTACTTGCAGTAAGCGTTGTTTTACCGCTACTTAAAAATATATAAATTAATGTATGCAATAAAAGTTGTTGATTTGGTCGGTTCTACGTGAAAATCACTTAGTAGAAGTAACCATCTCACTCATCACGGTTTTTGGGACTATCGACGCTGCTTGTGTAGTTCTCTATAAAATTACGTACCGACCTATTTAATTGATAAAGGGGACGGGAATTTATTTTTGGGATGCATTTCTTTCATTATGCACCCGAATACGGCAATTTCCTTATTTTGTTTCCCTTTCCTACTTTGTTTTGGTTCCCAATGTTGGTTTTGAGATATGATATTCCAGATCAAAAACGCACGAGCAAGTGACACATTTGTACAAACAAAAACGGAACTACTCGTATACGCTCATTACAGGAGGGAGGAAAAAGTATTGATCTGAATGAAAGAAACGGTTGCCGACCAAATGGAATTTATGTGGTTGGCTTGTTGAATGTTTCGAAACTGTAGGTACATTTGAGTAGGTATGTATAAAAATGCGACACTTTATCTGTTAATATTTTTCACCACAAAAACGGCCTCTACGTTTATTAATTACTTACCCTCTCAGAGTTATATAGAAATGTCACAAAATGAATAAAGATCATACCTCTTCCGGAGAACTTCCTCACACCTTCAGGAGGTATCTGCAGTCCTAACAAAATAAAAAATTCTGTTCCTTTAATGCATTTTTTAAAAGTATACAGTACGTATACAGACCTAATACAATCTTTTGTCGTGGGTAAAAAATACCTTTAACCTTTGGAACAAATTTTCTATTTTCCAGGAAATTGTAGGCGGGTGCACCATCCTGTTGAAATCAACAGTTTCCAACTTTGTTTTTTTTATGCCCTACATCGTTTGTATTCGTAATAAAAAAAAGGTACTCAATTTCAGAATTTTATTTTTACGGGCCATGTAAAAAATAAAGTTGATGATGATTTCTCCGAAACGAAACGTTGCATTGAATATTTCTGAACGGCTTCTTGTAAAGCTCAAAAAGTGGCAATGAGAAAGTGTTTTTTTTTATTTGTTCTCTCCCTTCGTGTGCTTTATGCATGAAAATGAAAAGGTCTTAAGGTTTTGAGTAAATAGGAAAAGCTGATAGCATTTCCTTTTTGCAATGCGGCAGTTCTCTGTTTTAACATTGGAAATATGTTTATGGTTCTACAGGTATATCGTATATTATGTCATTATGGGTACACTTAGGCAGTTACGAGTTTTTCATTCAAGCAGAAAGAACAACTGCGCGGCGTCGCATCAAGTGACGATTGTACCGTACTCGACCGTGATGCGGTATACTTGCTCAATTGTTTCGATAATTCCAATCTAAAATTCTCGCAGGTCTCCTATGATGGTATTACGAGCATGTTACGACGCTTATTATTAACGAGCTCCTAGCGAGTTTATAATTTTGCGGTGTCTGTCCGTCCGTCCGTCCGTCCGTTAGCACGATAACTCATAAACGAATGGACCGATTACGATGAAATTTTTCAGGTGGATTCTTTATCAAATTTGTAGATCGGAGTTCGTGAATTGGCAATGTAGCCCAAAAAATAAGGAAGGCCCTTTTGACATCTCCGTAAGTTATGAACCGAATTGCATGATATTCAATATGCGCATAGCTTAATTAGCCATATAAAACACAATTCCAAAAGTTGAGCCTAATCGATCAGCATTCAGTGCCCTTTGCGTATCTCGACCATTTACAGAACGAATTGCAAACTTTCTTATTTATGAAGGTATTGAAATGAAATTTGATACATAGCCACTTGGAATAAAAGCAAATTTAACACCAGTTTCTAAATTTGGTTTTGCGCATGCGCAGTGCAAACCTTCTTATTTATGGAGGCAATCAAATGAAATTTCATACATAGCCACATTAAATAAAAGCAAAACTAACATCAGGTTTAAAATTTGGTTTTGCACATGCTATAGCTATACCCAGGAGCTCGTTTGCTATATTTGTTTAATTTATTCAGAAGGGAGACGTGACGTGATGAGACGAAAAGTGATCCGATCGAATATGTGTTTTACATAATTATGGCGTTATACGGTTATCATTTCCATGTCTCCGATGGTTGCATGCATTGTGAAATCTGTGAATTTTTAACTTGTCAACGATTATATCACGACCCAGAGATAAATACGATTGGAAAACTTTATTTACTTACCAAGTAAGATACTTGAGCGTACAGTACAGATATGATCTATATCTAGACCAAACACGGAGCTGTTTATATGTAGGACAAAGAGTATTATAAGTATTCTTTGGTATTAGGTACCTATATAAACAAATTAAAATAAAGATTGACTTGCGTGCGAAAAGATGTAATTCATTTTCCATCAGACAAACAAAATTTGACAAATTATCTCACACTAAAACTAAATTACAAAGAAAAATTACAATTACAAAGAATTACAAAGAACGATTACTCAATTTGCTTAGAAATGGACAGTTAGCTCCCCAATAAACGCCACAAGAGATACTGCCACACCGAAGATGTACAGCAAAAAAATGCCACCCAGGTGCTCAATAGATAACTTTTTCACTTCGTCTGGACTAATAAATCGACTCTTTTTCCTTTCTGCGTCAAACTGCCTGTCGCTATCTTGCTTATTGTACAATCCAATTTCGGTCATCCACACAATAATTTCGTTCAAACTGTCAATAACGTAAGTAGACTGTAGAGCTCCCAGTACTTTCATAGCGGGGCCCGACGTTCTGTTGTCAATAAAGTAATACGGTGTGCGTATTTGTAGAATCAATTCCAACGCGTTTAAAGTATCAAGTAACATTGGCAAACAAAAATTTGCATTGGTTTTCCACAGTTCCATTAGTTTTATGGAATCGTGTTCATCTCCACAACTTAGTCTTTTTGACAACAATTCATAGACTTCCTGCATATCTGGAGTGTTGTGCATAGTTAAGAGCATATCTGACAAATAATCTATACAAATAGGTACATCAGTTTCTAGCAGTTCTTTCAAGCTCTGAATGGGTTTCCTCATTGGGGGTGATGTCAATAAACGTGTCAAGTTTGAGACATACGCTGTTTGTATATGTACGCTGTATATAATATAACACATAATTAAAAACCTTAACTTTGAAGAGTTTGGAATTCGATTGGTGCTAGAAAACAACGTGATGCTTAGAGTCTGTACAATAATTTCACCCAAACGAGTCTTTGAGTTATTGAGAACAAACCAAGCCGAGATAAACAATACAAGCACCACAAAAACCGCTAACCAAACTACTTTCTTGAAAGGAATCACCAAAATCTCCATAGCCCAAATCGGTTCTGTTGGTGGAACGATCCACACAAGTGTCTCCCTTGAGTACACATGACTGACATAAAACATGTCATAATTGGTCTTTTGCAATACTAAGTCAGTGATTGTGATATGGTCATAGTCATTATTGGGCACATTCGCTACAAACTGAATAGTTTTCAAAGAGAGATTAAGAATGTCAGTCATGAAGGAGGCAGTATAACTCATTCGACTAAATTCATTGAACTCATTTGGTAAAACAGTATGGATTTTTGCAGGGCATTTATTGTAATTCCTTATGGGTTTAAGAATACTGTCCGTGTTTGCATTGTCACAACTTTGTTTGTATATTAGATCTGGTCTTTTCCCACAATTATTCTGCGTGTCTTGTGGGTTCGCAGTGAACAATGATTGTGTATTTTGGCTCCTATCAATCACCAATACTGCAAAATAAATCATTTCCCATTCCCAAAGTAGACTAAAAATTGTTTTCACTAGTGTTGCTTGGTCAGTTATCACCAGTACTCTTCCGTTAAGGTAGTGATATTTAATTAAAGAGATCCTTTCCAGGGTACCTCGAACGTATCGTTTAAAGGAATTTACACTTTCAAGTGCGATTACATAATTGTGTGAGAATCCCCACTTACTAGGGATTGTTAAGTTTATAGAACGATCGATATTAATAATAGCCTTAGGATTGTTTACGTGAAACGGCAAAAGGTCATTACCTTTCTTGTTGCAGATGTAGTAAAGGTTTCCGTTCTTAAACATCTTCTCGATTACTTTTTCCGTACATAAATGCCATGATGTCTCATTATTTTTCATTAGAAAATTATTTATGGGACTTAATGAAAGAGACGCAATTACCATACAGAGCAATGTAGTTTTTTTCATCGCCCAATGTTGAGTTAGCTACCTACAATATATAATTTCAAGTTATCACCAAACGTTACACTACTGAAACTCTTCCTTTCGTTATATGTAGGTAGACTCAAATACGGTAACTGCCTTGTTTTAGTTTCACTTTCCTATTTCGTATTGATCTCCAATATTGAATATGGGGGTAAGTGTATTCGTTTAATTCCACAGTAACCACGCATGAGCAAGTTCTTTGTGCAAAAAAGCGAAACTATGCGCTCATTTCAGGGGGGGGGGGGATGTATTGACCTGCCCTAACGAAAGTTTTATTTTCTATCGCATTTGTTAATAATTTTTCGCAGCAAAACGATCTCATTGTTTTTTAATTATAAGTACCTACATCTTCAGACTGGTGTAAAAATGTCATATTTAAAAGCAACAAGTATTTACTAGTAGGTACTCCATTTTCGAGGTTCTATCTAGGTTGCCATCATTAGGCCGAAATTCGTGCAATTAGTGCATATGTTATGTTCTTTAGTGTCACGATATTTGACTTCTGGTCCTTTTCAGCACTTATTGTGGGATGTAACGTAGGTACTCATAACTCGATTAACGATTCTTGAGGGTGTAAAACACTTTGGTAGCAGTTCGAGTATTACTAACAAACCAGGTGGGTAAGAAAGTAAATAATAACAAATTAAAATCGTGCGTTTAATAATACTTGTATGCATGTACAAACAAAATTCTCCTAATGCTAAAAGTAAGAATCATTGAACCTTTGAATATAAAATGTAGGTCAAAAATTGAACAATTTTTCAGTTTGCGTTAGCGATGAACAACTAGCTGGCAAATAAATGCCACCATCAGAGATATTACCATACCAAAAATGCAGGTAGAATGCTTTGTAGTTTTTGCTTCGTCTGGACGAATAAATCCCGTCTTTTTCCACCATGCGCTGTCTTTATCCCTTGCTTATTCTACAATCCATTTTCTGTCATCCAGCATACAATAATTTCCTTGAAACTGTCTGTAGTTTCATGGCATGAGCAGGACGCGAGGTTCTGTTATATCTAATATAGTATACTGAATGTGTATCTGTAAAATCAGTTCTAGATTAACATGTCCACAGTTCCACTCCACTACCTGATAAGTACTTATACTTAATACTTCATACCATTTCAAAGGTTTCCTTTATTTGAAACAATGCTGTTTGCATGTGTATACTGTATATAATGTAACACATAATACTTAAGTATTTCAAAACTGAAGAGTTTGGAATTGATTCGTCCTAGCATACGTGACACTTACAGTAATATCTACGACCCTTTAAAGCAGTTGAGGGCATACCATAAGCTTATGTAAATAATACAAGCACCACAATGACAGCTAACCAAACTAGCTTCCTGGATTCCAGGAATGACCTAATCCTAGGACTTGTGTGTCCACGGATTGAGCGCACGTAAGGTGTATATATGACAATTTTTTAGAGTTGGGTCTTGTTCCGAGGATCGCTCCTGCTAAGATATTAAAAAAATGTAACCTAAATGTATTAAAAAAAAGTTCTTTAAAATTAATGTTATGGAAGACTTTCAATTTTCATACAAATCAGCCTACTTTGATTTTTTTCATCAATAACACAATGAGACAATTTAAAATCTGCAGTAGGTAAGTCGTGTAAAAAACAATCACATATCAGCTTGGCAGATATGGTAGACTTTCAGTTTTTATACAAATCAGCCGGCTTTGATTTTTGTTACAAACGAGTTCGAAGATCAATTGTATGCAAATTAAAGTCTTCTTTTAATTCCGAACAACTTTTGTTTAATGGATTGTTATCTGCTAAAATAAAGACAGTTTACTCTTGACCAACTTTTAAAATTCGGCAAATTTGGCTCATTTTTTCAATGTTTTAGTTTGAGATCAAGCAGTGGGAGCGATCCTCAGAACATAAATAAAATGTGCACTCAATCCGTGGACACACTGTACATATATATAATGGTATAAAAGATGGTTACTACCTCATTAAAAAATAAAGTGAATGTTTTCAGTTGGTATATTTACATGTCAGTTATTTTTCATTTGAAAATTGTGTAGGAAACGTAGAAGAGATGCAAGAAGAAAAACAAAATATGATGCTTTACTTCATTGTCCAATGTTGATTCATCTACCTGCAATATAAAACTTAAGTAATTAAATTCTTTACAGCATGTACTTACATGTTACTCCAAGATGCTGAACTATAATCAAAGCCTGTTTCTTTCGTTATGCACACATACGCGTTATTTCCTAATAAATTTTGTTTCCTTTTTCTACATTCGTATTGATATTTGTTTCTTGTACCGACTTATATGTACCTACCTTTATACCCAAATGCGTACCGGTTTATATTGTATATACAACCCTTCGATCGAACCAGTCCGTTACGCTTGAACAAAAAAAACGGTCGCTACCTGCTACCTTTTGAATACATAGGTACGGTCATTGTTTAATAAAGTAGTTAAACAATGGTACGGTTTTGGTCAAAAATAATGTCCTTCGATTATCTGGAACGTGTAGCACATAATTAATATACCAAATCCCCCGTGAGTTTTGAGCTTCTTTTCAAAATAAGGAAACTCCCTAACATTGAAATGATATTGAACTAAATCTATAGTTATGTGATTTGAAGTAGGTATCTTAGGGAGGACATTTCATCTGACCACAACTGTAAGCTACTAATTTTAACTAAGAATGTTTTATCCTTAAGCTATACTGCCCCACTTCCGTAACTTCATTTTCGAGTTGATGAGGTAGATATATCTTAAAGCAAAAAGAAGCGGGTATATGTATACAGGGTGGACCTCCGCCGTTGTTGGTTGTTGTTTGTATGCATTTTCTTGACATACCTTCACAAAATGAAATCAAATGGATTATATCGGGAGGCCTCGCTGGCCAACGTATTGGTCCATCCTTTCCTATCCACCTTTAGGTACATGACGGGCACGGTAAGGATGTGCAGGTGCCCCATCTTGTTGATAATACATAATTTGTTGACTATTTTCATCAGAATAATAATAGAAATTATGCCGGTTAACAAAACCATTTCAGTGAAATGTACACGCATCAATAAACATAGTTTTATAAAAAAAAATTCCATCCTGATTTAGGTTTTGCTCTATCCAATTACAAAAATCAATTCTATTTTGAAAATCTAATTCTTTAAGCTCTTAATGTTGCTGAAGATGATAAGGATGAAATCTGTTTTTTTTTATTATTCTTCTGATAGTCTGAAATTTTTTTCCAAATGTATTATGTATTAGACACATGCGGATTTTCTATAATTGCTGTTAAAATATTGAATTCATTTTCTTCGTTTAAGACAGACTTCAGTCTCTCTGCTTTTGAGGATAGTAAACATTCCTTGTTTCTGTAAATCTTTCCAAAACCACTTTAAAAGATTCTTCCCTCGTTAAGTATTTGTTTATTTATTACGGCCTATTAGCTATTTATGTCTGAAAAATTAAAAAAAAACAAATTAGTCCAAGAATGCGAGATTAAAAGAAAACTACCGAAGATAGGTATGATGATTGAAATTTTCTAAATTGGCAAATCGATTTCTCAAAACGTAAAAAGAAACCTATCCTGCTCGCCCGGCCTACATTGGTTACATTATATGGTATATAGGTAATTAAGTAATTACCCAAAGTCACAGCTTACTAAGGTGACAATGACTGCGATATTCAATTTTTTCAGACAGGCGTTGTTTTAAAAAATATCGATTTCCGGGCTTTCGTTTTAGAGTGTGACAGTTAAAGTCACACTAAAGTTACTCGAGGAATCCAAATTTGCAATAATATACAGGGGTTCCTTTAAAAAAAATTAATTTTGATATGAATGACCCTGTATATGGATTCCGATCAAAGTGAAAATATTTTAGATTTGCAGTCTTAAGGGTTCCCACCTCACCACTCTGTACCAATACCTTAAATATCTACCTATTTGTTTCTCCAAATCCTCACACATACCGCAATTTATGTCATGTTAAATTGATTGCGTCATATTGGATCGATCATGTTATCTGTGATAGGTAGGTACACAAAAACTCGTATCATAAATCATTGTACCAATGTGTAGCTACCCTGCTATTATTAATAATAAGAAACATTTGACAAGACCGTTTGTAAGTAAATACAAGGGTATATGGACACACGACACGAAATTAACGTTGGCATAGAGTAAACAACTACTCTACGACGTTCTATAGCCATATGCTCATGTTCACATCCACCCTAGATATTGATTTGTCGATCTACACTGACCTATATGCGTACTAGCTACCTACGAATACTCTGCGACTTTCAGTTCCTGCTACTTTGAGCGAAAAAAAAGGAACATAAACAATGTAGAACCATCGAGTATGTATTCGCTCGAAAAAAAGTTCCAAATATAACATGTATACCAGATACGACTGGGGGACAATGAGCAATATTCATACCATACCATGTCAAGTAATGAACAATATTTTGTTTTACAATAAGCAATGCTGATATGATGGGACAGAATCAAGCCCTTAAGATGGATGGATAGATATAGATCATTCAAAATTTCATTTAAATATCTAATAAACTACAACAAAAATTAGATTGCGCAAATGCAAGTTGGGTTGCGCATGCGCAATTTTTTTATATTCATCTGCATAGTTGCTTATTGAGATTTAAAACACAGAAAACTAGATATTCATGTTCTTTGTAACAAGAATGATAAAAGAAACCCTTATGGAGTGTTGGGCAGTAACTTTTTAGCCCGTTGGTCTACGTAGCTGAAAAACAACAGCGACCTTTCTTACATCCTTAAGAACATGTTTACTAATTTTTAAAGCATTTCAGACATTTTAAACAACATCATCGTGCACACAGACAGACAATACAAAATTATAGGTAGACAATCTCGGGGATTGATAATAATTGAAATTTACAGTTAGTTTGGATAATAATTTGGTGGTCGTTTTTTTTTCTTAGGTCCCACCGAGAAGAATGCCCGAGTCCTCCACCAAATTGAAAGCCCACATTTTTCACATACCCAAAAGCAATACTGACAAGACCTCTTCATTAAAACTTTTTAACAAAAATAAATGTTCTGCTTAACACCTATATAAAAAAGATAACATGAAAATTAAATACTTTTATTAGCAACAATAATACATGTCTTATGATGCGTAAAATACACAAACAAGATTTGAGAAGTAACAATGGGCTATATATAGAAAAAATTAATGACCAATAAAATCAGTTTGGACAGTTGGAGCTACTCCCCATTTCTCTATTTGATAACACGTCCAGCAAGCAGCCTTCCTTTTTTGCAATTTCTTCAATCTCCTTAAAATGATCAGGTTCCACAAGCACCACATATGTGTGCGAATAATCGGTTTTAACTTCATTCTCCACTCTTAACGACTTTACTTTACCAAAGCTCTCTGTAAACTTCTCGCCGTCTTTATTCACAAATGATATGCTTAGCTTAATTTGAGCACGCTCGATCGGCATGAACCCTTTTAACAACTTGATTACAGCCAACGCCTGCTGTTTAATATTGTGATGCGGCTTAACGGAGTAGTGAGAGTCTCTCATTGCAGCTTCAATGATCGCCGGCGGATAAGGACAATCGGCCGTCGGATTAACGCACATTGTCGATACTTCGTAAGCTATTTGTTTAAATTGCGATTCGAACATGCTTTCTCGCTCTTTATCGGACACTTGTAGTTCGCCTTTCGTTAGAATTTCCTTGCATATTTCCGTTTCGTCTTTATCGCCGAATGCTTTCACCACGTCTTCTTTTTTAGCAAACTGGCCTTTGGATACATTGGCGAAGATGGTATGCGTTTGTAATACCTCGTCTATATCGGTTTCGCTGCATGGGGGTGGAAGTTATAGGGGTGAAATCTAAGGGAGGAATACTTACAGATTATTGCGCCATGCCATTACTTTGTTACGATAGCAGGCGATTTCAAACCTCTTGCCTGTCTTTTTTAATCGCACTACGGCTACGTTTGTTAGCCGAAGTTGATTTGTTGGAGTAAATATCTTTGGCATTGTGCGATTTTTCTAAAGTTGCCCGAAAGAGAGTGAAAAAAGAGGTTAGGTAATACTGAAACTGTCATTTTGGACAAGTGACCTACCGTAAGTCGTAAGCTTATATACAGTGTGACCAAGAAGTTGATGATGATTATTCAAAGACGAAACGTCGCAATGAAAATTTGTGAACACCATCTTGTAGAGCTCAAAAAGTGCATATGAGGAAGTGTTATTAGTTCTTCGATATGTGTGTGACAGAAAAAGTAAAAACGAATATGGTTAATTCGTGGACTACAACGATAGTCCGAAATTCTAGGTTTTAGAGTGTTTTCGGTAATGTTTAAAAGGTTCTGCAAAGCTATATGCTATTGCTCATCAAAGGTATCACTCACAGGATCTGCATTTGGAGAGTCATTTTTTTAAAATAGGAATTCTATAATGAATGCGTATTTCCAACAGTGAAAAAAAATAGTGAACCCCCAAAACTATGGAAACAACATTTTTATTTATCAAAAAAATGGTTGCTATGATACAAGATACAATATGTAACAAGACTTAATTAGGTTGACGTTGACCTTTCTCTGAGAGTGTGAGTTGCGTATGATAGTATTATAGACATTGTATTAGAATTATCAATTTAATTATTTAATCAGAAACAACTTTCTCTCGCTTTGCAAACAAAGAATATTGTTCTGTTGAGTGGAGGCCATGACACAGTAGTTCATATGTATTCCCACCAAAATCAGACCTACTTTAGTAAGCATTAATTTTTATGATCAAAAGTCGCATATCAGCTGAAACCGAAAAATTTAATTACTTTTAATTTTATTATTTAACTTTTGCGATGGACGTGAAAGATGCAGCAGCGGACGGTGAGGAAAGTAAAGTTAAAAGTGAGGACCGACCTAAGGTTAGTGTTCTTTACCGAAATCACAACCACACATAATTAACACTTTACAGAAAAAGGCTAAGAGAAGGAGCTCACCTGGACACACGTCAGAGGAGCCGAAACTGAAGAGATCCAAGTCGGATGCAAACAAACCATCCAGCTCGAAACACGAAATTATACATTACAACCCGTCATGGGAAGATTACGAGCTTTTAGTCGGTACACAGTCCATAAATGAGAATGTTGCAAAAAGATTGACTAAATTATTTGACGATGAAAATACCATACCTTTCATTGCGCGTTACCGAAAAGACCAGACCGGTAACTTAACAGCGGAACAATTACGTGATATCAAGGACGAATATGACAACATAAAGCTACTAAAAATGAAAATCCGTACAACGCTTAATAACATTAACAAACAAGGCCAGTTAGATTCGAAGCTGAGAAAAATTATCTTGGGAGTGCAAAGTGTGGAAGAACTCGAGCTTATTGTGAGTTTATTAGTACTTTTAATAAACCTAACCGCACTGTTTCAGTATGCCCCGTTTCGTCCCGGTGCTAAGAGGACTTTAGCAGAACGAGCGAAATCTTTGGGGTTAGAACCACCGGCATTGAGTTTATTAGAAGGCGCCGAATCAGTTAATTTGGAACGTTACATCAATAAACACAATAGGGAACTGTCATCTATCGGCGATGTTGAAAGGGGTGTAATGCATATTATTGCCTCTGTGATTGCCACCGATACCGAAGTTTTGGCATTACTTCGCAAATTGTAAGTACGCCTTTCTTAGGGGATGTCGGCTGATAAATTATTTGTTTGTAGGCGAATCGAGTCTTTTTTCACAATTGAGTGTAAAAAGGCGAACAACACAAGAAGAGACGACAGGATACGAAATTACAAAACCACAAGACAAATTGTCGAAGAGTCGAAGTTCGCTAATTATTTCACTTTTAGCGCATCATCAAAGTTTATAAAGCCGCATCAAGTAAGTCCATTGCGAGGGGGCAACAACTCGCATAACCTGTTCTCGATAATTAAAATAAAATGTGAGGTTCCTTCCTAATTATCTCCTTGAAAAATTCATCAAATTAAAAAAAATCAAAAATCTGGCATTGCACACTGTGATCCATTTTATCAAATCTCTTACTGTTGACCAGATATCCATGCTTGAAACATTCCTTTAATACACTATTCAAAATATGCTTTAAAAACAGCATTTACCTTTGCATTCCCAGCTACCCCACTGTTATAATTATAATATGCAACCCGTGACACATCACTTTAAAGACAGAATATGGCCTATACCCAGAATAGAAACAGCAGTGCTGTAAAAATGTGCTAAAAAATATTATCGCCTCTAATAGAACAAAGTTTACAACATTTCGGAGATTATTCAAGTATAAATGCGGGTGTATTAAGCAGATATAAATTATATACCTACAATTAAGGCAAAATACACAAGTAATACTAGGTATAGATACAATAGGAAGTCATTGTGTACGATGAACTCGTTATTCATGTAAGGAGCCAGTAGATGGGTCGTGCCAAACTGCTCTTTTGAACAATCCTGGGATGCCTTAGTAGGTAAAATTGTAAAGGTGGTTTATTTGATAGTCTAAAATAGACCGTCATTTATCTTATATTTTCATTATCTTGTTTTTTTTTCCTTTTTGTTTATTTGTGTTTTATGAAACTTTAATTGCCGCAGTTGCAGTTTCAGTGTACACAATTGGCGCTAATTAAAAACAAATAACAATCGGGATCGCCAAAACCTAAATAATTAAATTTTTGTTTTATGGGGAACGACATATGGACACACTGTGTACAGGGTGGCCCAAATTCGTGGCACAGGGTCGCGAAAACCCCCAGTCTGTATTTTTAAAAACAGCGGAGATACACTGCAGTCTCAAACAAAATAGGACACACTGTACAACCGTCGCGAAACCAGCAGCCCTGTTTTCTTTTCCTGTCTTTAAGGAAACACCACTTCCACCAGAAAAAAAAATAAAAATGTTTTTATGAGCTATTCTTGAAGCAGAGCAATTATTAATAAGATTAATGTTTGCAATGCATGTATCTTTCTTTTTGAAGATTTGTTGCCCCCCTCTGTCATTCAATGAGATGAAGGATACATCGCAATTTTAGGTTTTAGCTATCAATAGAGGTGAAGCACATAGAATTTTAAGTGTTAAGATAAATGTACCAGATTTTATATACAACAAATTCTCACAATTCGCTACAACCAAATGGATCGATAAAGGTAAAAGTGACAAGGATCGCAAGAGAATCTTGGAAATGGCGGTGAGCGATGCGTACAAACGTTTGCGTAAGTACCTACAAACAACGACTTAAATCGTTTAATACGACACGCTCTTCTTTCACCAGTACAACCTCACGTTGTAAGAGAAGTACGTGCGAGCTTAAAAGTAAAGGCGGAAAAAGCATCATGCGAAGTATTTAGTACAAATTTAAAACAATTACTTTTAATGCCTCCTGTTAAAGGAAAGTATATATTGGGCATGGATCCTGGCTTCTCAAATGGCTGTCAATTGGCGATGATTTCGGAAACCGGCGCCCTTTTAACCACCGGCAACATCTTTCTCAATACAAAGACGCCGGAAAAGCCGATTATCATCTTGGCGCAGATGTTAAGAACTTATAAGTACTGTAGATTGTAATCGATACCGTTTTGTAAGACTGTTTTTGCAGTTGCACTTTAATTGCGTTGGGCAATGGTACAGCGTGTAGGGAGACCGAGACGTGGCTGTCTGAGCTAATACAAAATAACACATTCTCGCCTTTGGACGTCGTTTACACAATTGTAAATGAAGATGGAGCCTCGATCTATTCATGCAGTTCAGAGGCAAGAAAGGAGTTTCCTGATCTTGATCCAAAATATATCAGCGCAGGTAATATGAAATTATACTTGGTTTAATTGACAGTCCACATTCTGAAATAGTTTCCCTGGCAAGACGAGTATTGGATCCTTTGGCCGAGTTGGTAAAAGTGGAGCCTAAACATTTGGGTGTCGGTATGTATCAGCATGATTTACCAAAGAGGCAATTGGAAGAGGCATTGGACGAAGTTGTCACGGAGTGTGTAAGTTTTGTTGGTGTCGATCTTAATACAGCTTCGCGATGTTTGTTGAGGTAAGAGAAATGCGAATGTGAAACACATACTTGACCATCACTTTTAGGCACATTGCTGGATTGTCAGATAAGAGAGCATCTCGCATCATTCAGTATCGCGAAGATCATGGTCTGTATAAATCACGAATGGAACTCAAAAAGGTGAAAGGGATTGGTAGCAAGATTTTTGAGCAATGTGCTGGTTTTCTTCGTGTCGAACCTGCAAATTCCACGGTTGCAGCGGAGTTTTATGAAGACAGTGAGACAAACAGATTGGATTGCACTTACATTCACCCTGAATCGTATGGTGTGGCGACGGAAATTCTGAAACATTTCAACTTGGATATTGCTTCTATCGGACAAAGGCATTTCTTTGATTATATTAAGTTGAAGTTTGAGACCTTAGATATGGATCAATTCAGTGCGTCTTTATCCCAATCAGTCGAGACCGTTCGTATGATTATGGATTCCTTGATTCAGCCTTTAAATTACGATTTACGAGATGAAAGTGTCAGTGGACCCGTATTTAAGAAGGGACTTACTAACTTTCAGGATCTAAAGATTAATTCCATTGTTTCCGGTAATGTGTCCAACGTTACACATTTCGGCTGTTTCGTCGACATCGGCGTGGGCACTCCTGCTTTAATACATTCAACTAAAACGTGTGGTTTTACGTTACAAATAGGGGACAAGGTTGAGGCCAAAGTTATTAGTTTGGATGAAGGTAACAGAAGAATTGGTTTATTAATGATTCGCAAAATTTAAATACAGAATTAAATTATAGTGTGATGTAATAAATTTTTACACCTTTGATTGTCTTTTTTAACCCGTTGTTACCCCAAAAGAGACAATTAAATTTTTTTAAGTGGGTAGAATATTTCTTAGTTTTAGCAATACATTAAGTAGCAGTTCATACAGCTCTGGTCTGGTGTGTATTCGAAAAATGCCCAGTGCACATCAATAACTAAACACGGTTCGTAAAACTAGGTACCCACTTGCTCCCCCCAAATACCATGTTTTAAAACGGCAAAGATGTGTAACCTTATATCTTGCGAACTTATTTATTTATTTTACTCACTGAACTAAAATTAACCTGGAACGCACGATCCGAGAGAGAGAGGGCCACAAGGGGGATCTCTGGCCTACTCTCGCGCATGCCTATTTGATATGTTTTGAATTTATATGTGAATGATCAGTTTCCCAATGAGTGACAGTGACAGAAATCCCCTTGCACTATCTCTCTCGGCGCGCAACGTTTCTATGGCAGTATGCGTTCCAGTTTAATTATAGTTCAGTGATTTTACTGATTAAGGCGGCTCTGCAGTGAATTAAGATTTCGATTTTGCGCCGAGATAGAAAAATTTGTAGGCAACTAACAATACAAATTATTGATGTTTCTAATGTGGATTCTAAAACGCTCTAGGCTATATGTGCTATTCATTCACAAACAAAGCAATTAGTACCTAAGAGAATGAATTGAAATACTTACCTCTTTTCTTTCTTTTGTAATTTGTTGAGCTGGATTTATTTTGAAACGACTATATTAGTCATAGACAAATACCATTACCGTTATCTAGAAGTATTCAGGCTTTCATTAATCATTTAAATCTGAAAATTTACTTGCCAACATCGTTTTTTATGATCCGTCGAAAGAAAATATTATTATGATTCTACTATTATGGTTCTACCGGATGGCTATAGCAACTTTCTTATTTTAAATAGAACACCCTGTGTTTTATTACATTTTCGGAATCTACATGAAAATCTACGTCGTTTGATACCACATTTCCCTATACCCAGCATCAAAGGTTTTCAAGTAATTCAAGATTTTTCAAAATTCAAAAATTGACAGTACTGACTTGATTCTACGTGACAATGATTTAAATTTTGATCGCCCTTTTACAGGGTGTTTTAAAACTGATGGTCAACTTTATTAATACATGCATGATACATGCTTTATTTTTTTGCACTTTCAAATGTGGAAAAAAATTCTACAGCAATCTACTATTTCGTTCCGTTTACCTATCTGTTATATGCTTTCCGTTTTATTTTAGATTTTCTAAAATTGTGACCCTTATGCATAATTTTTTTAGAAAGCGTTGAAATAACGTTAGAAGACTAAACTTGTCAGACCTTTTTATAGTTATAGTTGATAGTGATGGTAGAATGAACAAAAAGTTAAATAAAGAAGACATAATAAACAGAAACAGGTAATAATAACAAACGACAATATAAAAAAAAGCAACATCAATTGAGGGTTTGTTCTACGTGACCACCGTTTTTTTCAATACATAATAGGATCTTCCGATTAATTCCGTTGGGAATCGTCTCTCTAATGTCTACTACATCCATTTCATCAAAAGCTCTTCTCTGCCTAACTTCCAGTTCTTCACGAAAAGCAACTGGTGTGAAGTAAATGTTGTCTTTATATGACCCCACACAAAAAACCCCAATGGCGTTATATCTGATAAGTTCTAGGAGGCCAACGCCACGGACCTCTGGCTTCTATCTTCAAAAATGTTAGTGAAAGATATATAAGGATCATGGATAGAATGAGCCCGCGCTTCGTCATGTTGAAACCAGTTGTTTTCTTCATGTAAATTCTCAAATGCTGGGAAAATAACATCTACTAACGCATTTATTTCAAGGCCTCCTAAGAAAATTATGCATAACGGTCACAATTTTAGAAAATCTAATAAAACGGAAAGCATAACAGAATTATATGTATAGGGAATGTAATACTAGATCAATGTAGAATTTTTTTGACATTTGAAAGTGCAAAAAAATACCTAAAGCATGATTCGTTTGAAAAAATCAACTTTTTAAGGTTTGAAGTTAAATAAAGTTGACCACTAGTTTTAAAACACCCTGTAGAAGGGCGAACAAAATTTAAATCATTGTTACGCAGGATCAAGTGAGTACTGCCGATTTTGGAATACTTTTTGAAATTGAAGCCAACGGAGTCATATATACAGGACTGAAAATAAGGAACAGCCATACATAAAAAATGTTCAAAATCTTGAATAACTTGAAAACCTTTGATGCTGCATATAGGGAAATTGGTATCAAATTTTCATGTAGATTTCGAAAATACAGGGTGGTCTATTTAAAATAAGAAGTTGCTATCGACATGCGATAGAACCAGAAGTGAAACGATCATTCTTTCGACAGGTCAAGAATAACTATGTTGGTATGTTGTCAGATTTAATTGATCAATGAAAGCCTGAATACTTTTAGGTATCGGTTTGCGTGACACGGCCTGTAATACTTGATGTAAGTACGGAAGTAGGTATCCACAAGAATCTTACCATTACAAACTTCTAATCACTGAAACCAGTAAAGGAATACTATTTTCTAATTATAGGAAGGTGTTAATGACGCCGAACAAAGCCCAAGGAGGTGAATTCCATTGCAGATAACAATGAATAGCCTAATCTCTAAATCTATTGTTAGAAAAATGAATAGGATTAATTCGTAATTTTCAGGTAATGACAATTTCAATTTCGCCGGCGGGCGTATGGTGTAATTTAAGTTGCCTAACTGTGCTTTCAATTGGTGAAATACTTCATGATGTCATCAAAACATTTTCCCCAATTTTTGTTCTTAATTTAAGGGATGAAAAAGATATATCTATGTACAATCATACAATTTTGTTAGCTGGTTCTAAATCGCCAAAACCCATGTCTGTATGTTTTATAGAGGCGTCGTTATCTTAAAGACAAGCTTTATCAATTGTACTAGTTATTTCCAAAATTATGGTAAACTTCAAAATTTGGTTTACGCACAATCCTTCTGTTGGTTAATACCTACAATATATTTGACGTCGGCCCTTTTTTTAAATGCGGTTATAAAATCAAAATCTTAAAGAAATGATTCGCTGTTTTGCGGATAGTTCAACATTCACTGCAGAGCCGCCTTTATGTATGGTGGTGGATTAGTAGATATACATTCCCTCTCAACCGCAGGAGATGCAGTAAATTGGGTATTCTTGAAATCAAGCGCATGACAATTGTTATTCTATGAGCATTACAATCCAGACCCTTGGAAGGTCCATTTGCACCTCCGTTGATCCGCCCATGGGTAGCAATAAATAAATCCCTACACCCCAACTTTGAATGCTCTCATTGTCTTAGCCCGGAAAAACGAGTAGTTACCCCATCCCTTATTCGTTCTCACGTAAAATACAGAGAGAACCTCCTTGAAAAGTGTTGCCTCCAATCAGGCATTTCTCTAAAGTCTAAGGCGACTAAATAGCCTAGGTCCTATTTTTCATGTCTTTAAAAAGACCATATGCGTCAAAGTTTAAAGCCAATTATTATCACCAACTGTTAAAGACCACCACAAACGGTCTTGTAACAAGGGATTCTTTTTTATTGCACGCAATGAGGTGTTAAAGTGTAGGTAGGTACCTTTTTTATATCTTTAGGCCTTCTATGTCAAAATTATGTGGCTGTTACATGTGATGTATAGATAGTAAAAATAAAACAGAAAGACAACTTACAAGGAAAATTAATTACATATTAACGATAATAATTTAAATATAAATAAACAAAAAAGATACATAGGGGAAAACGTTTGAATGGAGCGGAAACTTTTCGCGCGTTTTATTGTGTATGTTTTAGGGAATTTTTGCGGGGGTTGGCAAGATGAAGTTGAAGTTCCCGCTATTTTTATTTTGGTTAAGTTGTTTTTGTTGGGAACTTAGACGATCGTTCAAAGAGCATTTCCTGAAAAGCCTTTGAAACGAGAAAAAGAAGAGTGTAATTAGTGAAAAGTGGGTAGTTCTGCATAATTGGATGGTACAATGGATAAGGATAACGTAAACAAAATCCGTTTGGCGGTGTCTAGCCTGCAGGAACCATCGTTGGGAGACTCGGAAAAATTGAAGAAGTTTAACGTTATAAGGGAGTGTTTATATTCTTGCAAACTGCAAGGGAGTGTCGATGATAAAATACTGACACGGCAAGTCTTTACTTTGTGTAATTCCGAGCTGGATACCTCCAATTCTGAGCTGCTAGTAAGCGTCTTTACCCTATTGGAGCTGCTCTTTAATTGTAATTCTGAGAACTATGTCGGCAAAGTTGTCCCACATTCGTACCTGGCAGTAGCTTTTGAGTCCAATCACAAATATTCCGGCACAGTAAAAGAGTGCGCGTTAAGTTGCATTCAGACGTGTCTTCATAGGTTAGTAGTCACGAATTGCTACGACTTGACACAATTAGATAGCAGCGTAAACGACATGGAAGTCGGTAGTAAGGTGAGTAACACACTAATTGTCCTTTGATATTCAGTTTTGACTGTTTGTAGATGTTCGATCTTCTGCTATGTGTAATGACTGATGTACCAGCCAACAATTGTTTGCAGTTTTTCTACGATACTCTCATGTCTACCATGTTTGAGACTGAGAACGTGCAACTACGCTCTAAGTTAATAGATTTCGCAATGGAACTATTGCCTCGTTTTTCTATTCAGTTGCTCACTAGTTGTCAGCTGGAAGAGTTTAAGAACAAAGTGAAAAATTGGTACGTCACAATCGATAGGTGATTTTTAGCTTGCCTACGTGATTATTTTTCAGTTACATTAAAAGGATAGGCGTTATAAGAAACCAAAACGATCCCAGTTGGTCCAAACTTGTTAAGTTTCTTTTGAAGTGTTTTGGAAAAGTGATACATTCCTGTGTGGATCTGATGAATAATATACTTAAAATTGTTGAGGGTGCATTTCGCAGTCATAATTTAGATGATCGATATTATGCCTATGAGTGCTGGAAGGTAGGTTTAACCATGGTAGAAAGTCGTATTATTTATACTGTGGCATTAGCTCAGTTAGTTAAAGGTCTGTGCTAACTTTTGGCATGCTTTGTTAATTCACATCAAATACTTTCTTTGAAAAAGTCCCAAGGTAAGTCCAATAGTAGGTACTTACACAAGCTCTAGAAGTACTTACTCATTTTTTTTCTAAAATTGTATGGCCAATTCTGTGTCAACGTTTTCATCCACATTCTGCATAGCAGAACTATAGGTATACATGAATATCACATGCACATTGTCTGTGGAATTTTGTATATCCATAACAATAATGTGGAAAAGTATGTCAAAAATGTGCACTGTATGTGCCAGGGATATACGTTTGGCAGATTTCACATACCTATGTGTTTTAGATGTGTTATGTATATTCTCGTGTATTTTCATGTATATGTATCAGACATGCGTCATGACAAGTGGATATACCATGATAATAAAATTCCTATAATATGCAAAGATATTCAATAGGATATTCCATCGACTTTGTATACATTTAGAATGGATGTCCATAGAGATTCCTCTAATATTCGGGAAGCTTCCTAGCATTAATCTATACATAAATAAATTATTTTACTGTGTGAAGTTTATTAAGTCTCTGTATCTTAGTACAGGGTGGGGCACGGGAACTTCCCACATTAAAAAAAACTGCTGTTGGGATATGGGCGGTTGTAGAGGAGTGGGGTAGGTCTCGTTCGGAGCGGTGAGTGATGTAGTTTTCAGTCGTTACCATGCCGTGGTCAGGTGAGCAGCGTGCGTTCATTATCGAGACTTTTTTCAAAAATGGTGAATCTGTAACTGCTACTTTGAGGGCATTCCGTACAAGGTACAGTTTGTCGTCGTCTGCTAGTGTTCCCGACCGGAAAACAATTTTGTCTTGGGTGCAAAAGTTTAGAGCAACAGGATCTGCGCTAAATTCAAAGAAGAAAGGCCCAGCTGTCACCGTTAGAACCCCTGAAAACATTGCTCGAGTGAGGGCGTCGATCGAACAGAGTCCTACGCGTTCTGCGAGAAAACATGCTTCTGCTCTTCAGATTTCGGCGAGAACAGTGAGGCGGATTTTGCATACTGACCTCAATTTGCACCCCTACAAGATCATGGTTGCCCAGGAATTGTCCCCAACAGACTGGGGGCGACGTGTGGAATGTTGTGAGGCGATCCTTCAACAAGTGCCTCCCACTGCGGTTTTGTGGACTAGCGATGAAGCTCATTTTCATCTGTCAGGGTGTGTGAATAAGCAAAACTGCCGTTATTGGGCAGCTGAGAACCCTCGAGAGCTTCACCAAAGACCCCTTCACAGCCCCAAGGTCACAGTTTGGTGTGCACTGTCGTCTGTAGGCATCATTGGGCCTTATTTTTTTGAGGAGGGTGGTGTCACGATTACTGTGAACTCTGATCGGTACTGTGACATGCTTGAGAATTTTTTGAGGCCAAAAATCGAAGAATTCGGTGAGGAACATGAACGTGAGAGCTTCTGGTTCCAACAAGATGGTGCTACAGCACACACAGCCCGTCGTTCACGCGCTATTCTCCAGGAGATGTTCCCCGGGCAGGTGGTCTCCTTGCATGAGCCCATTCAGTGGCCCCGCGCTCCCCCGATTTAAGCCCTTGTGATTTTTATCTATGGGGTTACCTCAAGGCCGAGGTTTTCAAACATCGTCCAAGGACCCTGGAAGACCTCAAAACCGCAATCGAGGGAGAAATCGCCCAGATAACCTCCACCACACTTGAGAAAGTCATGCGAAACTTCCACGAAAGGCTCAATATCTGTATTGCCCGGCAAGGCCATCATTTAGACGATATTATTTTTAAAACGTAGTTTGAAAAAACTACATGAGGTAATCTTTTTGATAAATAAATTCTTGTTTCATTATCTCGATTAGTTTTTTTTTAACAACCTTTTGAAATGTGGGAGTTTCCCGTGCCCCACCCTGTATATAAGGAAACAATAGGTATTTGTTTTCACAAAGTCTTTACATTTATTGGCAATGAAACACGACTGACGGCTAACAAAGTAAGCATGCTATTTACTATTAACAACAAGTATGTAATAACAATATTTAATAAATCCACAGATAAAGTTAAAAAAACAAATAAAAATCGCAAAGTTAGTAATTTGGTAAATTTTTAATGAAACGCCGTGTATATTTTTGAAAAATTGAATACACATTTTCTTTTTGATTGCAAAAAAATATAATAAGTTGAAATTCGCTTTAGTCAAACGGCATCTCTTCAAAGGATTGAAAATGTGCACAGTGTGATTATACAAGGAACTTTACCAGACGCATCTTTACTATTCATATTCTATTAATTGCACCATTATTTAAATAAAGTATTTAAACAATGATTGCACTTATCGCCACGGACCCAGTTGGCTCCTCTTACAGGTTCTAAATTAGTCATCGGCGCATAGCCCGCTGTATCCTTCTGACATGCTGGTACCAGTATAAGTAAAGTTACTTAGCTATACTTACCTAGGCATATGTTAACTCACAATACTTTCAAATGCTTAAAATGTGCACAGTGTGAATTTCTTTATTGTCTATAACTTTTTATTGAGAGGTCTGATCGAAAAGTACGAATTGTTTTGGATTCTACGCACCAAAATTAATAAGAAAAACTGTTTTCCCGAGAAATTTTGGTGCAGTCGATTTTTGGTAAAAAAGGAAGGTTATACACTGCCTTTTTTTGAGGCCCGAAGAAAAAATTGTCTCAGATCGACCCGGAAAAAAATTTTCTTATAGAATGTGGCCTGTAGAATCCATAATTTCAAACAGTTCCAAGATTGGACTACTAGTTCAAAAGTTACAGCCCTTTGAATTTTCTTTCGAAATTGGTTTCTAGTCTATAACTTTTGATTGAGAAGTCTGATCGAAAAAATACGAATTGTTTTGGATTCTACGCACCAAAATTAATAAGAAAAAGTGTTTTCCCGAGAAATTTTGGTGCAGTCGATTTTTGGTAAAAAAGGAAGGTTATACACTGCCCTTTTTTGAGCCCCGAAAAAAAAATTGTCTCAGATCGACCCAGAAAAAAATTTTCTTATAGAATGTGGCCTGTAGAATCCATAATTTCACACAGTTCCAAGATTGGACTACTAGTTCAAAAGTTACAGCCCTTTGAATTTTTTTTCGAAATTGGTTTCTAGTCTATAACTTTTGATTGAGAAGTCTGATCGAAAAAGTACGAATTGTTTTGGATTCTACGCACCAAAATTAATAAGAAAAAGTGTTTTCCCGAGAAATTTTGGTGCAGTCGATTTTTGCTAAAAAAGGAAGGTTATACACTGCCTTTTTTTGAAGCCCGAAGAAAAAATTGTCTCAGATCGACCCGGAAAAAAAATGTTCTTATAGAATGTGGCCTGTAGAATCCATAATTTCAAACAGTTCCAAGATTGGACTACTAGTTCAAATTTGAATACTTTAAAGGAGTTGAATACTAAAAAGTATTTACAAAATCGAATACTGCCCAGCTCTGTTAGTTATACAGTTATTACTTCCCATTACTTCTGAGCATATGCCAGAAACATTTAACAGTTCCAAAAAGTTGATATGTTGTTTTCTATTGGAACCTTACCAACGCCCTCCAGTTTTTCCGCATTACAGCATGCATCAGTATAGATGGTAGTTTTGTAGGAATCTACAAGTGCAAATTTGGATAATTTTTAATAGAACACCCTGTATATTTTACAAAAATGGAATACATCTTTACAAAAATATATGAAATGTAGACATTTGCTTCTATTTGCATTTATAGTAGGTATATTATCAAATTGGTTTACCAAATGGCAGTTGCGATAAAAAAATAAATGAGCATCATTATTTATTCTTAATTAATATATAATTTTTACCCTGAAAATAACCTACACCACCTTTACTTTTTAATATTTTTTTTTTCAATAAACAAAATGTAAGCAAAATTTACAAATGTTGAATCTTGCTTCTAATACATTTTCTGTAGTCTTTATAATATTATACACTGTGTCCAAGATAAAGATGTCTACCTTGGGGATCTCCGAAACCATAGAAGATACAACGATTAGAGAAAGATTGCGTAATTAAACAGAAAACCAGAAAATTCCGATTACTTCCGAAGATATACCAGAAAAACCGAAATCTGCCGATTCCGTTTTTATTTTTTTCTGGTGTTATTTGAACAGATACAATTAAATAAAAATAATTTACCGTTAAGAAATTTGCAATATGTTCTTTTCTGAGAAATCATCATCAAGTTTTATATAGCCCCGTATAAAAAGTACAGACTGTATTGAGTAAGTAACAGACAGGCGGACAGTGTTCACAATAGCAGCTTTTCCCTTTCTGAAAATGCCCGAAAATCAGACCTAGCTGTTAGTTTTAATGTAATTGTTGGCTGGTCCATTGGTATTAAACAAATTCTTTTAGGAATTAATCGACAACTACAGCCTGGACATGGATCGTCTACGCGCTCCCAAGCAGATGAACTTGCTAATTACCCCTTTGAAGTCAAATGTGTCCACTTCAAATCCTCGAATATCGCATAAACGCCTCGAAATTTGGGCGCATCTACTTGGCACATTACAACAAGGTGCGCTTCCGTATTTAAAAACGTTCTTTTCTGCTTGTTACTCTGAGGACAAAAAGTCGTGCAGCGAAAAATCACAGCAAGAGCCAAAATTTCATGAAGACGCAACGCTTGTGCTTTTAGAAGTTATTGGTGAGTCCCAACGAAATGCTGGTCTCAAATCTGTCTCACTGTTCCAATTAGGTCACTATGGTCACACTGAGGAAAGCGGATGCTATAATTATGAGAAGATTCTTAAGCTAAACGAGCCATTGGTTAAAGCCGAAAACTTTAAGGAATTTGAAAGTTGGATATTATCTGCTCTGCGCCAGTGCTCTCCCGTGAACTCACAATGGATGCCTACTTCTGACCTATTTCAGGTAATTTTTAGAACACCCACAGTTTCCTATGTAAAACTAAATTTTCAGGTCCAAAAATGTATGTGGGGCTCTTTCTTTAATTTACTTCGGGGTTGCGAGGCAGCACAACAAAAGCAAACCATACAGATTATAGTTGCAGATTTGATATTCCACATTAAGGTACTTTCCCTAGTGCTTTTTTTTTGTTTCACAATTTTTTCATTAGCTTATCCATGCGACCAACAAGTATTTACTTTACGCCATAAAACCAATCTTGGAAGTACTAGCCGAGGGAAAATTTTTTGATGTTAACATTTTTAACGATTTAATCTTCTTGCCACTATTCAAGTTGCTCTTGAAGTACAGTGAAGAACTATTTTTACTGTAAGTGCGAAAGTGTTGCCGTAATTTATTATTAATGTCTACTGTTTACAGTGATCGACCGCTTATCACTGATCTGTGTAATTATAGTAAAGATGGTAAGGCGCAAGATGTGTGGTTTATGGAAGTGTACAAAATACTAACGAAAGGCGATGCTACCAGTGTATTTCTCAATTCTTTAATATTATGGTTGGAATGCGTAGACAACGTACTTTCTTTGTGCCATAACGGTGGGGAGAAAAATAGCAAGATGCTACAAAATAAAATTGTAGAGTTTATGATGTGGCCTATTGCAGATCTTCAAGAGATTCGTTATTATAGTCATCAACCTAACATTTATAATGTAAGTATACTGGTAATTAAATCGTTACATTGTTCTTTGTGAGCTGAATTATTTCAGTATTTATTTTATACTTTGCCAGTGTTGTTGAGTTGACAGGGTTTCAGCTGAGGCGCGAGGTTGCTTTTCCAACCTCACCTACTATCTATCAAAGCTCTCATCTCCGAATCGGAGACCCTTTTGAGCATAGCCGGCCTCTATTTCTCTAGACAAAGTCATATAGCCTGCAAATCCATGCTGAGTTCTAGACGATAGGAAAGGTTTAGTTTGGCGCACCTAGTGGTTAGGCCAACCTTCCCAGACTCTGAGAAAAATTGTGAAGTTTTGTCTTCCGTAGTCATCATTATCTCAGGGGAACAGGTTTCATTTAGACCTTTTGTCTGAGTAGGTTTCGTTCACATGTGTTCTTCATGTTTTTGAGTATCTTTTCAATTTTTTTAAATATTTGCTGTTATGTTTAATTTGGAAAACAGTGACGAAGCAACTCCGATAATAACATTTACATTAATACAATAGGAACATTTAAATAAATATAAATTTAACACTCTTATCTAGGTTGTAATTTGGGCTTGACTAAACCATAGAGTAAATAATATAAAGAGGTTCCATGCTGTATAAATTTGTGACAGTGAGAGACTATCCCTGAACATAGATGGCGAAAAGCAAATGCCGACGCTCCCTCTGAATTCAAGAATAGTGTACTAAATTATTACTAACACTGCTTGTTAATGTTGTTATGTCAGCTCGCTGTGCGTTAATAAGTGGAGAAAGGAGTGGGCGACACGCAACCATGAAATGTATACTTTTATTTATCAGCAACATTTTGCTACTCACATAACACCATTCTTTCTTTGCTTTTTTATAAATTTTTGTACTTTAGCTATAGATAGCAGTCTGCGCTTTTGCATTTCACTCTTAGTTATAGTTATCTCTCTCTCTCTCTCTCATTACCGGGTCTGTAATAACAACTGTTCTTGTCACTGTAATTAATATAGATTGTTGAAGGGTTGAGTGGTAGAGCAGATGGGGTTATCTTGGTAGTTCCAGTCTGAACTCCGCCCTATTGAGTTGTTCTTTTTTTTATAAATTAAAATACTGTCTTACTTAAAACAATAAATGTCATTATTATTATTATTATTATTATGAATGTGCTGCTTATTCTGCCATTGACGAAAGATGGTCTTTACCTTGACCTACCACAATTTGTCATTTAATAATAAACTTTTGCATCGTTTGATGATGCCCATTATAGAACATTATCTCAGCTATATTTGCATCGCAAGACGGCATAGCGTTTTAAATGACATCACTGATTTACGTAAAAGTAATTCAATCTTCGTAAAGTAGGAAGTAGTTCAGCGAAGAGAGAATTTTCCTGATTTTTCTGTGCAGAACTGCCGACTGCCCAGTGCCGAATCAGTTCTGATGTAGTATTTTTTGAATGCGTTTCTAGTAACTTTTGATTGAGAAGTCTGATCGAAAAAGTACGAATTGTTTTGGATTGTCCGCCCCAAAATTACTAAGAAAAAGTGTTTTCCCGAGAAATTTTGGTGCAGTCGATTTTTGGAAAAAAGGAATGTTATACACTGCCTTTTTTTTTGCCCCGAAAAAAAATATCATCGTATATAATATACATCTATATATACAATGGTATACAATGGTAGTATGGATGGAATTGATCTTTTCTCTCACAAATACACTATACTTACAGCACTCCCACATTAGTGAATTGCGCAAAAGGACCTTGTTTGCGTAAATTCCAAACAAATTTGCTAAAGCAGTGTTAAAACGGTCTATGTGTACCGCTAATCCAACAAAAACATTAGAAATTATACGCATAATCAGTTATATTTTCTCACTGTACCTATTTAATTTTCATTGCTAGCTAAATTCAAATAAAGTTTGTAAGGTAAATGCACCAATAATGGGTCGCTTAAGGACGTTAACTCATATTTCTCTCGAAGTAGGACAATGACAATGACGGCAAGCCGGATTCTACTCTACTATCAACTTTTGTCTACAATAATCAATGGATGTAACGTTAACATGCACCTTCTAAAGTACCATTAGATAATTCCAAACATTCTCGGGAGCATGTACCAATAATGAACACCCCTTGTATGTGTAGATCTAATAATGGACCCCCCAAAATTGAGCCAACATTGGAATGACTTTATATACTATTTAAACCTGGATTTACACAAGAAATGTTACGAACTCATGAGAATATTAAATTAGTATTTTAATAAATGGTAGATTTTACAAAAAACACAGTCATGGAAAAAGTATTATAATACAAAAAAAATATAAAATATTACATTTCATTGACGGCAACTTTTTTTTTGAAAACATACGTCAATCTTCTATCAACCATTGCAACTTCGGGTTGGCTGACTACACCTAGGACTTGATTAATGGAAATGAAAGAAATGTCATTCTCAACTATAACAAATTTCATCATTTCTGTATCTACTGATTTTAGTCCTTGTACTTTAATCCCTTCAGTACCATGTTCTTGAACTATACACAAATACGTGTATTTTGTAGACTTTCTTTTACCACCCATGAATTCTACCAAAACGTAGTTCCCTGTTTTAACTTCCTTTGTTTGTACGGCAGGTTCTATGTCTTCACTTCCATCAGTTTTCTACTTCCCATGGTGAATCGGATGACTCCTGTAGTGGTGGTTCCAAATCACTAGCCGATTCATCGTGTAATCGTTTTTTCTTTTTTTCTGCTGCAATCCTTTTTTTTTTTTCTTCTGTAGTTCTTTTCTTTTCTTCTCGTTTCATTTTTCTTTCTTCTTTTTCTTCTTCTTTTTTTGCTTTAATTCCTCTTTCTTCTTATAGTAAGTGAGCATACTTGGAGACGTACACACAGCGGGAATTTTTTCCTTCGCTCTCTTTTTTGGGCCAGCTGTTTGAACCGGCCATAAAAACGCCCTTTTAAATGGTGACGGAATCATAGGCAAGTCTGACCTAGATTCTGCTGCTCCCGAGGCTGCCACCGTATTTGACAACTCGCCCGTATCAACATCTGTTGGTGTTTTTGGGGCTGCATATGACGTTCCCGGTTGTTCTGTTACTGGTGTAACATCAAGAATAACATTTTGTGGAGTTGAGGATAAAGATTCTGAAGGAGTGCTAACCGTTGGTTGTTTTGCGTCCACAAATGCCACCTTTTGATCATAAAACATGCTAATAAAGTTAATACTATTTATTGAAGCACCTACCTGCACCTCCAAATCTAATTGGTCTGTAGTTTTTTTCCATATAGCATATAAACCACTATCTTCTACTGACCCTGTCCACTCTCCATGACATGTTTTAAACTTGTTCAATTTTGCTTCACCTATTTCATGTTGAAACATTCTTAAAAAAATTTCCAAGTCTTTATTTTTAGTTGATCTATCAGTTTTGCTCACATCAGGTTCGGTACTTCCCTTTTGAATCCCATGGCATAAGACCACATGCTTTAAATCCATTGCTGATTGTCTTATCTAACAATTCATCTAGAACGGACTTCAGCACAGGAGCGATTTGTTTCCCATCATTGGCCATTCTCCATTCCGATACTTTTTGCTTCCAAGTTGCTTTTAACGTATGGAATACGGCCACGTCCGTTGGTTGTAAAAGGTGAGTTGCATTCGGAAAAAGTGCCACTAGTTCTATTTCATGCTTTAAACAAAAATTAGTCAATGGTAGAGACATATGTGACGTGTGACCATCCATGAAAAAAACCACTGGTCTGGCTATATTGGTCAATGTTAACCACGGTTCGAATATAATCGCCATATATTCGTAAAACGTTTCTTGCGTCATCCAGCCATTTTCTGACCTTCCCATTGCCCATCCAGGTGGTACCGAATGAGCTATGTTGGCGGGAATTCTTGCGTACCTGTAAAGTTTCCACTACTGGCAAATGCAAGTACTTAGAAGAACTGTGGATATGAATCAAAAAAGAATAATAAATACGTACCTATACACAATCATCGGTGGTGCAAGCTGACCTGCAGCATTTGCAGTAATCAAAACCGTCAAATTTTCTTTTTCATCAGCACCAGCGGCTGTATAAACATTCTTAATTCCCTTTTCGGCCAATACTTTTCCAGGTTTTGGATTTAAAAAAAACGCAGTTTCGTCCGTATTAAAAATGCGTGCAGGGTCTTCGAATGCTGCTTGAAGTTGGTTTTCTTTGACATAAGATTCCACTTCGTTGAACCACCTATCAAGATCTTCTTGTTGGACATTTCTTCTTCGTGACGTCAAATTTTGACTAGTTCGGTCACTTATTTGCGGATGACGTTTTCGAAAACACTCATACCATTTTCTTGCTGGTCTTGTCTTCCCTTCTGCAAATGTCACTCCAACCTCACTTGCCAGCTTTTCTACGCTGTAAAGCAAGGTTTCTTTAGATACAGGAAATCCTGCTTTACCCATGGTTTTAATCCAAAACACGATTATTCTTTCGTGTTCCTCACTTAAAACTGTGGATGGTCCTGTTTTGGTAGCTAATATTCCTCCCTTTGATATCCGAAGGAGGGTCGCTCGTGGTATGGAATGGGCAATTGCCGCTGCTCGAATGCTCATTCTCTTGTCTACATCATCCAAGGCTTTTTTCACTTTTTCTTCCGTATACTTTTGGTATTTCTTTCTACCAGATTTTTCCATAATGCTAAAATTGGAGTAAATATTTTGCTAAATAACTCTAACAAACATCGGTGCACCTATAGTGGGACGCATATGTACCAATAATGGGCCGCCCGGCCCATTTTTGGATCGCGTCCAGATATAACATTGTCACATATACAGATCGAATTAGTATTTCATGCCATGCATATTTCAACCTTAAGCACGATTTTGGCGCATGCTCCTATATTGGACCACGTGGCCCAATATAGGCGCCCTGGACATTTTAATGTTCCTAAAATGACCCCCCCCCCTAAAATTAATTGATATTTCGTTTTTTTTAATAGATTTATATAACATGACTTAAAGAAAGCTCTCTAAGTTAGTATAAGGTCTCATTCTGGTGAAAAATAAGCAATACGAAAGTAAAATAAAAATGACGAATTAACTTACCTCCTTAGCATGAACGTTTAGAAAAACTACTGAACACTGAGAACGAGAAGTACAACGACACTACATAAATGCTTTCATTGTTTAAAATACAGCAACACGATCATAACGCGACCCTTTTCAGGTACTTCTGTAATGAATAGGCTTACTCATTGTTTATATAACACTTCCCCTCAATGTCGGGAATTCTTGTTTTTAAGGCATTATTTTCAGTGACTCATTTTTGGTGCGTGGTCCATTTTAGGTGCTTTTACCTTAATTGGGTAAGGTAAGGCGTTAAAATAAATAAATAAATAAATAGGTCTATAGCCTGAAAGAATTAAAAGACTCCTTGCATCGGAAGCATAATATCAGATTCCGGTGATTAAATATAATGCTGACAGTATCATGGTCTGTGTCTGGTGCAAAGTAATGACATAATTCAAATCTCAACTTTGTTGTCAGTATATTTAAATAGGTAATACAGGTTACATGCTGCTATATGGTAATACAGCGATACAACAGCTTTGAAGAACAGTCACAAGATAGCAACACTTCCTTACAAGATTTTCTACTGCAACAATATCCTATCCCTCTTTATATTATTTACTCTATGACTAAACCCAAAACTATTCATTTTCAGATTAAACAAATTTATTCAACATCAATCAAATAAACCGAAAAAAATGGCACTGAGGGCCAGATAAAGCACACCACGCAATAAACGATGGATTAAAAACAAAAATAAGTTTTAATTACCTTAAGTTAAATAATCTTATCATCCTGACATAATTGCGCTTTTCAACAAACAGATGCGCTAACACATAACACAACAACCAAGCTGATGATGCTTCTAAACTTCACTTCTTTGACTTAACTTGCACTTGAATCTAGATGGCGCTGACTTCGTTCTAATTACAATTATAGTATGAGCGCTTTGGTGGTGGAAAAAGTCCTTTTAACTGATAACTTGAGGACCTTAAAGAAAGGCTTCTCTTTAGTGACAAACGCTCGATATCCATAGCACTCTTGCACGTTTCCTCTTACCTCGACTTAACGTTCATTTTTATTACGACGTAAAGAAAATTCTTGAAACACTCTAGCTTTCTTTCTTCTACACAACTTTACCATTAAACACGACAGACTGTCTTTTCAAATACGCCCAAATACAGAGTGGCTCAACGAGAAGTATACAGAGGGCGTTTTTAGGGTACTAAATTTAGAAATTTCGAAAAATTGAAACACATCAATTTTTTTCAAGGGGGACAACTTTTGGAATACAATCACGAACCGAGGGGTAAACCGCTAGCAAAAATTTGTACACCAAATACCTTTTCCTGAAAAAAATTCCCTTTAATTCCCTTTAATTCCTTAATTCCTCCTAATTTTTTTATTTCCTATTAATACCTTAATTATAGCCATGAACTCCGCAAAACGTTTTTAGTTCCTATTAATACCTTAATAATGCTCTCAATTCTCCACAATTTTTTTTATTTTCTATTAATACCTACCTACATTATTGCTCTGAATTCCCCATAATTCTTACAATAGCTCTATTCTCTATCATTGGGCTACAAAGCCGGAGGACGGGTGTTCGAACCTGGGCTGAGGTAAGAATTTTTCATTTCTATCAGAGATAGGAATTTCCTTAGATCAGTTTCGAGCATTCTGCCGGCTACTCTGAATTAGGTTTTCCTGCAGTTTCCCTAATTCGTAAGGTAAATATACAGGAGTAGTATACAACAACTTGAAAGCATTATGCGGGTCACTCTGTAACTGTGCGCAAGCCTGTTGAGGGCACGGAACAAGAGAGGGGCAATAAATAAACAAAATAGATAAAAAAAGACTAATATCTACCTTTATAACTTTACTAAAATTATTTATTGAACTTATTGATTTCTCCGTAGTAACATAAACGTTTTAAAATATAAATTTATTTTTGGTTCATAGGTAAGCAAGTGGTGAAGTTTAAAAAATATGAATTCCATAAAAAAATATTAATTTATTCAGTACATAATGTTATTACCAAAACAAACAAAAGATACTTAATCCAAGACAGAGTAATAAAAAAATTTAAATACAAACAAGCATCTTTAATAAAATCTTATACCAAATATTATACCGGCACGTCACAGTTTACAGCTAGTATGCACCGAGGTATGCACTATACGAGTCACTGATGTAAAACGATGCGTCATTTTAATTCTGATGTATGTTAGCGCATGCGCAAACCTATTTATTTCCTCCTTTTCCTTTTAATTCCTTTTAATTCCCTACTAATACCTCATAATACCTTTAATTTCCTCGGTAATTCTCAAAATACCTATTAATTCCTTTTAATACCTTCGAAATACCCTAATTCCCTCTTAATTCCCCCCAACTTGTACACTATTTCCTCCAGCGGTTTACCCCTCGTCACGAACCCTCTATGTAGGGAGCTTAACCCCTAAAATTTTAAATGGAATCCTATGGCAAATGGCACATTATTTGAAAGACAATTTAATTGTGATTACTAATCTGCTTTGCTTTTTAATTCTATTGATTCGTTTCTTAATGCAGCATAAACATTTATTTACATCTGAAATTAAATTGATTAAATAGGCTTAGCTCGGAGCACTGTTAACGTGAACTCAAGGCTAATTTTTTTTAGTTTAGGCTTTTTTGTAGTCTTTTGGGGCTTTGATAATGTTGAGAATGTTACAATCGACTGTTATTAGGCGTAGCCGTTTTTTTTTACTTTGCCGCCGACGATGTCCATTTCTGAATTTTCGTGGCTACCTCCTGTAGTTATAATCGACACTCCAGTGTAGTACTGATTTCATACCCTTAGTTGAAGCACTTTCGAACAATTTATTTGTTTCAGGAAATTATATGTAAGTGGACAACTTTATTTCGACAGTTGGCTAATAACAGTGAGATGGAAGCGATAATGGTTATTAATCAATTGGAGTCTATAATTGGACCGAAAACATACGGGACTATATCTTTGCTGTATAATTCGTTTAAGGACTTAGGAAAAAGTGATAAGATAGGTATGTCTCCGGTACTTCACACAAAATCTTCCTTCTTGTTTCCTGATACCTGATAGTATTTGATCAATTGCTAATTGGTATCAATTTGCAGATGATGCTCTATTGAAATTAACATTTACTATGTTGAACAACTCCAAATTAACTTCCTGTGAATTAGAACAATTGGTACCAGTTCTACTAACCATTTACAAGAGGTCTATTGAAAAACACGATTCTGTCAAGTTTGTAACAGTATTGGAATGTTTCACTTTGATACTTCCCAATTCTAAAGTAGGTATTGAAAATACACCCGTTCGTAAGCTGATTATAATTTTATAGAAATATGACCTTTTGGTACCCTTTGAGAAGCTTCTGGAATCCATTCCAGAATCGCTGAAGCAATCGATACCCCAATCACTAATTCGCACACTTTCGGACTTAGTAGGCGGCGACGATAAAAAGTTTTCATTTAAAGCAGATCGCATATTGAAAAAGATCCACAGTTTGGAAAAGAAATTTCTGAAACCGAATATTTTATCGCGCAGTACGAAGATGGTGGCGATGTCAAAAAGAGAAACGCCAACCTCTGAGGATGCAACGATTTTGCGTTTGTTTGGTCAGCCTGTGGTATCTCCCAGTGGGACTATTAGAGGCAGTCAACTCAATAACAATCCTATTAAATCAAAAAGAATTAAAAAGCCTGAAATACCCAAACCGTCTAGTATCTTTGACGACGACGCTACTTACGTACCCATTGATTCCGATTACAAATTTGATCGTAGCAAGTTAAACGAACATCAGCTGGAGATGTTGAAGAAGGATAGGTCTGACATACCGGCGTTGTACCAGGATTTATCGCAGAGCCAATCAAACTCGGTCTGCGCTTTGGTCGATGTTCAGAAGCCGAATCCAGTTTTAGATGGCCAGTCTTCGGATTTGTTTCAGTCCGAAAATCAGAATGTTGGCCAAAGTGGTACCAAAGACGATGAGAAAGAGGGAGATCCACCGCCAAATCATGTAGAAAATGAAACTCAGGTACAAATGGAGCCTGTGGTGACGAGTGAAAATGATACAGGCACTACTGTACAGATCAGCCTTAAAAAGTTGGGCCCTGTTGAAAGATTGCTTAAAACTCTGAAGGTGGATGTGGTCGGTGGCGAATTATTCACCAAAGTGGATGTCACAAGTAAGCGGTCCACTCGACGTCATTCGGAAAACCCTCACTCAGACAGTGGATCTAAAACGCCAAAGAAAGCCAAACCAAAAAAGGTTCAACTTGAAACGACTGAGCAGTGCAGTACTCCGACTTCAGCTCCTAAACAGTATGTTAATGCACGAAAATTATTGGAGAGCATCACAGAACCAACGTCTAAAACTGTGGATACTGCTCAAAATAGTGAGGACGTGATTGAGTCTTCCCAGGAGTTATCAGTTGAACCATTACAGCATCAAGATGACGAAACTAAAGCCATTGAAGAATTGCATAAACTTCCCGATGAAAAAATATCCGCTGTAATTGATTTGACAGTAAACAACGATGATTTCGATTTGGAAGAAATGGAAATCGAAGCGGGTGTAGAAACGCCGAGCAAATTGGGAAACATAGAATCATCTCCGGTGCATCTTGAAACACCAACGAGAAATGCCGAGTTAATCGAAGTGACTGAAGATTTATCACCGATCGCAGTCGAAAAAGCACCGGGGGAAATACTCGAATCAGAAATAAAATCCGAACCTACCGCCGAAAACGGAATTGTCCGGCAAGAGGTTGGAATCCCAACGAAACCCGAAGATCCGAAGATTGCGTTTGTTGAAAAATCCAGTAGCAGCACGCGCGCGGAACGATTGCTCCAGTTAGCCTCCGGAAATTCGTCTCCCGCCACTAGTAAACTCGCAAAGTCGCCCGCCAAACACGCGAGGAGGCGGGCTTTCGTCTCGGCGGAAACTCGAAGGATGATGAAAACGATGCAAAAGTGTCAGAAGGAGTTGCAGTTTCATCGACAAATCGACGGCGTACCTATCCCGAATGTGGAATACGAAAAGGAAGTGATGGACAACCTTTTGCATTTTGCCAGAGAAATTCCACCTCCCGGCGCGTCTCCCAGTTGTACCATTTTGAAGAGGAAAGCTTCTGTCATTGATGAGGAAGGATCATCCCCTCCACGAAAGGTAAATATAATACAACATGTTCACAGTCGCTCA
>NW_022170738.1:13589572-13601257 GCF_008802855.1 Photinus pyralis
TAATCAAAGGTTGTGCTCATTTTAGAATGTATATTTCGCCTACTCGTTTTGCCTCATTTCACTCAACGGGAGTCTACAAGTACATGGTGATTCAAATTCGTGGTTCACTATTGGGGACTCCGTAACGGTGACAGATACAGTGCAGGTTTAAATGGGGGCAAGTTTGCCCCTTTTTGTGACAAAAAAACTCTTTTCAAATTTTTGAAAAATCCACCGAAAAACTTCAAATGTCGTTTTCAGTTTCCATACGGGCGGTAATGGACGGTTCTCGTTAACACCTCTTATAGAGACTTTTTTCGCGGAATCTGAATTTGTTATCAGAATTTTCATTGCACGCTAGATGTAAAAGCTGCTACTTTCTTATTTCTTATGGGCGCCATATTGGATTTTTACGGAATGAGATAGAGGACCAAAAAAGAAAGATAATTACGTGTCATACTCTAGTTTTACATAAATTTACAAGAAAATTTTAAAATCAGAAGTTTTACATTTATTTCTTAACAAAACATCCACACTCACAGGTAACTAAATCTTATTGGATCAACATGGCTATGATGGCGATGCATTCAAATTAATTTCTTTTTTTTTCCTCTATCGCATTCCGTAAAAATTTAATATGGCGTCCATAAGACTAAGAAAGTAGTAGCCTGTAGCTTCAACGTTATGGAAATTCTCATAACAGGTGTAACGAGAACCGTCCATTACGGACCGTTCAAGCTAGGGAAAATGAAAACGAAATTTGACATTTTCAGTTTTTCGATGATACCTGGGTTATTTTCAAAGAAAATGATTTTTGAGTGCGACCGCCATTTTGAATTTTTTTAAATCGCAACATAGGTCATTAGAAAGTTTATTTTTTTCTCTTTCTTACTATACGTTAATCATGAATGGCTTTCTAATGACGTATCACATGACCTACATTGCCATTTCAAAAGTTCCAGAAGGCGCGCCGCGCCGGTCACACTGAAATCATGTGTCAAAAAAAATTAAATAATTTCAAATGGCGCCTCCATTCTAATGAATGATGTATGTCTCTCAAACGGTTTGAGAGTGAGAGCTTTGATTCCATCTTTAATAGCGACTATGTATATTGATTATAATTGCGTTATGTAAGTATAAATTACGAAATGCAAGTTGAAATTCTATACATGATTTGAAATTATGTTATATAAGTCGAAATTACAAAATATGTCAAAAAATTTTGCTACCTTTCAAAAGTACGAGATATAAGTAAGAATTGCGAGATATAGGTAAATCCGAGGGTAAATCGAAATTAGGAAATGTAAGTCAAAATTATGGTAAGTTAAAATTACGATTGCTATTAATAAATCAAAAAGATCATAAACTTAAATCACACGATTTCTAAATTATTTAAGAGAATATAACTATTTGTCCAAATAATGTGTGATGCATACCAATACCATAGAAACCCATACCAAATTTTGCAGCTATTTTCAATTTTTGATTTAACAGACCCATTACTAAAACTTAGTAAGGTATGCAGCAGGGGCATCTGTAACATTTTTCTGTTCGTGTGCGATACAGTTATGGATAATCTATCCACACGTTTCCATATAATAGCTTACGCCTTCTAGATGTGGCATAATAAAATAGGTTTTCTAAATGTAGCTGGGCTCTAAAATTTTTTGGCGTTTGACACAATAGCAATTGTTTCGTGATACTTTTTTTTTTAAATAAAAGCCAACTAATAATGAAACCTGTGACAACAGCTGCGTGATAAGAAGAAGAGTTAGTTCTTTGTATAGAATTGCCACACAAAAATGTACATTTGCTCATAGGGATAGTATCTGAGCAGTCTGCGTATGCATTGTATGGACCAAAACACGCTCTTTGTGAGTGCCCATCACTTGGACACAGTCGACGTGAAGCCTGTTCATCTTTCCCAGCATCAATCATCGAGTAGCCTTAGTGTGGTGGTGGCACACAATTTTAGTATCAGGGAGGCACGACAAATGACCCTAAGGGAGGCCTGTATCAGAGTGAGCTACCGTTCATCCCCCTTTCTAAATCCAGATCCTCGCAAAATGTTTATAACCGCTAAATCCACCAAATTTTTCCCGGTTCCCATTAAGCAACCGGTAAGTTACAAATGATGAAATATTAAAAAATGTGAAAAAAATGAAACATTGATCAATTAAACAAAGGTCAGGTATATTTGATTTTGTTAAACTACATTCATTAGTGGTAGAAAAATTCATTGTGGCAACTGTAAACCACGCGGCGTCAACAAAATTTCTGTTTTTCCTTATACCACCCCTGTGGTTTTCCGTTGCATGCAATCCACTACAATAATTTTTATCCGAAATCTCTGAGCTGATTGGATATTTCCAAATTTACCTATGCGGACCACCCTAATACTGGTGTATTCTTACGTATTACTAATCGCATACCAATCGATGGAATTATGCTAATGCATCATACCTGCTTTGCATAAGAATCTTTTGTGAATTCCTCTTCTCCTGAAAAAGGCAGTCAATGGGGCTCATTTTCCCATTGTAACATCCAACCTTGACATTTGCACCGAAGATGATTGAGTGTTGCGAAAAGCAATTTTTGGAACGATCTCTAATCCCCATCTAAAACAGCGTTGGGATAAATCACCATGTAGACTAGACGGCCATCACACTATTGATCAAACTCTATTTCGGACGTGTAACTGAACTTTGGCGATGGGGAGCTTAACCTTCAGTAAAGACTTGCGGTTATTATTTCGAATAATTTCGGGAGGTATCTACATCATTAGCTGTCGGCTACATCCGAAATTGAGCAATAATCGTCTCTATTTTGAGCACGTGTCTAATACGAATAATATTTGCACACGATTAACCTACATTGACTCCGTGTGTATACTTTCTATTCAATTCAAATTCAAATTTTATAATAATCACTTCCTTCTGCATGCGGATATTTTTACAATTTTTAATTATTCATAGCTAGGCAGGCTATTGTTTCGATTTTTATGCCGATCCCACTAATATCGATGCCGTCAGATTAATTTATTCCGGTCTATGTTGTGGTTCGTTGGTTAATGTTTATATTAACGGTGGCCGTTGGCCGCGAGCGCGACTCGATTTGTTGCGGTAAACAAATTCCATAAATTAGGACGATTTAATTTTACAACATTATACGCTTGCAGATATACCTAGAAAGGAGCGCCGCAGGGGTCACATTACAGACCGCTATTGTTTCATGATGTCATTATTAATAGTATTTTCAGTATAATTTAATAATCTAATGATGGGTTCGCGGAATTTAGGAAGAACGTCAATTGAACACTCTTGGAAGTACCAGGTGACCGTAGATAGAGCTCCCACTCTTGATCATTGATCCATACATATTGGAAATATGCAAAAATATGCCTCCGGATGGACACATCTCAAATTGCGATACTTGAGCAGGTTGAATCAACCCTCAAATGACGTCGCACTTTTTTGCCACAATTTTATTCGTGTGCCAATTACTCTGCTCTTCTTCTCCAAAACTTTTCGTCATCAGTAGCAGATGGTCTCATTGAACTTCAATCAACGTCCACATTTCCTTATTGACGACTGTCAAGTGGTTTGACTTTTTCGTATACAGCTGCAGTCAATCAGACGTCGACGGAATCGTGTGTGTTTTCGATTGATCGCTTCGAAAGGTAACGTTTGGGCGGACGTGCATGGGAAGCATCGATTATCTCATGCTTTCCATATATCTTTAGTTTAATGCGGTGAATGTCGTCCTTTCAATAAAACTGACGTCAGTTTCGGTAGGCAGCGCGGTAAGGTTGACAAGGCGTCGTGCAGGTGGACAATTTTTAATCGACCAACGATTGCCAAAACATTTATTTTTCTCGTCGGGCACGCGCAATTAGAGTTTAATTAATTTAGTGGGCGCGAGATGTCTAGTATAAATAATTGATGATTACTTAACCTCTTTAATCGCTTCTTATATCATGAATGTGAAAGGCGCTAGCAATTGTTGCATCTTTCTTTTGCGCCGGTATTGCATTTTCGATGGCGTCCCCATTTCGTCTTGGAAACTTATAATAGCCTTAAATTTCGTGCTCGCGTGACTATGTAATCGTTCATGATGATTGCTATCGATGATAGGAGGTTGTATTCAGAATACCTACCCAACCGCCATTGCATTTGAAGACATCAAACGTTATACACGACGGCGTGCCCATTCTATACCCGACCAGAAAGATGCAATTACCAATTTTATAAAAGTTTTAATATAAGATTGGCCCAATTATTGTTCATTGACCGTATATGCGACAAGTAGAGACCCCTTAGGCAATGAGGTTACTCAGCGTCATATAGTCTGGTAATTTCCAATAAAACCATGTTTTTTCTTTTTTCAGTGGGTTCAGTGTTAGCGTGTGTGGACGTCATCATATCTTCAAGCCTGTTTCCGTACAAGCCATGTGGTAAGTAGTGCCCACCTTTTACATTTAATGCAGTAAGTTTCAATATTCATACACCATCATCAGGATGGGTGTACCAGACATTTTTTTTCTTCCACCTTACGTGTAAATCGATATTGTGATTAAAATTTGAAAATGTAAAAATCATTGAAATTCAAGTTCAATTTTCTCCTTCATACAAAATCCAATGCTGAAAAAAGGGTCTTGGAGTTTCGTGAACTATCTACATAGCTAAAGAGCTTGGAATGTTGAAGATCCCTAGTAAATTGTACTGGTACGTACATTGCAAAAGTACATACTGAGTCTATTCTTCTATTCTTGACAGAACAGCTTCCTAGCTCAAACCAGATTTAAAAAAAACATGTTTGACAGTTTAATACAATATTCAATACAAAGTATAGGTTTATGTTGTCCGTTATGTGAAAAGATAGCATCATTAAATGGGCCACTTCATATGAAGAATATTTTATATAAATCATTTTTTGATATCTCCGCTAGTTTCCGCAATAATCGACTGTCTCAAAATAAATGGGACACCCTGTAAATAAATCAATTACGTGACATTCAACGTGAAACCCGAAACGAATTTTCTCAGGTAAGCGCCGGAGCATTAACGCTGGTTTTTGGCGCACCGCTGTGCAATTGGGGGGGGGGGGGGGGGGTGATTGACATTTTGTGTTGATATTTCGTTATACAGGGTGGCACAACGAAAACGAAACAGACTGAATCACTTGTAAGGAAATAGTTTTTGGTAAAAACGTAAAAAACAGGTCGCGTTTGGTAAGCAGGGTTGCCACCTCTTCATTACTTTTAAATTCAACGTTGGGCCGAGTGACACATCATTGAAAAGGGCTCTAAAAACTATTTCCTTGCGAGTTATTCAGTCTGTTTCGTTTTTGTTGTGCCACCCTGTATGTGTATACACTATACAGTATGTTTCCCTTTGTGGTAATTATTACAGCCACAGGTGGAGATTCCAAATTCGAATATGAATTTTATCACCCGTTTTACACACCGTGGGCACAATGACGAAATGGTTATATATCGCGCGCTTTCACGAAAATAAAACCTGAAGGACTAGCCTCCCGTTAAAAATGAATCACGTTTAAGTTCCTGGCAAACGTACTATATCGCGATCTCGTTATTAATCTCGAAATTAGTTTTTTTACCAAAAAACGAAAAACTCTCCCGAAATGTGCCCTCCTTACTTACTTACTGATTAATGAACGCCTACAAAATGGCTTCTTATTAACAAAACCTGACATTTTTAATCGTTGATTCGTTTCATTTTTCCCTACCAATTAAGCAAGTTCGATGGCATTTCCACATACGACCAACATATGCTACGTTGCAGTTTCCGCGATTTTGACCTCATGGATAGTAAAAATCCTGAACCTTGCGTTGGTATGACTGAATTTGACAATATTAAATCAAATTTGGGCCGTCAGGCTTCTTGAATCTCGTAAATCTTCAACTTTGAAAAGCTTAATTCTAACAATCTGGGATATTAATAGTCCTGAATTTTGAGACTGGTACTAATGAACATTGACGATATTGAATCATGGTAGCGTTAAAGTTTTTCGCGAACTTTGAGTTTTGAGGCTTTTGAAGCTTGAAAGCTTTGAACGGTTAAGATCTTGAATCCTAACAATCTCAGTTCCTCAATCTTGAAACTCTTTAATCACGGTAGCTTTGAAGCTTTTTGAGAACCGTGAGCGTTCAGGCTCTTGAATCTTGAAAACCGTGAACTTTAAAAATCAAATTACGGTTTGGGCTGGATGTCGTCACTTCACTCAACCACACACAGCGTTTCTATGTAAACAAATCCGCTAAATCCGAAAATCATAGTCCCCCTGGCCGGAAACTGCCGGAACATATTGTTATTAACAAAAAACGAAGAAAATGTCGTGTTTTTTCGCATTTGACTTCGAATATCTCGTTAACTATTGCTCTGGGGGAAAGAATGAATATAAATGAACTTGTTTAGAATAATAGTACATTATATATCAAGGTAGAGAAGTACAGTATTATTGCCTGAGCACCAAGATTACATCTCGAGGCGCTTGCGCCGAGGGGTGTAAGGTGCGAAGGCAATAATAGACTTCTCTACCGTGGTATATATACTTTTTTTTTCACTACTAGCACTTGAAATCCTCTAAATTAACATATTATATTGATAAGAAAGTGAACGGTTGGACAGAATTTTTTGTTTATTAATTTAACATGTCAATCAAGTACGTAGAAGTACAAGTCAAACATGCCGTATTTTGTTCTGTCATTGAGATATTTTCAAAGAGTAATTTCATTCGAATTTTCTCAAAATGTGATAATTTTGGGTATGTAATTTCTCTGGAAATGGCGGATGGTGGCAATTATTCATTTTAGAAAACTTGCCCAAACGTTTATTAAGCGAAATTTCGGGTTGTGTTTTCTAAAAGTGACAGCGTGACAGTTCTCATTATTGACTAGTAGTTAATAATATCCACATTATTAACCACTTTGAACAAATGCCGAGAAAGCCTACTTTACAAGTGGAAAAAAGGTTAATAATCATGTCATCAGACGCTAGTAGTGAAATAGTTATTTGTTTCATTAGTACAAAAATGTCAGTTTTCGGGACGAGGAAGATAGTTGCTGGACGACGCGTTAGCGGAGTCCAGCAACCTTCCGAGTCCCGAAAACGCATTTTTTGTACGAATAAAACATAAAATTTTTTCTCCAACCCCCTTTACTTCAAATTATATTCGAATTTAGATTCAGTCACAGTTTCACTACTAGTATGAGAACTTCTGCTTTCTTGTCATGCCACTCTAGTTTTTAGGTTAACTTATAACCTATTCGTTCTTAGTTCTCACCTCTCGCGACTTTGTAGGGAGCAAATCTAAGGTAGCATCTTCTGCCGTTTCTATAATCTCTGGCGGAGTGCAATCCATGTCGCTATCAGTTTCAGTCATTTCTATTGTACACACAATTAATATTGTTATATTTTGTATTGAAATAAAAAACTTGCCTTACAGTTTTTTGATTAAAATTAATTGCAATTAACTTTTTCAAATTTTGAATTCAAAATGACAGATAATAGTGCAATGGGTCTGAAGTAGATGGCGTTACGCGCGACGGCGGGTTGTATACGTATTAAAATTACGTTCACCGAATATGTAAATTACGTTACACATCGTTTAAATAAAAATAGCAAGCGTAAATCATTTTCAATACATGTACATACGTATAGGTAACAGCATTATTTGCATTGAATAATATGCAAAAATATTTGATTTGTATGTATAGAAATATCTTACAACCTACAATGTAAAACGATGTCAATGTGACATATCTCCGTGATTGTAATTTTTTAATTGGCCAACTTTCAAAGTCAATTTCTTTTTGGTACTAGGACCAAAAGTATCTATTCTATTCTATTCTATTCGCAGGGGATCCCGACCGGGCAGCACTTAGGCACACCAGAGGCCCATTGTGCCTACCCCCTTTCTTCGCAACTGAGTTCAGAGCCCGTTCCTCTCAATGAAGGATAGGACCCTGTTTAGCCTAAGTTGCTTCACCCTCCTCGGTTCCAAGTATCTGTCTCCAAGGAGTTGATATCTGTCCCTGATCAAAGCGTCACAGTGACAGACCACATGCTCGGTAGTTTCATCTGCCTCGCCACAGAACCTGCACGTTGACTCCTCCGCGAGCCCAATGTTATGCAGGTGATAGTTGACCATCCAGTGTCCCGCAAGAACACCAGTGATCTTCCTAAGCTGGCTTCTATTCAGTTTTAGAAGCTTAGAAGACCCCGATTTGCCAACGGGCCCTGTTAGAAAGGCCTTGAACTGTCGGAGTCCGGTTACTTGTTGCCACTGAGCCTGGAATTGACTGGTCAACCAATCTTTAATCCTGGCCCTAACAACGGAGGGAGCAATCCCTAGGGTAGGCTCGGGCCCGACAAAGACTCCACCACTGCCTTCGCGAGCCAATTCGTCCGCCCTTTCGTTGCCAAAAGTATCTACTTTTTGTACAGTTGCCATGGTGAAAGCGTTTAATCCGCAAAACGTCAATTTTACGTATCGAACACTGTCACAAAATAGCGTCTTATTCAGGTGGTTGGAGAAAAAAAATTTTATATAAGATACAGTTGGTCCGGAACGCTCATTTTCAACTGTTACTGTTTTTTATGGCAAAATGTAAAAAATTAATCTCTAAAATTAACAGTTTGTTATTACCAAGTAAAATTCATCCGATCTTTTTGAAATCCGTATTTAGTAACTTCTTTTGATAACAAAACAATATGATAAACCCGATCACCGTAGGTTTTATAGCAATTGATTAATTAAATAAACAAGTAAAAAAAGGGATGCTTTGTATTTCAAACTGGAGGACTACAAGAGCGTTCCCAATTTTTGTATACATGGTTTAACCCATTTAATCTCATTAACAGTATCGATGATTTGGTAAATAAAGTAAAGAAGAAGTAAAAAAAAACCGCCTCCAGGATTTTAGGTCTCAAGAAAACTCCCTTCCTTCCGAAAGGTAACGTCACTACTATCAAAATTACTCTTGCATACCTTAGTAATAATTGAAGTGGAAGTGAATTTTTATTAGCGTTTTTTAAGAACTACAAAAATGTGTAGATAGCCTTAAAAATTGTTTGTGTAAAAAACTTTCCGGCATGAATCTTTTAAGGGCCATTCGTCCGGGGGCGAATATGCTGGAGGTGTATCGTTTCGGAGGCGAATTTACTTGCTCGCGTGATTTGTTGGGCGTAGATATTCCGGGGAAGCCTTGACCCCAGAGAATTTTTTATTCGCAGTTGTAATCAAATATTCCTCAATTCCTCAAAACCTTCCCCATGGATATTTAATTATTGACGAATATCCATGGGGAAGGTTTTGAGGAATTGAGTTGTTTATTTCCTGTATGGTTCATCACCCCATTTAGAGCATGGATCAACCACGAGTTTTTTCTGTATTCCAAATAAGCCTAATTAAGATAACTGAATGTGATCCAATATCTAAACCCAGACATCTCGTCTCCAGACATCCGGAATCCATTAAGAAAAAAATGATCTATGGGAAGGAAATTATCTATCCCCACCGAATCTGTCGGCGCCACATATTCGAACCATTAGTTTAACACGCCCCCATTTATTAATTATTGAATTTATTACATTCGACTAATACATAGGGCATAATTTACTTGGTAATTCTAAAATAGTTCGTTTTTTGGAAGTGTTGGTCGTATTTCGGAAGTGTCCATGATATTTTACAAATTAGGTATAGACAGTTTCGGAAATGTGTACAAAATTTTGGAAATATTTCGGAAATGTCAAATGTCCAAATTTGCACAGAGCTATAGATGGAAACATGGGGTTGGTGATTCAGACACCTGTGGAGCACAAATTCCAAATATATCGTTACCAATGTTTCTAATATCGCAGCTGTACTTATGCTCTAGTTTAGGACAAATTGGTGAGATGGAAGCGGTTTTATATAATCAGAATTTTGTTGAATGTCAACTACATTTTTTGTTTCGCCCACCGATCGTTCCCCCTATTTTTAGCCGAAACATTTCAATGCAAAATATTATGCGACGGACAACTACAGCTGTTGTAAATCCCAAGCGTAATGTACGATGTGCCAATAGCACCGCGAACGATTGACCACCAAACGAGCGCCATAAATGGCGACGCTCGCTGCCAAAACGTCGGAGGGCGTCGCGACGTTGCTTAATTTAGATCGGGCCTGGTCGATAAACTGCGCTATAGGAACTAATCACCGCTATATTTGTAAGTTGAATTGGATGTGTCGGGATCGCGAACGACAGATGTTATCAATTATTTGGTCGGAGAGGGATGTTTGAGAAAAATGAAAGTAATTTCCCGTTCGATATAAATTGAAACTGGACATGCCGTATTGGGAAAACTCGACGATTAATTCCCACGACAGCCCGTCTCCTTAACAGTTATCATAACCAGTTAGCTTATAAAGCTCGTTTCCCTTTCGAAGAAGTTGAATGGGACTGTTTGGATTGATATCTGCTTAATATGTGCATTGGTATAAACTGGTACCGTTAACCTTCACTTCGTTAACGATCTTCAGTTTTCTTCAGCAGTTGCATTGTTCCCTTTTATGGCCGTGCGTTAAACATTCCACGATGGCCTGGTGAACGATGTTTCCATTCATTCAGGCCTTGCCAACTCCTGCCGATACTGTTTTTGCTCGTCTTGTTTTTATTCGGCGACATTTTGTTTTCTTTCCAACTCGGCACTGTTTAGCTGGCAAATTAAAAGAGTACGCCGTTAACACGACGATTACCTAATATGAGTTTGGTTTCTTAATCGTCGTCTTTGAACACGCCGAACCGTATTTAGACATTTACGGTTTAAGTCCATTTACGGTTTAATCTCATTCCAGATCTATATGGTAAACATATCGCTTCTGGCACAAATTCGATTAGTGAATACGGCGGAAGAAGGACTCTTAGGTCAAATAAGCAGGAAGTTCGTTCGTGTCCACGCGAGAGTAATTTATTCCTGAAGTTTTCAAGGTGGAAATCGATTCTTTTATGCATGCGCAAGCCCCTCGATAAGAAATTCAAATTCGCTTCAAACAGCGGACCTCAAAAAGACATAAGTAACTCTGGATTCTGGTGAATATTTTAGAGTCGTTTGCAAAATTATCAAGTTGATTGAGATGCCTTTGTTCCATTGGAGCAGGTTAGTTGTAGGTTTGTAGGATGTTTTTGGGATGAAACCAAGCACCATAGCTTGCCCCCTGCAACCAGCTAGATGGGTAAGTTCGGTATCTCCCTAGGGGACTGGTAGTTCTCGCGAGATGGTTTGCAGCGGCACAAGCATCCCCTCCATCAAAAGAACTAATAACAAACATCAGACCATACGAACAGTATCCGCTTATCCTTCAACTGAAGAGATGGCTTGGGTAGTGATAGCACATCAACGCACTGTCACAGCATTGTTGATTGTATGCGACCAATAGAAGCGCGATAGAGAGGGAGAGTGCCTCTTAGTTTTCTCCTCTCGCTTACGTGTCGTATTCCCGCACAGTCAATATGCCGATGATTTCAAAAATTCACGTCTGTAATCTAAAAGATGAAAAGTCTCATTCAGACGAAATACGGAAACCAAATTATCATTTCAGAATCAAGAAAAGGACCTGTTGTTAGTCTAAAGAGGGTTGGTATTCCATCGGAACGCGTACCTGCGTTGTCAAGAAGATCTGAAAGTACTTTTCAAGTTTGAA